>NW_027507758.1:562902423-563292423 GCF_037356315.1 Lithobates pipiens | reverse complement strand
GTTCAGGAGGTGGTCAGAGACTGGCGACATGGTACAGGAGATGGTCAGAGACTGGCGGCATGGTACAGGAGGTGGTCAGAGACTGGCGGCATGGTACAGGAGGTGGTCAGAGACTGGCGGCATGGTACAGGAGGTGGTCAGAGACTGGCGGCATGGTACAGGAGGTGGTCAGAGACTGGCGGCATGGTACAGGAGAGGGTCAGACTGGCGGCATGGTACAGGAGGTGGTCAGAGACTGGTGGCATGGTACAGGAGGTGGTCAGAGACTAGCGGCATGGTACAGGAGGTGGTCAGAGACTGGCGGCATGGTACAGGAGGTGGTCAGAGACTGGCGGCATGGTACAGGAGGTGGTCAAAGACTGGCGGCATGGTACAGGAGAGGGTCAGAGACTGGCGGCATGGTACAGGAGAGGGTCAGAGACTGGCGGCATGGTACAGGAGAGGGTCAGAGACTGGCGGCATGATTAAGGAGATATGTGTGCTGTCCCTTGTGCATCCAGTGTGCGGTCCCCTGTGCAGCCAGTGTGCGGTCCCCTGTGCAGCCCGTGTGTGGTCCCCTGTGCAGCCCGTGTGCGATGCCCCCGTGCAGCCAGTGATGCCCCCGTGCAGCCAGTGATGCCGGGAAGAGAGAGGAAAGCCGCCTCCCCCGTCTGGTTCAATAGAGCGCCGGGAACATCACAGCTTTAATTTCAATAGCTGTGTGTTCCCCGCCTTTTGGCTAAGATCAAGTGTAGTATCTGTTCTTATCAGTTGCCAAAGGAGGCGCTGGTCCATCCCTATTTGAGAGGGTTTGGGCGGCGCTCTCCGATGGTGTAATTTGCATCCCGAAGGATGGTTTCGGTAGGGGCCACGTCGTGCCGCCCGACAGTAAACTGGGGGCCGATGCATGGTCGAGTCTGAGCCATCTGGAAGGATGCTCCTGGTGAGGACGGGTGCTGCCTGGTCGGATCCAGAGGGTCGGGTTCCCGGCCTCTGGTCTGGATTGGGGTAGTTCTAGCCCCGGGCAGTTTTTCGGAAAGGAAAACCGGCTACTCTTCTAGGCAAGGGGGGAGTACCGGTTAGTACATCCGAATATAATTAGGAAGGAGAGAGGGGAGCGACGGTGGAGCCTGATGGTAAAGGGCTCTCGCTAAGCTTCCTGATCTTCATGCCTTCCTGTCTGGGGTGGGGGCTGCTGTGGTCTGGGCCGGGGGTCGGGGGCGGTCTTGAAAGCCTATGGAGTATGTGCCCCTGGAGTGGCAGTCCAGGGGTGCCTAACAATCACTGTGAGTGAGGGTCACTTTGATTTTGGGCACCACGGTCACTGCACCATGACACGCTTTTTTAGCACCTGCCTCTTGGGCCGGGCCTTTTGGCTGGGACCAGAGTAATTTTTTATTCCCGGCCGGAGGGCCTGGTCGTTGTTTCACACAACGACCACCTTTTCACTCTCCTCTCCACTATCCCTTCCCCACTTTTTATTTATTTTCAGTGTGTCTTGTCACGTCTTGTTTTGTCACTTTGCACGTTTGCTGTGATGAGTAGGGTCACAGGTTCTAGGGCCTGTCCTGAAAGTCTGGTGTGGGGGTGGACATGGCCTTCTGGCTTAGTTCACCCTCTGCCTTAGGGTTTGGGGTCTTCCTTCGGGGGAGCCCTACCTAGTATTTGGGTGGGTCTGTTTCGGCAGACCTTCCGAAGAACGGGGTCTGACTGGTTTCGGCCAGGAAGAGGAAGTTTTAAGTGTCCTTGTCCCTGTCAGGAGCCTAACGCCCCGGGGGATTCAGGACAAGGTCCTCTGATTTTAGAGGACTTGTGTACCCGTCTGCACTTTTTTGTGTCACTCTCTATGTGTGTGCACATTTTTTATGCACCGGGTGAAGTTTTTTGGAGTGTGTTTTGCACGCCACTGGCTTTCAAAAAAAAAAAAAAAAGCTGTGTGTTCCCCGTCGCATACAGCCCCTCCTCCTTGCCCGGGGAACTGTGATGGACAGATCACCCGTCCAATCTGGACAGGTAATCTGTCTATCACAGTTCCCCGGACAAGGGGGAGGGGCTGTATGCGACAGCGCGCGACGGGGAACACACAGCTATTGAAATTAAAGCTGTGATGTTCCCGGCGCTCTATTGACCAGACGGCAGAGGCGGCGGCTCTCCTGTATTATAGATCTCCCATGATGGGCGGCACCAGGGGCGGGGGCGGTGCTCCGCCCCCACCCAGGCCCGCCCCATTTTCGGCTCAATTATCGGCTGTTTTTTCCTTTCGGCAAATTGCCGAAAAGGGCATTTTCGGCCGATATGTTTCGGCGGCCGAAATTTCGATGCATCCCTAATAACAGGTCCCCATTATATCCCTACATACATGTATAGCAGGGCTTGACAAATTTGCTTAGAATCTAGGAGCCAGCTGAAAAAGTTAGGAGCCAGTTATTTAAACCCTCTTCTCAGCACCCAGAACTGCATGTCTGGGGCATTGGGCAATAAGAATTGCTCATGCCTGATGCCAAGTGAAAAAAAGGACAATATTTAAAAAAAAAAAATTAAAAAATCAACTTTTGTTTTGTTATAAGATTTTGCAAATAAGTTTTTTTTTCTCCTTCACTGATGTGCTCTGATAGGCTGCACTAATGGGCACTGATGTGGCGGCATTGAGGTTGGAACTGATGGGGACTGACAGGTGGCACTGATGGGCACCAATAGGCAGCACTGAGGTGCCACTGATGGGAACTGACAGGGGGCACTGATGGGCAGCACTGACAGGTGACACTGGCAAGTGGCACTGTCAGGTGGCACTGGATTGCACTGGTTGGCATTGGGTGGCACTGGCAGGTGGCACTAACTGGCATTGGTGGATGGCACTGGTTGGCACTGGCAGATGGCATCAACAAGTGGTACTAATTGGCACTGGCAGGTGGCACTGCTTGGCACTGGCTGGTGGCACTAACTGGCACTGGAAGGTGGCACTGGCAGGTGGTAATGGTTGGCACTGGCAGGTGACAATGGTTGGCAGTTGGCACTGACAAGTGGCACAGGTTGGCACTGATGTGCAAGTGGCACTGGATTGACATGGTTAGCACTGGAAGGTGGCACTGGTTGGCACTGGCAGGTTGCACTAACTGGCACTGGATGATGGCACTGGATTGCCCTGGTTGGCACTGGCAGGTGTCACTGGTTGGCACTGGCAGGTGCCACTAACTGGCACTGGCAGACGGCATTGACAGTAGGCACTGGATTGCACCGGCAGGTGGCACTAACTGGCACTGGCAGGTGGCACTAACTGGCAGGTGGCACTGGTTGGCAGTGGCAGGTGGCAATGGTTGGCACTGGAACGTGGCACAGGTTGGCACTGATGGGCAAGTGACACTGGATTGCACTGGGTCGCACTGGCAGGTGGCACTGGTTGGCACTCGCAGGTGGCACTAACTGGCACTGGCAGGTGGCACTGGCAGATTGCACTGGTTGGCACTGGCAGGTATAGAGACATAACATGTCCCCTTTATATTCCTACATACACGTATAGAGCCATAACAGGTCCCTATATATCCCTACATACATGTATAGAGCCATAACAGGTCCCCTTTATATTCCTACATACATGTATAGAGCCATAACAGGTCCCTTTTATATCCCTACATACATGTATAGAGCAATGTCATGTCCTCTTTCTACTCCAATATACAGTATCTCACAAAAGTGAGTACACCCCTTACATTTTTGTAAAAGGTAAGGGGTCTTTTTATGTGACATGAGACTGGAGAAAAACTGCAGGGATTCCTTGGATCCAGTGAGGAAGATTCCGCAACAGTCCGGTCGTTTATCGATACTTCACTAGACCCGTTGGGGTCTATCTATAAGGTAAGAGACTAGCACCACTTACATCTTCAATTTGGACTCCCACCCCCGTCCCTTTCCCCCTCATCTCACTTTGTCCACATAGGATTACCTTTGTCTACACTCTGAATTTGGGACTGATCGTCTCTCTGAATCACCAGATTCCTTTGGATGCTCGTTTATTATAATTTGACTATTCCCACAAAATTATTTATTTGAAGTTTATTTTGATGTGATGCACTTTATTGGGCTTTATTGCACTTATGTTTAGTTGTATACTACTTGGATGTGATGCATTTTATAGGATATTCAACACATATTTATGAGTCTCTCTTTAGGAGGAGTATTTGAGAGATTTCCTGATATCTATTTCATTTTTGCTTATTTAGCACTTTAGTGATGTGTTTTATCAATTAGCACTACTTCATCATATTTAGACATACTTACAGGTGTTGGCAACACTATAGAAGTTTAGCTGCTTTTTTGTCTCTTTAAAGCGGTTCTCCACCCTAAAGTGGAAGTTCCACTAATCTGATCCCTCCCCCCTCCGGTGCCACAATCGGCCCCTTTCAGGGGGAAGGGGGGTGCAGTTACCTGGATAATCCAGGTATCTGCACCCACTTCCGGGACAGACCGCCGCAGATGCCCCGCCCCCCGTTGTGTTCTGGGAAACACACAGTAACCAGGACACAGCGGGGACCAGAAGAGATGCGCAGCGCGACTCGTGCATGCGCAGTAGGGAACCGGGCAGTGAAGCCGCAACGCTTCACTTCCCGATTCCCTGACAGAGGATGGCGGCGGGGGCAGCAGAAAGGCGAGCGATCGCTCGTCATCTGCCGCCGACATCGCTGGACCCTGGGACAGGTAAGTGTCAATTTATTAAAAGTCAGCAGCTGCAATATTAGTAGCTGCTGGCTTTTAATATTTTTTTAGGTGCAGAACCGCTTTAAGCACTTTATATCACGCACTTTATTATTAGCACCTTATTTTTTTATTTAATTCACTTGGTTTTTGGTAGCGCATTAGTACCTTCTTTATATTCGTTTATGCTTTTAGATATGCCATCTACAGGTGATACTCAAAAAATTTAAATATTGTGCAAAAGTTCATTTATTTCATTAATGCAACTTAAAAGGTGAAAGTAATATATGAGATAGACTCATTACATGCAAAGCAAGATAGTTCAAGCCGTGATTTGTGATGATTATGGCTTATAGCTCATGAAAACCCCAAATCCACAATCTCAGAAAATTTGAATATTACATGCAATCGGCAAAACAAGGATTGTACATAGAACAATATTGGACTTCTGAAAAGTATAAGCAGGCATATGTGCTCAGTACTTGGTTTGGGCCCCCTTTGTAGCAATGACTGCCTCAATGCAGCGTGGCATGGAAGCTATCAGCCTGTGGCACTGCTGAGGCGTTATGGAAGACCAGGATGCTTCAATAGCGGCCTTCAGCTTTTCTGCATTATTTGGTGTCATGACCCACGGTGGCCAAGACCATACAACTGTTTAACAGGACAGGTTCCACTCAGAACAGGCCTCGCCATGGTCGACCAAAGAAGTTGAGTGCACGTGCTCAGCGTCATGTCCAGAGGTTGTCTTTGGGAAATAGACGTATGAGTGCTGCCAGCAGTGCTGCAGAGGTTAAAGGGATGGGAGGTTCAGCCTGTCAGTGCTCAGACCATACGCCGCACACTGCATCAAATTGGTCTGCATAGCTGTCATCCCATAAGGAAGCCACTTCTAAAGATGATGTACAATAAAGCCCGCAAACAGTTTGATGAAGACAAGCAGACTAAGGACATGGATTACTGGAACCATGTCCTGTGGTCTGATGAGACCAAGATAAACTTATTTGGTTCAGATGGTGATAAGTGTGTGTGGCGGCAACCAGGTGAGGAGTACAAAGACAAGTGTGTCTTGCCTACAGTCAAGCATGGTGGTGAAGGGTTCATGGTCGGGGGCTGCATGAGTGCTGCCGGAACTGGGGAGCTACAGTTCATTGAGGGAACTATGAATGCCAACATGTACTGTGACATACTGAAGCAGAGCATAATCCCCTCCCATCGGAGACTGGGCCGCAGGGCAGTATTCCAACATGAAAATGACCCCCATCACACCTCCAAGACGACCACTGACTTGCTAAAGAAGTTGAGGGTAAAGGTGATGGACTGGCCAAGCATGTCTCCAGACCTAAACCCTATTGAGCATCTGTGGGGCATCCTCACATGGAAGGTGGAGGAGTGCAAGGTCTCTAACATCCACCATCTCTGTGATGTCGTCATGGAGGAGTGGAGGAGGACTCCAGTGACAAAGCTCTGGTGAACTCCATGCCCAAGAGGGTTAAGGAAGTGCTGGAAATTAATGGTGGCCACACAAGATATTAGCACTTTGGGCCCAGTTTGGACATTTTCACTTAGGGGTGTACTCACTTTTGTTGCCAGTGGTTTAGACATTAATGGCTGTGAGTTATTTTGCAGGGACAGCAAATTTACACTGTTATACAAGCTGTACACTTACTACTTTACATTGTAGCAAAGTGTAATTTCTTCAGTGTTGCCGTATGAAAAGATATAATAAAATATTTACAAAATTGTGAGGGGTGTACTCACTTTTGTGAGATACTGTATCTCTTTGATATTTTTTCAGCTTTCTTTGTTGGACTTCTAAATCTTTGGCCATTAGGTCTTTATTTAATTGGGTGACAAGTCTGTATTTTCCTTATGAGGTACTAATTTCATTTTGAGTTCTTCTATTTGTTGGTCAATACCTCTCATTTTTCTCTGCTTCCTTTTAAGATGGAATCTTAAGCCCTCCAAACTTTTCCCATTGATCAACTCATACCTGTCAGGGCTGGCTTAGCCCTTCCTTCTCTGGGCTGGCTGCTCAGCTGTTGGCTGATTGCCAGCTCTCATCTCTCTCCACAAGTTACCTGATCATGCTCGTCTGACCTGCCTACTTAAAGCTGTCCAGCTCACTTCACCTCTGCCTTCGCCGTGGTCACATCACAAGAAACCATCTCCTGTGGTTCTGTTTAACCACTTCCCGACCGATGCACGCCAGCAGAATGGCACGGGCAGACATATTGGCGTACAGGTACGTCCATTTCTATATGCTGCCCTGCCATTGCGTGCGAGCTGGCGGCGGCACGCTCACATTCCGGTCAGGACCCCCGTGAGTCCGGTCGTGGGTCCCGTGGACTCGATCGCCGCGGGATACCTGAACCTGAAGGCTGAACGGGGAGATGCTGTTCTGCTTAGCAACAAGTGACGCTGATCTCTGCTCCATGTGATTGGAGCAGAGATCAGTGTTCACTAACACAAAGCCCAGACCCCCCCCTCAGTTAGTAACACGCCCCTAAGAACACTTAACCCCTACACTGCCTCCCCCTGCTTAACACCTTCACCGCCAGTGTCATTTACACAGGAATCAGTGCATTTGTAAAGCACTGATTGCTGTATAAAGGACAATGGTCCCAAAAATGTGTCAAAAAATGTCCGATGTGTCTGCCATAATGTCGTAGTCACAAAAAAAAAAAATTATTAATAAAAATGCCATAAAACTATCCCCTATTTTGTAAACGCTATAAATTTTGCATAAACCAATCAATAATCACTTATTGCGATTTTGTAGAAGAATACGTATGTTTTTTTATATATTTTTGGGGGATATTTATTATAGCAAAAAGTTAAAAGTATTGTGTTTTTTTCAAAATTGTCACTCTATTTTTGTTTATAGCGCAAAAAATTAAAACCGCAGGGGTGATCAAATACCACCAAAAGAAAGCTCTATTTGTGGTGAAAAAAGGACATCAATTTTGTTTGGGAGCCACGTCGCACGACCGTGCAATTGTCAGTTAAAGCGACGCAGTGTCGAATCACAAAAAGTGGTCTGGTCTTAAAGTGGTTGTATAGTCCTTTTTGGGACTTTTACCTACAGGAAAGCCTATAATAAGGCTTACCTGTAGTTAAAAAAAATATCTCCTAAACCTGTACGGTTTAGGAGATATTCCCCTCGCAATGCACCACTGACTGCAGCGGCGCATGCGCACAGGGGATTCCCGGCTGAAAGCCCGGCAGACGACGGTTCCTGCCGGAAAGAAATCGCGGCTCTGGCCACTCACAGCGCCGGAGCCGCGATACCCGGAAGAAACGCCAAGGGAACATGTCAGCTCCCTCGGCGTGGATCGGACCAAATGTCGGGGCCTCGTTCTAAGGTAAGTATTTCATAATGAGCTAGTATGCGGTGCATACTAGCTCATTATGCCTTTTCCTTTGCAGGTAGGAAAAAAAAAACACATCAGCGGGTATACAACCGCTTTAAGCCAGCAAAATGGTCTGGTCTGAAAGTGGTTAAAGACTGGCTTGCTAAGATCCCTTCTGGCTCCTTATCCTGCTTGCTGTTGCTCTACTTGGATCCCTGACTTCTGGCCTGGCTGATTACCCTATCTGGTTATTGAACTCTGGCCTGGCTGACTACTCTATCCGGTTACTGGACTCTGGCTATGCTTTGACTACACTTTATCTATTTATTTTTATTTAAAGTGGTTGTAAACCCTTACAAACCACTTTGACCTACAGGTAAGCCTAGATTAACCACTACAGATCCGCGCTATTGCCAAATGACGGCATTAGCGCGGACCTACATTTCCGGGACTACGTCTATTGACGTCGTCCCGGATACGAGCGGCCTACGCGCCCCCTGAGGGGCGCGCGCGGCGCGCTCTGTGATCGGCGAGTCCGTGAGACTCGCCTGATCACCGATCCGTGCAAGGGGTCGATCCCGACCCCTTATCACGTGATCAGCTGTCAGCCAATGACAGCTGATCATGTGATAGAACGGAGCCGGTAATCGGCTATTATTCCTCCTCGCGCTGACAGCGCGAGGAGAGAAAAAAAAAGCCGATCACCGGCGGCCGTGATCGGGACATCAGTCCCGATCACGGCCAGCAATACAGCTGACCACCTGCCCCCTGCCAGTGCCCACCTGCCCACCGCCGTGCCATCCTGAATAAAAGTAAGTGCCCCCCATCAGTGCCCCCCATCAGTGCCCATAGTGCCCATAGTGCCACCTACAGTGCCACCCACAATGCCACCCACAGTGCCATCCAGCAGTGCCACCAACAGTGCCACCCACAGTGCCCACAATCTGCCTCAAAGGTGCTGCGACCCAGTGCCGCCCATCAGTGCCCAGCAGTGCCGCCCATCAGTGCCCAGCAGTGCCGCCCATCAGTGCCCAGCAGTGCCACCTATCAGAGCCACCTATCAGTGCCACCTATCAGTGCCCATCAGTCCCATCTATCAGTGGTACCTATCAGTGCCCATCCGTGCCACCCATCCGTGCCACTTATCCGTGCCACCCATCCATGCCATCTTATCTGTGCCCATCTTTGCCCATCAGTGCCGCCTTATCTGTGCCCATCGGTGCCGCCTTATCTGTGCCTATTAGTGCCGCCTTAACTATGCCTATCAGTGCCCACCAGTGCAGCCCATCAGTGCCCACCAATGCAGCCCATCAGTGCCCACCAATGCAGCCCATCAGTGCCCACCAATGCAGCCATCAGTGCCGCCTAATCAGCGCACTTCAATGAAGGAGAAAAATGACCCGTTTGCAAAATTTTATAACAAACTATTAAAACATGATTTTTTTTTTTTTTTTTTTTTGCATCTTTTTTTGTTTGTTTAGCAAAAAATAAAACTCCGAGCTGTAACTAAATACCACCAAAAGAAAGCTCTATTTGTGGGAAAAAAATGATAAAAATTTCATTTGGGTACAGTGTTGTATGCCCGCGCAATTGTCATTCAAAGTGCATCAGCGCTGAAAGCTGAAAATTGGTCTGGGACTGAGGGGGGTTTAAGTGCCCAGTAAGCAAGTGGTTAAGGCTTACCTGTAGGTCCAAGCAATATCTCCTAAACCTATATGGTTTAGGAGATATTTGCCCGAAAACGGGCACCGCTGTCTACGGCGCATGCGCCGTAGACAGCGGCGCGCAGGCGCACTGATCGCGGCATTTCCAAGAATGGAGCTGCTGCGCGTGTCGACTCCCGTGCGCATGCGCGGGAGTGACGTCATCGCGGCTTCGCCGAATGACAGCGGCGGAGCTGCGAGACGCCACCAGCAAGATGGATGCGGCAGACTACAGGGGACAGCGGCGACTTCGCTGGCTCCTGTGTCAGGTAAGTGACACATAATGGGCTACTATGCGATGCATAGTAGTCCATTATGCTTTGCCTTTGCAGGGAATGAAAGAGGAAGTAAACCCATCAGGGTTTACTTCCTCTTTAATAAACAAGTGTGATTTAATTGTACTTCTGTCTCGGTCTGATTCATGGTTTCTGACAATACCACTCATCAATGTATTCTTTATCCATGAGTCTGTCATTGGGGGGTAATTCCCACCGAAGTCTTCTTGGGACTATATTTTCTGTCAGATAACGCTCAAAAGTGTTATGTTCTGTACACGCGATAGGATTTTCCAACAACAAAACCGTGTATATTTTTCCGAAGGATGTTGGCTCAAACTTGTCTTGCATACATACAGTACAGTCACACAAATGTTGGAAATTCCGAATGTCAAGAACGCGGTGACATACAACACGTATGATGGGCCAGGAAAAATGAAGTTCAATAGCCAGTGTGGGTCTTCTGCTTGATTCCGAGCATGTGTGGACTTTTGTGTGTCGGAATTGTGTACACACGCTCAGAATTTCCAACCACAAGTTTTGTTGTCGGAAAATTTGAGAACCAGCTCTCATACATTTGTTGGTGGATATTCTGGCTACAAATGTTCTACGGAGCATACACAAAGTTGGACTTTCCGACAACAAGCTCACATCCAACATTTGTTGTCAGAAAATCCTGTTGCATGTACAGGGCATTAGTGTTCCACCATGAATTAACTTTCTTTGCCATAGTGTGTCCTAGCTTACGTACTAAGCTTTCTAAATCAGTGTTCTTAGATTTATTTTGAGTGTTAAAAACCTCATCTAAATTAATCCTCTGGGGCTGTGACATCATAAGGGGCAGGGACATCACCCGGTGACTCATTGTCTCTATATAAGTCGCCACGCAACACGGCCCTGTCATTGCAGCCAGAGACAGCATCGAGTCAGCATCTCAAGGAAGAAGAAGAGAAGGCGGCGACAGAAGACCGGGCCACCGCTAGTAAAAGAGCTATAGGAAGAAAGCGGAGGCCCGGCAATAAGAACCGAAGAGGGGGACAAGACCCCCGAGGTCGGAAAAAGACCCCCGGACGACGAAGATAAAAGCCGGGCTCCTGCGCTAGTAAAAGAGCTAGCAAAAGAGCAGAAGATAACGGAGGAGTCCGGCGAGAAGACCTCCCAAGACGGAAGAAGACCCCCGGAGCTGTGCAATAAATTATTTTAAAATCTTGTGTTGTGTTTTATTTACATTTTTTTTCACCAGGTGAAAGGGCAGGGGTACATTGTACCCCGTACTCATTCACATAGGGTGGGGGGCCGGTATCTGGGGGCCCCCTTATTAGAGGGGGCTCCTGGATTCCAAAAAGCCCCCCGCCCGCAGACCCCGACAACCAACAGCCAGGGTTGTCAGGAAGAGGCCCTTGTCCTCATCAACATGGGGACAAGGTGCTTTGGGGTGGGGGGGGGGGCACAATCCAACTACTTCCACTACTGCCTCACTGCAATGGACAACAACACACACCTTTTCTTTAACTGGGGTTAACATGGATAGTTTTCAGCAGTCCATTGCTCTTCCTCGCATCTCAGCACAAATTGCATCCTTCTTGCAGTTTTACCACCTCATCCTAGCAGTCACGCACACACTTGCTTGCTATACCGTTCACAGTAGAACACTCCCCCCCCACGTGTACCACCTGCCTGGCAGCGCTGCACACAAAGTCAACAGTTCCTGACATGAAAACTCATCGGTGGAGTAAAGACCCGGATTCCACCCTCATGCCCGCATTCTCCACCACATGTGATATGGGGGTTGGTTAGCTCAATGTGGTAGATTTTTTTTAGTAAAGCCTCTGCCAGTCCGAATTGTGTTTTAAGGGCCTGGTAGCCCACTTTTATTAAAACAGATTAAAGTAAAGTCCACAAACTTGCCCACACAAGGGTGTCGGTTTTCAGACAGCAAAAATAGGTAACAAAAAATACCAAGTCACTTGGCTCTCTTGGCTCACTCATCCTTGGCTACAGCACCAGGCTACCTGGGCCCAATCCTGGCTTCTAGATAGGGCTTCTCCTGATAACCCAGGCACTCTCACTCCTCTGAAACTTATGCATCTGTCTCTAGACAAAAACACAAACTTATCTTAGATAGGAGCACACCTTCCTCCTGCCTGGAGCCCGAAACTATTCCCAGTCATTCATTATATGGGCCTTGTGCACCTGGACACACACCATGCTAGTCTTCAATAAGATCTGGACACTGGATTGGAACTTTCCTCCCTCACAAGACACTTTGAAATCTCCAAACTACGGAGCCCAATCAAGGAATATTACAATCTGAAAAAACTGTAAAAACAAACATAAAATATTGGCATATGTGCATGACTGGGGCTCAAATCTTGAACTAGCTCATACAATTAAGGTGCCCATTGACCTTTTAAAGAGGTATGCCATTCACAAAAACACAATTTGATCAAATTTATGCAAATTGTATTTAGATAATTGGTTTACAGTGCTAAAATAATATGAAACAATATAGACCAAAAGAAGGATGATCAGGCCACTCCATGCATCTCTACACCTCGACATGCAAACTTCACTTTTTTAGGAGATATTTTTATACATTGGCCGATCAGTTATAATTTTTTTTTTTTTTTAATCAACACATGTAACAGGCAGGCTGCCAGATGTTGTTTGCTGCCAGGCAAAAAACATATGGTAAGGAGATTGCCTTGAACTGGGAGCTGTGGAGGAGGCAAAGTGTCCCCCGCCAGCGATACTGTATGTGTACTGTATGTACGTGGGGGTACGAGGAAAAAAAATTGACAGTTCGTCATGCTGTGTTGGGACCTGTGGCACCCAAAAAGAGATACGGAGAATGTGCCCTGAGTGCCCAAGGCTAACTACACCCATGATGCACTTATCAAGTAGATGTAACAAAGCACCTCTTTAGGAGATATTTTTATACATTGGCTGATCAGTCGTATAAAAAAAAAAAAAAATCAACACATGTAACAGGCAGGCTACCAGATAGGCACAATCACAAAGAGCTGCTCTTTTTTATATGTATATAAGCCTCGTGGTTCATGTATCACGGCTGGGGGGAATATGGACACGTCACTGGTTACTGCAGGGGAGCCCGCGTTAGCCTCATTTGGGGGGGCGTTTTGTTAGGCAGGGGTGTCATTGGTTATATCGACATTCGATGGCCGGGGAAGGGGCACTATGGTGCAGGAGCCTGTGGGGGTAATTTAATGAAGTTTGTATATCATATATATATGCATGTGTTCCAGGAGTTCAGGTATTCTTGTTTGTTGCATTTAAATCCCAGGGTAGGTAGGTTTATCATTGCTGCATGCCGTCTGATTCTGTCTGCCAGCTGTACAGGCACCACAGGTGACCATGGGCCAGGGGGGTTGGGGGGGGCAGCAGGTATCCACTGGGGAGGAGGGGGGATACAGCATCAGGGGGGCCATTGCTGAGTTGTATCTGTCAGGGGTCCGTATGACTTGTGCATTTTATTGTTGGCAAGGTTCCGATCGGTGATCGGTCTTGCGTTCGATCTTGCGGTCTGTCATTTGACCAATCGTGTTATGGTCCTTACATTGGGGGTCAGTAAGAAGAATGTTTCTTACATTGAGGGTCAGTGGAAGAGTGCTCATTACATTGGTGATGGTCGATTTACATTGGCGGGCAGTTGGATGCGTTTAATTGTTTCACGATTCATCATGCGGCGGTGGTGCGATAATCTTACGTTTCGTGCGTTCAATCTTGTCATCTGTCATTTTGTATGTCAGATTGTGTATGTCAGATTGTTATGTCAATTTGGTATGTCATTTGGTATGCCATTTTGTAAGTCATGTGTATGTCGGTGATAGGCCAGTTGTGGTATTTCACTTTATGTAATTATGTATAAATTGTATGTCGCACAGTCGGTCATTCGATGTCATGTTGCTGTCAGTTTATTTTTTCAGAAAGGGAGAAAGGGTTCTTTCCATTCTGGCTTATCAGACCACGGCTGTTCTTTTTGGGGGGGGGGGGGGTGGTCGGCCTGTCACCATCCGGTTCTGTGCCTTGCTGACTATCACAGGTTGGCTGCAGCCATGCTGTTAGGCATGCATGACCTCCATCATGGGAGTATGGCACTGTTTGTCTGTTAAAAAAAAAAAAAAAACATGGTTGTCGCGTCTGATGGGTTCACTACAGTTACTTGTAATATATTTCAGGTCAGGATTTCAGCATTTGATTTCCTCAACAAGGTGCATGTGTATGCTCTTCATCACGGGTGCTATGCAGATTTAATTGCATTTCAGGGTCTGTTACATCTACAGATCCGTACAGGCTGAGGTTACGTTTTTGATTGATTGGACCACAATCTTCTCGCCTGTACATCACGTATCATACGTCGCACCATTACTCATTTCATTCATATCTACCTACCATGGTCTGTGGGTATCGTAGCCCTGAGTGTTCGTTGTTAATTGCCTGTATTTGCACTGCAGGTTTCTTGTGGCTCACTCATTCCATACACCTTAGGATGGTTGGTCACTTATCTCATTTCACGCGCTGTTGGTCCATCACCATTTCACACACCTGTGTAGTTAGCGAGGCACCTAGGGGTATTCTTGGTGGTATTGTTGTTTCGTTCTCATTTCTCTCAGTTCATTTCTTCTTAGATACCGTTATGTCTCATGCGTCAGAGAGCGATGAATTCTGGTTCATCCCACCTACCCCTCGTAGAAGTTCAGAGCATGGTAGCTCACCATCATTGAGGAGTTGGCCTGTACCTAGGCTGATAGCGGAACTGCGTCGGAGGGGTATTCCTTTCCCTGCTACGGCTAGGAAAGCGAAACTCTTCAGGCTGTTTCCAGCTACTTCTCAACCGCTGTCATCCACCAGCGTGGAGCATGCTTCAGTGCACAACTCTTTGACGCAGATAAATGCAGTATTAAATACACTCTCGGCCTCTATGCTGCAGTTGCAGGATAGGATAGTGGTAATTGAAGCCCGCTCATTACTGTGGCAGTGACTGTCAGCACTGGGGTGTCTGCTGCACCCCCAGCTCCGGCTCTTCCAAGCCTACAGGTAATGTCCTATCTTTACCTGTGGCAGCTCCTTCACCGTTGGCAGTGTTGCCTTCTGTGTCCCCTGCCCATTTCATTCCTGCCAATATCAAAAAGGATATTTTAGAAGGGAAGGATGTCAACTTAGCCTCGCTACTGATAGTGACACAGGATGTTTCAGAGAATAAGTCTTTTGCTTGTGGAGAGGTGTCGGTGGTGCTCAAGACCGAGGATCCCAGGCTTAGTGGCAAACTCAGTGTGCCAGAATTTGTACTGGCGTTTGGCATTTTCAGAGACATTGTCTGTTCGGTCAGTCCGGGTAGGAGGGAAAAGTTTGACCTATACCTTCATAAGGTGGTGGATTTGGCACACAAGTACAGTGGTTTCACGTTTTATGATTATCATCGTTCATTTGCAGCAAAGGTAGCGGCTACTTGGGCTCAGTTTCAGGTGGTGACGTGTTGGGGCAACATCGACATGGAACTATTTTGCAGGCATTTCGCTAACCAGAAGTCTCCTGTATGTGCCAACTACCAGTCGTCAGCACACACCACAGCTTGGTGTCCAAATTGTGAGCTTTCCAGTCAACCGGGGACCTCCAAACAGGCCGCTGGTGGTTCTTCTGGTAGTTCAGGCCAGGTGGACAAATTGGGTAGACCCATCCGTTATCTGGGTAAAGCTCAGCTGTGCAATAATTACAATTACACAGGGTGCAATTACAACCAATGCAGGTTGTTGCACATTTGTGCTAATTGTTTCAGAGCTCACCCTAAATCCGCCTGTCAGGTTAAGCCTTTCATTAGCCAAATCAATATCTCCTTGCTAGGGAATTACCTGAGAAATCACCCATCCCCAGCGTTCCGCCAATTTTTGCTGTAAGGTTTTTCTTCAGGATTTCACACTGGGCTCATCACTCTCCCTACCGAGTCATTAGAATGCAATAATTTGAGGTCAGCGGAGAATTACCCTACCATTGTCGACGAGTTGCTGCAGGCTGAAGAGTCCAAGGGGTTCCTGATTGGACCTTTTGCATCATCACCGTTTTGTATGTGGAGGGTCAGCCCCATTGGAGTGGTCTGTGGAAAATTTTCAAATAAATATTGTCTGATTTATGACTTGTCCACGCCTCATTCATCTCATGTCCCTAGTCTCAATTCGCTCATCCCCTCTGAAGAGTTCTCACTAAAGTATTCATCAGTGGATTTGGCAATCCAGCATATGGTGCAGTTAGGCAGGATTGTTTGGCTGTCCAAAGCTGATATTTCCGATGCGTTTAAACTACTTCCCATTAGGCCTGCTCTCTGGCAATGACATGGCATCAAGTGGCGCGGGGTGTATTATTTCGCTACCAGAGTAACGTTTGGGTCAAAAAGCAGCCCTTACTTGTTTGATACCTTTGCCTAGGCCCTCCACTGGATTTTGGATATTTGCAAAGGTTGTCAGAAAGTAATCCATTATCTGGATGATTTTTTACTTTTAGAAAACCCAGCTGAACTGCCTGGTGATCTGCATGCGCTTACAGGACTGTTTTCAGACTTAAATGTCCCTCTAGCTGCGCACAAGATGGAGGGTCAGATGAAAGTCATCACATTTTTGGGGATTACGCTTGATGCCAATCTCATGGTGGCTAGCCTTCCCTTGCAGAAGTTGGTTAGGATATGCCAGACCATTCATCTGTTTGTCCGATCACCAGTATGTTCCAAGAAAGAATTGCAGTCTCTGTTGGGGATGCTAAATCACGCAATGAGAATCATCCCTCAGGGTAGAGCGTTTGTGTCTAGGTTGCTGGTTCTTCTTCCTCAATATCATGATTCTGACACGGCTGTCAAGCTATCAGCAGATGCCCAAGCGGATCTAATTATGTGGAATCGGTTCCTGTGTGACTGGAATGGTATCTCTATGTTCATTCCCCAGCCAACGGATAGTTCCCCCAGAGTTTTTTCGGACGCTGCTGCATCAGTTGGTTTTTTCGGGCATTTTTGGCCATGAATGGCTGGCCAGCCATTGGCCCCCTGAGGTTTTTCATCTACCAAAGTTTGCTCTTACCTCAGCTTTGTTTGAAATCTTTCCGATTCTGGCAGCTGCTGTCACTTGGGGTCCAGCGTGGTCAGGTAAATCAGTCATCTTCTTTACGGATAATTTGTCCACAGCCAAAATTATCAATAAAGGCAGATCGGGGTCCCTTCTGATCATGTCTTTCATGCATAGGTTGACTTGACTGGGCTTGTCCTACAAGTTTCATTTTCAAGGTGAATTTATCAGTGGGGATCTAAATGGTGCAGCTGATGCTTTATCCCGTCTCAATATGCCTCGTTTTTTCTTACAGCATCCGGAAGCAGAACGGACGGGCCAGCTTGTTCCACCTTACTCGCTGTTGGTCATGCACTAAATACTTTTTTGGGCTCAGGCGATCGACCTGGCAAGTAGGTCATTGTGCAGGAATATGCTAAGAGCATACATGACGGGTTGGAAGACTTTCCTCAGGTTTATGGAGTTATACCCTTCCAATTGCCCTGAGGACATCAATTATGTCATGTCTTTCACTGCGTATTGCCACAGTGAGCTGGCATTAGCTGCTAGTACCATCAAGATATATTTATCGGGGATTCAACATTTCAGATCCCTGCAGGCGCCTGACAGGGCATCCATTTTTGCTGCTCACCCTCTGAAGGCCATGCTCAGGGGTATTCAGAGGACCCAGGGGAGAGGGCAGTTGTCTCGGCAACCTATCACTGGTCAGATTTTCTGTGGTTTGTCGGACCTACTGTCTTCTTCTGCCTTCAGTATAGGTCCTAGCATAGTGCTCAAGGCTGCTATTTATCTTAGTTTCTTCGGGTTCCTCCATCCCGGGGAAGTCTCTCAAGCCAGCTGTCATGCTCCGGTTCTGCTCAGAGGTAGTCTCACCAGATTCCCTGAGCACTATGAGTTACAGCTGCCCAACAACAAGAATAGACAAACTGGTCAGGGGTTCGTGGTAAAATACTACCGAACGTATAGCGCTTGGTGCCCGGTGGAAGTTCTTAACTCTCTTTGCAATTTTTTTGTAGCTGCTCCTGTCAGTAGGCTGCTGCTCCCATTTCCCACGTATCCTATGACTTCTAAACAATTCATTTTGTATGTAAGGATTTTACTTGCCAGATTAGATGTAGATCCAGGACTTTTCTCTGGACATTCATTCAGGATCGGGGCAGCATCTGCAGCTTCCAAACGGGTTCCCGTCTTATGTTATTAAGCACATGGGGCGCTGGAGGTCATCCTGCTATAGTAGGTACATTCCCGAACCCCACACAGAGGTTAGTACGGTGTTTGCTACATTGTTGGGTTAAGTGTTATCTAATTCATTAAAGCTTCATACTGTACCTATCTTGTGTCGTTTGCCCTCTTTTAGGCGTACCGACCAGCGAGACCGCGGCACACCACAGGTCTTGGTAGTTAGGGTTACCATATGTCACAAGTGAAGACTCTGACTACAAGTCAAAGTGGATTTGTAGGAGGAGTCTGAGGAGGTATATATCCCTCCTCCTACAGGTCCCTTGCAGGCTCATCTTCTGGTTTCCCTCCCGTTCCCCATTTTCATTTCATTCATAACACATATTTATCTTACTCTTATTCAGGGTATGCCCTCTTTTATATATTATATATTTTTTTTTTTTCAGCAGGAACGCAGGGAAACACACCTCCAACACTGTATGTAATGGCAAGGGGTGCTGGGGTGTGCTGGAAAGTCTATAGAAGCTGGCTGTGAGGGGATCAGTTGTCATTGGAGGTGATATATTTATCAATATGGTCTATTGTTGCTAAAGGTGGGTCTTATGTTGCTGAGGGGGTCAATTGTTACCAGGAGGAATGTACTGTTGGCAAGGGGGTTCATTGTTGCTGGCTGCTGGAGGGTCTATTGATGTTGGCTGAAGAGAGATCAGTTGTTGCTGCCGAGGGTCTATTGTTGCTGACTGGGTATTTTGCTGTGGGTGGTCTATTGTTGTTGGGGGGGGGGGTCTACTGTTGCTAGCAGCAGGGGATCTATTTTACTGCTTTTCTTATCATCATTAACAAATTCCATAACCACAAAATTATACTTGGTTCTGTATTCTCTAAAAGGGTGGTACTGGGAGGTGGGTAGGGATGGAACCAAGCAGTGGTGCTCGGAGGTGGGTATGGGAAGAGACAAGGGGTGTCTCAAAAAGTAGAAGTTCCAGCACCTATTCTCAGTGAAAAAAAGCCCTGTGTGTGTGTGGTAAAAACGTGCGACTTTCTCCCTGAAAACGAAATGCTCAGGTGTAAATGCAGCTTAAAGGCAAAACTTTTTTTCAATTTGGATAGACTATGGGAGGGTTATACCCCTGCCAGTTTTTTTTTTTTTTTCAATCTGTGTGCCATTGGGGAGATTTCCCTTCACTTCCTGTCCCATAGCCAACACAGAAAGTAAGAGAAAATCTGTGTGTCATAATAACTAGCGTCCCCATTGGAAGATTTCCCCTCCATTCCTGTTCTCAGGACAACCCAAATGTGGAATTTTCTTTTACTTTCTCTCTGAGGCTTGATTCACACTAACGCGTTTTTTGATGCATTTTGCAGAAATGCAGGGAAATTTTTTAACATGGGTTCCTATGGAACATGTTCACATCAATGCATTTTTGTGCCTCTGCATTTTTGGAAAGGGTCGAGGACTTTTTTCATGCAAAATGCAGCATTTTGCATGCAATAGAAGTCAATGGACCTGCATCAAAAACGCAAGTACCGCTTTTTTACCGTGATTTGCGTTATGCGTTTTTTTTCTTCTTTTTTTTCACTGTATATATCTGGTTGCTAAGCAACCACAGTGTAAAAAAAGAAAAAACGCGGCAAAATCGCGGTAATGTCCAAAAACGCGACAAGCACCGCAAAAAGCACTGCAAAAACACTCAAAAGCAACATGCATAGATGTGAATCGAGCCTCTGTGATAATGGTGAACAGAACAAATAGAGAGGGAGAATCTGTCTAACGGGGGCACAGAAAACTATAAACCTGATGGGTGTTCTAATCCCTCTGCATTATATCTAAAACTAAAAAAAGTCCTGCTTTTAACCACTTGCCGACCGGGCCATAGACAAATGACACCCTCAGACAGCAGTAGAATGCTGACGTTATAGCTGAAGCTATATATTATAACCCCGGTATTGTTTTATTCAGCCGGCAATTCTTTAACAAATAAAAGTGGTCCCAAAGGCAGATTCACCACTGGATTACTTTTATAAGGGGTGGGAAGGGATGACCCCCCCTCCCACTGTTTCCTAGTGGTTCTCAAGCTTACTTGGCAGATCGGGAAGCCTGAGTACCAATGCTGCGGTTGTGGCTGCTGATAACAGAGATGAGTGGAAGAAAGAAGGTCTCCACTCATCTCTATGGTCTAAGAGGACCGGATCGACAAATGTAAACAAGGGCATTATTTTTTTTCAAAGCACTAGATCAATGCTTTGTTTTGTTTTTTTAATCGAATGCTTTACATTACAGAGAAGATATGTGGGGTCTTAGTGACCCCACATATTTCCATAAATAGGACCTGTCATTTCTTATTTCAATCGCAAGGGATGTTTACATACATTTACATGAACGCATACGTAGGGCATGCCCACATGTGTAAACAGTGTTCAAACCACACAGGTATCCCCACGAATGTCAGAATGAGAGCAATAATTCTAGCATTAGAGCATTAGACCTCCCCTGTAACTCTAAACTGGTAACCTGCAGAAATTTTTAAAGTGTCACCTATGGAGATTTTTAAGTACCATTGTTTTCTGCCATTCCACTATCATGCGCAATTTTAAAGCATGACATGTTGTGTATCTATTTACACAATTTAACATCATCTTTCATATTTTACAAAACAATTGGGTTATATATTATTGTGTTATTTTATTTTTTTTATTCACTAAAGTGTATTTGTTCCCAAAAATTGTGTTAGAAAACCACTGCGCAATTACCATGTGACATAAAAAATTGCAACGATAGACATTTTATTCTCTAGGGTCTCTGCTAAAAAAACAATATATGATGTTTTGGGGTTCTAAGTAATTTTCTAGTAAAAAAAAACACTAATGAGAGAAGTGTCAGAAATGGCCCTGTAGGCAGGTGGTTAATTATACCTTAAACCAAAAGGAATAACATAAGCAAAGTTTATAATTAAGGTGCACATACACTATAACAGCTCCCTGACTGCCTATCTGCTGTTTGAGGGGAGTGGCTTCCTCTTTGCAGTGACGCCACACAGTAGGAAATGATGAGGTCGAGGAAGATTTGTAGTTTACGCTTTGCAGTTACTGTGTATCAACCAGGAATGGTAAGTTTCTTCAACCTTTCTAAAATGCTAGCCATTTACTCCTAATTCTTTAAGAGTGAGTGTCACAATTTAAGTTTGCAACAGAAAGAGGTTTAAGTAATTACATTTGATTAAGAATAACGTCTGGCTTGCTGCTGCAAGGATTTTTTTGCAAGGCATGCCTGTTCTCAGCTATGCTATTTCTCTATGAGTTCCCAACCTATATATATATATATATATATATATATATATATATATATATATATATATATAAATACATTTTTTTTTTACAGTATATATATTTATATCCAGGTTGGGAACTCATAAAGTTTGAGTTAGGGGCCTCACTTTGTGATGGTGCCTTAGGGTGATGGTGTGCTTTCATATATGATGGGATCTTCGATAGAACTTCTATATATCAAACAAATATTCAAGACTCAATAACCTGTGGGTTAACTAGGCCGTGCCCTTTATTATAGGTATAATAATTCATAAATTAATCATTAAGAATATTAAATGTAATTAATCAATACTTATATCATATAGTAAAATATTACATAACATACTTATAGCTCAACTATATAAGCTTGAGCTAATATTTTAAAAAACAAACATAAAAGCCCCTGTCAAGTGATAAGGGACAGTAAACATCAACAGGAAACGTTAATAAATCGTAGGTCTCATAAATAGGTCAACAACAGGGAGGGGGAGGGTGGGACACGCTTCTTCCTGTGCCTTCTTCTGTCTGCCTGTATAATGATGCTTCCTCTTTCTTTTTATAGTTACCTGCTTGTGCAGGAGGACCGTTTATTCAGTAACTGTCAGCAGATCTCTCCAATCTATGGTAAGTATTCGCTTTTTTTTTTTTTTATAAATCTGTATACATTTTTTAATAGTCTCTCGTGATCCCATATGTGGTGGGGGTGGGGACATTTTATGCCCCAGCCCTCACTTCTATTCCGAATGTATGCAACATAAAACTTTGTGTTAGTCTAGATAAGGATTGACTGAAAGAAAAGAATAAGAGTGGAAGGGAATAGTCGACAGAAATGGTACCATAATCCAAAACACACAATCCCCCAAAAAAGCGCCTCATATAATCAGAATATCAGAAACCTCATATAATCAAACGCAGTGTCTTTGCAAAGTCACTCACTTGAATGTTATAAAAAAAGTCTCAAGCTGACCAAAATCTTGAACTCAAAAAGACAATTTATTCAAGGTAATTAAAATAATAACAACAATATTGTTAATTAAGAATTCATCAGCAGCGGTATTGATATACACAGTACATATAGCACAAACATTCCAAACTTATAAATATCTACTGATAAAAAGTCCTCCTAATTAGTACAGCATCTGGCGGGGTAATCAGACACAAGCGCTACTGGCCTTTCTAAAGGTCCAGTGTATCTGGTAAGCAGGCATTCCTTACTTTTGGTGGTGGTCTCATATGGTGTCCATTGCACACCATATTGCAGGGGATTGAAGGGGACTACATTGTGTCTGAGAGTCTACATATGGACTAAAAGCTCAAGATTTTGACACTCTTGCTTACCTATTGCCCTGTTCTTTACATCACTCTTCACGCAATAAGGAGGACTGTTTAGCACCAGATGATTTATGCTGTACATCAGGGGTCTCAAACTCAAATTGCCAGATGGCCACATCACAAGTTTCCTTATCCCATGGGGGCATCAAAACTTCAAAAACAATAAACTATACCAGCAATAATATACTATAATATGCCCAGCACTGATGTCATTAAACGCATTATTAACCTAGCATTGGTGTCAGCAAACGCATTATTAACCTAGCATTGGTGTCAGCAAATGCATTATTAACCCACCATTAGTGTCAACAAACACATTATTAACCCAGCACTGGTGTCAAACGCATTATTAACCCCCAGCACTGGTGTCAGCAAATGCATTATTAACCCCCAGCACTAGTGTCAGCAGACGCATTATTAACCCCCAGCATTGCTGTCAGCAAAGCACATTATTAACCCAGCACTGGTGTCAGCAGACGCATTATTAACCCTCAGCACTGGTGTCAGCAGACGCATTATTAACCCCCAGCATTGCTGTCAGAAAAACACATTATTAACCCAGCACTGGTGTCAGCAGATGCATTATTAACCCTCAGCACTGGTGTCAGCAGACGCATTATTAACCCCCAGCATTGCTGTCAGAAAAACACATTATTAACCCAGCACTGGTGTCAGCAGATGCATTATTAACCCTCAGCACTGGTGTCAGCAAACGCATTATTAACCCCCAGCACTGGTGTCAAATGCATTATTAACCCCCAGCACTGGTGTCAGCAGATGCGTTATTAACCCCCAGCACTGCTGTCAGCAAAACACATTATTGCACATTATTAACCCAGCACTGGTGTCAACAGACACATTATTTACCTCCAGCACTGGTGTCAGCAGACGCATTGTGTGGCACAGTGGTGTAGTGGTTAGCATTCTTACCTAGCAGTCAAAAGAGTCGCTTGTTCAAATCCCAACCATG
The DNA here is from genome assembly GCF_037356315.1 of Lithobates pipiens. Lineage (NCBI taxonomy): Eukaryota > Metazoa > Chordata > Amphibia > Anura > Ranidae > Lithobates > Lithobates pipiens. Next base: position 563,268,573 of record NW_027507758.1, on the reverse strand, counting down.
ACACTACCTGCCTGGAGTTTGTGTGTTCTCTCTGTGCCTTCGTGGGTTTCCTCTGGGTACTACAGTTTCCTCCCACACTTCAAAGACATGCAAGTAGGTTAATTGGTTTCTGTCCAAAAATAAATAAATTGGCCCTAGTATATGAATGGAGACCTTGGGTTATGGGCTCCTTGAGGGTAGGGACCAATGTGAGTGTGGAATATACAGGGATACAGACAATTGTAGCCACTCACTCGGGTTGGACTGGTGTCTTTATTCAACCTTACTAACTATGTAACTATTATTAACCCCCCCAGCACTGGTGTCAGTAAACGCATTATTAACCCAGTACTGCTGTCAAACGCATTATTAACCTCCAGCACTGGTGTCAGCAAACAGATTATTAACCCAGGATTGGTGTCAAACTCATTATTAACCCCCAGCACTGGTGTCAAATGCATTATTAATCCCCAGCACTGGTGTCAGCAGATGCGTTGTTAACCCCCATCATTGCTGTCAGCAAAACACATTATTACACATTATTAACCCAGCATTGGTGTCAGCAGACACATTATTTACCCCCACCACTGGTGTCAGCAGACGAATGTACCCCCACCGTCAGTCAATTGTTAGTAAAGTTAGGCTTTGAGGCCTATTTGAGCACAGTCTAATTGAAAGAGACAGTTCCGTGGGACTAGAGGTCTCAGCAGTACTATCAGATTAGTCTAAGTGTGTGAAGTGCTTTATATAACTTCTGGGCAACAGCCCTCTCACTACACCAGGGCTGGAAAACTGGACGCCTCCGCTCCAGTGGTCTCAGTCCTGCCGCTAGCCAGCTCCGTCACGCTGCACCGCTCCACAAGATGACCGGGACCCCTGTTTGGCTCCATCAAGCGTTCTGGATCCTCTGGTCAGATCACACTGATGCTCCAGCACACTGTGGTAAGACACTCTTGGTGAGTGTTGTTCTGTTCCACAAAGTGCAGGCCGCAGATCTTCAAACGCACACCCACAGATCCCTGTAGGCAGGCCACGTGTCCCAGCAAGAAGAGACAGAGAAATGGCCGGGCCTTTTATTACCTACCCAGCATGCAGTTCAGCTACTCAGTGTTCATGGGTAGGTGAGTGGGCATTGTGGGTAGGTGAGTCCTTTCACAAAGTAAAACAATTAAGTCACTTCCTGCTTAGCTATTATGTGAAAGTTAAACAAGTCTTTTTCCATTGCATGCCAGTAGAGAGAGCCTAATACCAATCTATTAACATGGTCCCATTAATAGCATTACATGGCAAAAATTCCAGCGCTACATATATTAGTTGAGCGTGACTCTGTTCCAGCTTATTTTTTTGTGATATTACACATTTGAGTTGCTGCTCTTTATTTTAATATTCACTTTTTATTTGGAAGCACAGTTTTTCTCCCATATACAGTGGTGTGAAAAAGTGTTTGCCCCCTTCCTCATTTCCTGTTCCTTTGCATGTTTGTCACACTTAAGTGTTTCGGAACATCAAACCAATTTAAACAATAGTCAAGGACAACAGAAGTAAACACAAAATGCAATTTGTAAATGAAGGTGTTTATTATTAAAGGTGAAAAAAAATCCAAACCATCATGGCCCTGTGTGAAAAAGTGATTGCCCCCCTTGTTAAAACATACTATAACTGTGGTTGTCCACACCTGAGTTCAATTTCTCTAGCCACACCCAGGCCTGATTATTGCCACACCTGTTCACAATCAAGGCATCACTTAAATAGGAGCTGCTTGACACAGTAAGGTCCACCAGAAGATCCTTAAAAGCTACACATCATGCCGAGACCCAAAGAAATTCAGGAACAATTGAGAAAGAAAGTAATTGAGATCTATCAGTCTGGAAAGGGTTATAAAGCCATTTCCAAAGCTTTGGGAATCCAGCGAACCACAGTGAGAGCCATTATCCACAAATGGCGAAGACATGGAACAGTGGTAAACCTTCCCAGGAGTGGCCGGCCGCCCAAAATTACCCCAAGAGCGCAGCGACGACTCATCCAAGAGGTCACAAAAGACCCCACAACAACGTCCAAGGAACTGCAGGCCTCACTTGCCTCAGTTAAGGTCAGCGTTCATGCCTCCACCATCAGGAAAAGACTGGGCAAAAATGGCCTGCATGGCAGAGTTCCAAGGAGAAAACCACTGCTGAGCAAAAAGAACATCAAAGCTCGTCTCAATTTCTCCACAACACATCTTGATGATCCCCAAGACTTTTGGGACAACATTCTGTGGACCGATGAGACAAAAGTGGAACTCTTTGGAAGGTGTGTGTCCAAGTATATCTGGCGTAGAAGGAACACTGCATTTCATAAAAAGAACATTATACCAACAGTAAAATATGGTGGTGGTAGTGTGATGGTCTGGGGCTGTTTTGCTGCTTCAGGACCTGGAAGACTTGCCGTGATAAAAGGAACTATGAATTCTGCTGTCTACCAAGAGATCCTGAAGGAGAATGTCCGACCATCTGTTCGTGTACTCAAGCTGAAACGAACTTGGGTTCTGCAGCAGGACAATGATCCTAAACACACCAGCAAGTCCACCACCGAATGGCTGAAGAAAAACAAAATGAAGACTTTGGAGTGGCCTAGCCAAAGTCCTGACCTGAATCCTATTGAGATGTTGTGGTATGACCTTAAAAAGGCCGTTCATGCTCGAAAACCCTCTAATGTAACTGAATTAGGACAATTCTGCAAAGATGAGTGGGCCAAAATTCCTCCAGGACACTGTAAAAGCCTCATTGCATGTTATCGCAAACGCTTGGTTGCAGTTGTTGCTGCTAAGGGTGGCCCAACCAGTTATTAGGTTTAGGGGCAATCACTTTTTCACACAGGGCCATGATGGTTTGGATTTTTTTTCACCTTTAATAATAAACACCTTCATTTACAAATTGCATTTTGTGTTTACTTGTGTTGTCCTTGACTATTGTTTAAATTGGTTTGATGTTCCGAAACACTTAAGTGTGACAAACATGCAAAGGAACAGGAAATGAGGAAGGGGGCAAACACTTTTTCACACCACTGTACATTCCAAATGTATTGCCTTGTAGGCTTACTTGTCCCCAGAAATCCAGTACAGTCCCTAGGATAAGTAATGGATAATGGTCAACAGGCCCTCTTCCCAGACCCAGAGAAACTACAGCAGTGATTCCTCCGGCTGGACGATCGCTTATTCTGGGTTCCCCGGGGGTTGACTCTGGTCAGTAGTGTAGCATTTCTGTACCCTGGTAGTGGCTCAGTCTTTCTCTCTCTGGTGGTGCTGGGCAATGTGGCTCTCTCTTTGGCTTCTGCCAAGCACACTCCTCGTTCTTTGTCCTATAGCACTCTCTCCCTCAGCTTTTTTCCAGGCTGCAGTCTCTCAATCTCTCTCTTGATCGAGCTGTAGCCTCCTCCCTGTGGAAAATGGGGCCACCAATCTTTGGGACTACATGTCCCATGATGCTCTCCTCTCCTAGTCTCCTTTTATTGACCCTCAGTTATGGCCAATAGGGAAGGAATGGAGCGGGCAGGAAGCTGGAAGGGGACCTGGTGAGAGCCGTCACCTCTTCTCCCTGACAGGAGAAGGGGGGGGGCAACCAGGGGAAACCTCTGACAGCCCGCAGCTCCCCTTTCTCCTGTCCTAGCGCTGCTGAGTTTTCTGCTGGACTGAGCAGGGAAAAGAGCCGAAGTCACACTACAGGGCTTGACATCACCTTGATGGTGTCACCCCACTGGTGGTTGGTCCCTGGGTATGGGCTGCCCACACCCCGATAGCGACGCAACTGTGCAGAATTTAAGATCCGATCCCTGATTCCAGGGAGGGCACTTGACCCCCGTTGCCCCTACCTGTGGACCCCATGGTTTCCACCACTCCAGGTGGTTTTCACTAGTAGTAGATGTACATCATTTTGTTACTGTGTTTACTCCTTTGCTGTGAATTATTTTAACATAAGTCCTTTTATCATTGCCTCAAACTATACGACTGCAATAGCACTTACAGCTCAACTGTCTTGTGTTATGTTTAGAGACAGAAATAGGCAATGCTAATTCCCCACTTTCCACATCTGTTGAGTAGAAATGTCTGGTAGCACATAGGAATCTGTAATGAGGGATTATTGGCTATGGCTATAATGCAGCTTGACTTTGGTACCGGCACCCTTTTCTCATCTGGCTGCAGAGTTTGCTTAGAGATATGGTTGAGAGACCAAAATTTGCAAGCACACCCCTCAGAGCAAGTCATGTTGTGGTAAACTGAAGCAGCACGCTTTCATGGTGCTCTAGCAAACTGAGTCACAGCAGATATATACTGAGAGATCTCAACTACCCAACTGAATTTGTCAATAATATACATCTATATGCATTGATTATATTGGAAATAGGAAATCATAGGTGTGGCAACTGCAAATTAAGATGACTGGACAGAGGGGAAGAGAAGAGAGCTGCCGGCTGGATGATCAGAGCAGGGAACATCACAGCTTTTGTTTCAATAGCTGTGTGTTCCCCTGCCGTGCGCCGTCATAAGCCCCTCCTCTTTTTCTGGGACTTTGATAGACAGATCACCAATCCTAGGACGGGTGACATGTATCAAAGTTCCCCGGACAAGGGGAGGGGCTTATGTGACGGCGCATGGTGGGGGAACACAGCTATTGAAATGAAAGCTGTAGCATGGCACACACGGGCTGCACATGGCACACACAGGCTGCACTGTGGGCATAGGCTGCACGGTTGGCACAGGCTGCATTAGCGGGCATGGATAAAGTTGTTAATATTTTTATAACTTAATTGCATAAAATATTAATGTGTTATGTCATGAGATAATTTATGAAGACAGGTTTAGGGGCGGGGCAGGGTAGGGGTTGGGCGGGCAACTGGTGGCGAGTAACCCTTGAGGCCAGGCTAGTAGCTCAGGACCTGAAATATTGAGCCCTGATCTATTGCATTAAATACCCTCAGCACATATGGAAAATATCCCATATTAACAATAAAGCAAATGTGCTTAAATGTGCAATGGAAATGAATCCTCTCACTGCTAGATTCATACGATAATTAAATTCTTTTATCATTGGTGTTCAACTGTGCAAAAAAATGGTCAAGGGACTCTAGACTGCCATCTCACAGAAGGAGGATGTCATCTATGTATGTAGCCCCAAAGTACCAGATTGGGTCTGGTCTGGGCATAGACGACATCCTCCTCCCATTTGGCCATAAAAAGATTGGCCAGGCTAGGGGCAAATTTCACCCCTTTGTTGTAAATAAAATCGGCCATCAAACCAAAAGACATTGTGTTTGGTGACTAAATCCAGTAAATCCATGATGAAATTACACTAAACTTGAGGCAGGGAATTATACCATGATAGAAAATGCTGAACAACCTCAATACATAGATGGTGAGGTATGCAGGTGTATAAGGACGCTACATCAGCAGTAGCTTGTATATAATCACCTTGAATGTTGTTAGTCTCCAGTAACCTGATAGTATCTTTGGTATCTTTGAGAAAAGAAGGGGTTTGTCGGACAAGGGGCTGTAAATAAAAAATCTATATATAACGTCCAATGTGGGAAGTAATAAAATCAATCACGCTTATGATAGGACATCCGATAACTAATCACATGACCCCAGAAATTATTATACTGATTCTTGATTACACCAATTAGCCATAATGATGACCACCATAACATTCAGTAGGTACCCTCTTTGCTACCAAAACAACCCTGAGCCATTGAGGCATGGACTCCACTAGACCTCTTAAGGCATGCTTTGTTATCTGCCTCCACCAGCTAGCCTTCTTCCCATAGTGTATCCTGGTGCCATCCCTGTTCCTAATGAGTGACGCACATGCACTCAGCCATCCAAATGATGTAAAAGAAAACATGAATCGACAGACTAGGCCACCTTCTTTCATTGCTCCTGTGATCAACTTATGATGCTCACATACCCCATTTTAGCTGCTTTTAACTGTGGACATGGGTCAGCATGGGCATCCTGACCAGTCTGTAGTTACACAGCCCCATACACAATACACTGTGATGCATTGTCTGTTCTGATACCTTTGTATTGGAAGCAATTTGAGTTACATTAGCTCATCTATTGGATCTGACTACACAGACCAGCCTTCACTGCCTACATACATCAATGAGACCTTGACCCTGTCACCGGATCTCCAGTTTTCCTTCCATGGACCACTTTTGGTAGATCCTGACCTCTGCAGCCTGAGAGCATCACACAAGAGCTGCAGTTTTAGAGATTCTCTGACCCAGTGGTCTAGCCATTACAATTTGCGCCTTGTCAAAGTTGCTCAAATACTTACACTTACTCCTTTATTCAGCTTACAGCACATCAGCTTCAGGGACAACATGTTCACCTGCTTCCTAATATATCCAACCCACTTTCAGATGCCATTATAACAAGATAATCGATGTTATTCACTTTACCTGTCGGTGGTCATAATGTTATGGCTGATTGGTGTATTTGGGGGACCCTTCCATGCTTTTGTTTGCCGCCCCCTTTCCCCTGAAAAAGGGAGCACCAGCCGCCACTGGTACACTGGTAGCTTTCCCAGAAAAGTTCCCAATAGATCAGGAACCATTAATAGCATAATAGTAGCATCTTCTATGGCTTGGAAGTCATTTTTCTATATTGGCACTTAGATCATTGACTCTCTCTCCCTTTATCCTTGGCCATTATTATAACTTGACAGATATTGCAATTACTGGACAAAGTGTATTGTTTTTAGGAGTTTGGCAGCACAGTGGCTTAGTAGCTAGCATTTCTCACTTGCAGCATTGGAGTCATTGGTATGAATCCCTACATAGAGTTTGCATGTTTTCCCTGTGCTAGCATTGGTTTCCTCCAGGTACTCCAGTTTCCTCCCACATTTCAAAGACATGCTGGTAGAATAATTGGCATCTGTCTAAATTGGCCCTATTATGTGTATGTATGCATATGAGATAGGGGCATTAGATTGTAAGCTCCCTAAAGGAGAAGTCCAGCTAAAGCTCGTTGGGCTGGGCTTCTCCTTTGGATCACAGGAGTGCAAATCGTTTTACACTCCTGTCACCCGTTTTCAGCAGAGAGCGGACTGAAGTCTACTCTCTGCTGACACCACGGATATCAGTCCAGACACCACGCTATCCCGACAATGGAAGTCTGGATCCCCCAGGTGCCTGGTCTGATACCCGTCTCAGCCTCTCAGCGAGATGTTGAGAGCCTGAGATGATTGCTCCGCTCCTCCACAGCTCAGAGCTCCAATGAGCATGGAGGGAGCTGAGCACAAAGCTGTGACTGCCAGTCTACAGCTCTCTCCTCACAGAGCTGTGAAAACTGAGCGATCAGTGATGTTCAATCGCTTGTTTTTCAGTTCAGAGGTGCTGGGGGACAGATGCAGCATCGGACCGATGCTGCATCCACTTAGCTAAGTATAAATCTAAAAAGCAAAGAAACCCTTACTTCTCTTTTAAGGACAAGGAATAATAAAAAAGTACAATATATGCAAAGTTCCATCTTTGTACAATATATGTAAAATTTTATTTTTTTAAATTGGTAAACTGGGACTGCCTTCACAATACCAAACATAGCTTGTGCGTAGATCCTAAGATGTTACAGATACAATCTAATGGGCCTATGTAAGTTATCCTAGAGAGAAACTAACCTTTCGGTTTAATCACCCTTATTGCCACCCTGCCTAGAGGAATACTCCTTCAGGCAGGGCTGGAAATTCATAGCATCATTCAAACCTGGAGCTGTGGTAGCTTTTAATTGGTAAATTCACCTCAGTTCAAAATTAAGGAGGGCTTTATCCCAGTTGCAACCTCCAGCCATCTATGGATCCTGATGTATCCTATCCAATGCAATAAATTTCACTTTAGGAAATGTATAATTATATACTATGGCTACTTTCTGCTCAAGAGGGAGATGCATGTTGAGTAGGTGCAGTGTGGTGTGGTAGGCACCACCCCCCCCGATTCACTCGGAGTCCCGATGTGCAAAGAACGTTGTTTTGAAACAATAGACAAAATGAGAAAAACTAGCTGCACACCAAAATCTGTCAAACAGGTTAATTGAAAGACTTCCACACATACATTGTGCTTCCTGGGCATTGTGTGAAACTTTGTCACACCTTGGTCCGTTGTTTTAGTCCTGATGACAGTCTTTCAATAAACCTGTTGGACGGATGTTGGTGTGCAGCTAATTTTTCTCACTTGGTCTACATGTTCGCAGTTGTGAGCTGGAGCTAGCACCCAGCCCTTCCTTTTTGGTTGGTTATTCTACTGACCTGGAGCAGTGGACTGTCTCATTTCTCTTGAAAAGAGTAGGTCAAGAGCACAAACAGGCCCAGCAGGAAGCTCACACATCCGGTGCCACTTACAAACCCCCCTTCCCTGCGGAAGGTCTGGGCCGGCACACTTACCTTGCTGTGTGGTGTCTTCTTCTGCTGTGTGCGCACTGGCATCAGCGATGGAGGAGCCTGCTCCTCATACTTCCAGTTTTCTCTCTCGGGCGCAATGGGAGAGAGAAAACAGGAAGTGACATCTAACTCAGATGTCAATCAAACTGCCCGGCCATAGTAATAGATACTACCAGCGCCGGGCGGAAGCTACTCTGCACTTCGGAAAGCACCACAAGGCGGGACAAAAGACAAAAAGCTCCCCGTTTGCAATCTCATGATTGCATAGATGTGGTGCTTCCCATAGTGCACTTAAAGTGGAAGTAAACCCATCGATTTAAACAGTTAAAAAAAAAAGGCATGCCGGGAATGCTAACTGCACATTGGCTGTGCTCTCAGCCAAACTATCAAACCATCCGATGGCTGGTGTCATAACGAATCACATCTGCAGCACCATAGCAGTTGAAGATTAAACAGAGGCAAAGATGGCAGCTTCCTTGGCTGAAAACGATAGGTGAGTTTACTTCCACTTTAAGGACATTTTTTTTATATTGCCAGTTTAAAAAAAAGGGCCAGTTTAAAAAAAAATATATATTTTTTTTTTTCTGTGACTGCCTGGAGGGGGGGGGGGGGGGGCGGTGCCCATGCACCCCCTATGGACAGGCCACCACTGTGATAGTATAGGGATTTTAAACATGGAGAGGTGATAATCCACAAAAAAAAGGCATGCCCACACCTCCAAGTACAGGTTTTGTGTAAAATGAGGCACAGCATGTGCTCACTACCATACCCTGTAGGAGGTAGTGGCAATCACCACAACTGAACATATTATGTTTCAAATGAAACTCCAATGCCCTCAATAGGAACTGACATTGCATTACATTATCGATCTTTATTGAAACTACCATGACCCTTAGGACTGTTATTGTCCTGGAATGTTTGTTATTACCTTATTGTTTGTTTATGAAAACTTTCAATAAAAATGTATTGACGGGGTGTGGCCAAGATGGCATACTGAGTGGCAGTCCGAGCTGGAGCTCCGCTGAACTTTCAGGCTAATCTCCTGTATCCGTGTCCCTTCCACTCTACCAGGCAACCGTTGGCACCCTAATGCGCTGCCACTCCTCCGTGGCTGCAAAAGGATGGGGTAAAAAGCTCAATTTCCCTTCCCTGCCAGAGGAAACTGAGCCAGCCTCCTGTTCCTGCGTGGTGACATGGGCGTGCTCTTTTGCCAACATGGCATCCCAGAAGGAGCAGGGTGAGCAGTCCTCCTCTGAACAGCCAGGCCTGGCTGACGTGCTGGTGGCCATAGCGAACCGCCAGGCTTCTCTGACTACCCTGACATCCAAGGTGGAGGTTGTACAGCTGGATGTGGGTTTTACCTGCCAGGATATGGACACGGTGAGGTCCCGGCTCACCTCAGCTGAACAACACATAGGCCATACTGAAGACACTGTGGCTGAGCATTCTACAGCTCTGCGCTCCCTGTAAACAAAAATTGTGCCATGGAATATAAGGCAGAGGATGCTGAGAATTGTAACAGGAGGAAAAATCTCAGCATTATGAACCTGGCAGAGGGTGTTGAGGGTCCCCATCCCATGGAGTTTGCTGAAAATCTACTGCGCACCCTCCTGCCTGCGGCCCAGTTTTCTCCCTTCTATGCTGTGGAGTTAGCCCATCGTATCTCACACAAAACCACACCTTTATCCTGAAATTCATTTACTTTTGAGAAAGGGATGAGGTTCTACGGGCGGCCAGAGTGCAAGGGGATCTTGCATTCCAGAACACCAAACTACAAATTTTCCCTGGATTATTCGGTGGAAATGCAGAAAGGTTCTCATTCGATCAGGTTAAGGCTGCTCTCCGCACACGTGGTATTCGCTACAGTGTTCTCTTTCTGGGCCCGATTGCAGGTTCAAGAAACTACTCAATTCTTCATGTCTCCCCATGATGTATCCACCTGGCTGGAATCGTTGCCTCACATTGCTGAGGGATGGGCAAATGATTTAGCCACCATGCCTTCTGCCCATGCTGCTGGCTATGAATCTCTTTTTACTAGCAGCTCTACCTATCTACTGTGATTACCAGTTGGGATGAAACCTATGTGTCACTGTAAGTTTATTAATATGCAACTGTTATGCCTACTCTTTTTTTTTTTCATGCAACATTAAGTTAAGTGTCCCTGTCTAGTCCAGGTGATTTTCTGCCAATTTTGAACCTCCTCTGGATTATAGAAGGTTCCTTTTGCACTGTCTGACCTTTTATTACAGCCTGTTACCCCTGGGATTTTCCTCTGTGAAGTACTGTATAAGACCAATCCATGGGAAAGAGTTTTATCATACCTCCCAACTTTTTGAAATGGGAATGAGGAACACCTATCAGCAAAACTATGCAGCCATAGGATACACCCCTTGCCACGCTCCCTTAAAGCAGAATTGGACAAAAAAAATTGGTTAAACCCACAAGTGCTTTTTTTTACTACTATCCCTTTATATTGACTTATGAAATTTACAAATGCAACAATTTAGCATTTGGATGAAAATGAGCGACTTTGTTCCAAATCAGGTTCCATGTCTCCATGCTTTATTTTGTTGAGAAATCACTTTGAAAAACACTCTCCTCGCATTTCTAGCCATGACCATCTTATCTACAACCGTTGTGCTGCTAGGCGGAAGTGCTAACCACTTAGCTACCGTGCTTGCAATGGTGGCAGGAGAAGACCTTCACAAGTGTGTAGCCAAACACCACAACGTATGCAAATTTATTGGTGATTTAGGCCATTCCATCCCAAATCCCGGCCTGGATATTTTAATTTGCTTATCACTTTTAATAAATAAACATTTTCCCAGTAAAATTAGTACCAATCTTCAGTCCAGCAATACAAGCATGTAGTATTTTATTGTTTAATAAGAAAACGTGTTGCGTTGTCTATTGCATTGAATTGAAAACGTGAGCAAAAATCTGAATGAATTAAATAAAATACACCATATATTATACAAATTATATAATACAAAATATAAAAAACCAAAGTCCATAAAGTGATAATGTGCACAGTCGTTGAATTCCGTGCAACACTGCTTAGATAGAAGAGGTAAAAATATCTTCTTACCAGATCCAAAGACCTATCAAGATCCTAAGTCTGGAGTCTGTTTACATTTTTAGAACTGCTGAATAAAGATAAGAACTTTTGCCTCATAACATTAACCAGTACCGTTCCTCCCCGGCCACCAACTGAGCAGATAGAGCACAGTGTGGTCTGGATCATCACAAGAGGTTTCATCAATGATTCCCCACTAGGAGGCTGGATAAGCCAAGATGACCTGCACCTAATTTGAGAGTTAATAAAGCTCACAGATGCGAAAATAGACCTTGATAGGTCTTCGGATTTGGATCTGGTAAGAAGATATTTGTGCCTCTTCTATCTAAGCACTGGGTGTTGCACGGAATTCAAGCACTTTGCACATTATCACTTTATAGATTTTTCATATTTTGTATTATATAATTTGTATAATATATGGTGTATTGTTTTTTATTTCACACAGGTTTTTTTGATCGAACAGAAAAAGAACAAAATACAACAGAGTAAAATGAAAATTGCTTATACAGGGTACATATTGTGTTTGTACATGTTTCAGAGATACAATATAGTCTGGTATAATGATGGGTGTATACAGAATCTAAATTAAATATTAAAGTATATATTCAGTTGGTATCGTATCCATTATGTATGAAAAGGGCAAATTGTAATTTCATTGTATTATGAGGGTAAGGGATAAAAGGGGAGGGAAGAGAGAAAAAAAAAAAAAAATATATGGTGTATTTTATTTAATTCATTCTGATTTTTGCTCACGTTTTCAATTCAATTCAATATACAGCGCAATACGTTTTTTCATTATGTTTTTGGATGTTGCTGTGTACAATGTTGTGAGTGCTACTGTCAATTTGATCATATCATTTTATTCATTCCACATACACACCAAGTGCATTATTTTTCTATATACATAGTCTTTTATTGTTACCAGCTGAATATGTCCATTTCTGGGATTGTGCATACCAAAAAGGAGGCTCACAGTGTACATTTTATGAGGGGTATAGCATTCACACCAGTATGAAAAACCACTAGATTAGTAGGGTGTACTGGGCATAAAAGGTGGGGAAGGCTATAGTGGATAATGGTGGAAGTGGGGGACATAGATTTCCTTTGACCAAACTTTGTGACTTTGGATTGTATTATAGGCAAAATAAATACATTTGGTTTAAAAAGTAATGTTAATATTGTCATTCTGTCTAGGTGTACATTGTGATGGACTGATCCTTGCTGAAAATTAAATGGCATCAACGGAAAAGATGAAGAAGTGCCAGGAAAGAGCTATTAGTCCTGGTAAACAAATAACTGAAAATACCAATCTTTATGGCAAATAACACATGTGCCTTATCTTTTTGAACTGAGCTTAGAATCTCTTAGCCCTTGTACACGCGGTCGGAGATTCCGAAGGAATGTGTCCTATCGGACCATTTTGTCGGATATTCCGACTGTGTGTGGTCTGCATCGGACTGTTTCCGTCAGAATATCCGACGGACCAAGTTTTCCAACTTGCTGGTAAAATTTTCCGACAAAATGCTCCTATCGGACATACTCCGATCATGTGTAGCCTACTCCGACGGACAAATTGCCACGCATGCTCAGATCAAATTCCTAGACCAAAGCTATTGGCTACTAGCCTGAACGTAGTCCTGTCATAATGAAATATCGTCATCACGTTATGTACAATCAGATTTTCCGACAATTTAGTCCGAACGTGTGTATGCAACATCACTTCCGGACCTCTTCCGGAATTAATCCGTCAGAATCTCCGACCGTGTGTACAAGGGCTTAGGAAAACAAACTTATTTCTTTTCATTTCAATGTTACCATTAAAATCAAGATGGCTACCTAGCCAGTAAAAAGTGTACATTTTGCCATTGTTGTTAAATGAAATATAGGCAGGTGTGTATTTTTTTTACCAAACAAGGGAGCAACCTTAGGTAGAAAATAGACTGGCATTGACAAATCACTTAACACTTTTGCTGCCAGAGCTGTTTTTTCACGTTTAACATTTTTATTTTAATCCTGATGATTTTGTAAAACCCCCAAACATACATTTTCTGAAAACAGACACCCTAGAAAAAAAAATAGTGGTAATTCCAATTTTTGCTGTCCCACGAAATTAGTGCAACAGTGTATGCAACATGAAAGTTCATTGAAAATTGCACTTAAGTTAACTTTAGGGCACACAAACGCAATATATTACCCAAATTACCCTGTTGCACCAAGTAAATAGATACCCAATATGTCTTTAAAATAAAACTTTTAAATAGTGTGTACTTGTGAAACGGCAAAAAAAATCAGTACCCTATATTTTCCATCCGCTTTCCTCCCTTCACTCTAAAGACATGCTGGTAGGTTAATCGGATCCTGTCTAAATTAGCCCTAGTATATGTATGAATATGTGTTAGGGACCTTAGGTTGTAAGCTCCTTGAGGGTAGGGACTGATGTGAATGTATAATGTATATGTAAAGTGCTGCATAAATTGACGGCGCTATATAAGTACCTGAAATAAAATAAATAAATTAAGTGATGCTTTAAAATCACAGATCATCAGTTTAGAGTTAACCATTAATAAGGAGCCTAGAATTATTGCTCTAACTAGTGACAATATGAAACGTGTATTGCAAGTGACATTTTCTCATGTAGGCAACCCCAACACGTGCATTTACATTTGTATGTTCGATTGAGCCAAATCTTCAGTGATTTTTAGGTGCTTGGTAAAAATAGAATGTAACACTACTACATAATAAACAATCCCTGGAATTCTGAATTTAATTTAAAAAAAAATGATATACAGTATTGGTGAAATAATGTGTATTTTAGTACATTTCCTGCTTCTGAGATAAATACTGCATGAGTTATTTTAATGCAAAAATGTATGCAGTATTTATCTCTTGTGCATATGAGGTGGGCACACTATGTATCAATAAGTAAAAGCGTGGGCCCTAGGTGCAAAGCTGAGTTGTTACACATGATAATGATGCAAACAGGGCACCATATTTGAACAAGGACCTTTATGGCAGGATCATTTTGGCACTTACGTTGTTTACAAACCACATGCTGGAATTACTTCTTTATCTATTGGCTTTGTATGGGTATATATATTTAATGTCTGAGTACACAAAAACTGGCCATAGATGGTTCAAAATTCGGCCAGTTTAGCAGCAACCAGACAAATTTTCATCCATCTATGGGCAGGCTGCTTGTACTAAAGTTGATTTTCAGTACAACCAGTCTGTTAGCATTTTTTGTGTTTGATCACTGCCAGTGGCTATAGCCATCAGCACTAATCATTGTATTCTGATGGCGGGGAAACCTCTCTATCAGAAAACAATAGCCCAGCAGGAGGGATTTTCCAATTAATGCTGTCTGTGTTAAAGGGGAAATTGAGTAATTTTCTTTCCTTCAACTCTGGCCAAATATTTTTTTTTCCATGCAGTGGGACTGTGCCTGCACTGCATGAATTAACTGCTCATTTGTATCTAGGAGTCCAGAAAGATGAGATATATTCACCTAATCCTCCAATCCTTACAGCTCAAGAACGGTTTCTTTAACTCCTGTGGGCACAGCCTCACTACATGGGGAAAAAAAATTGCCCAGAGTTGGGCTTTAAAGTATGGCCAGCCCAGAGTTACAAAGGACTTTGCAAAAGTGAAATGCCCCAGGGATTATATGGGCATGGGAGGTAAAACCAGATCATACAAAAAGAGTACAAAATTTATTGGAAATACACAAAAGCTTGATATACAAAAATAAGAATACCTATAAAAACAATAATACAGTGCCTTGCGAAAGTATTCGGCCCCCTTGAACTTTTCAACCTTTTACCACATTTCAGGCTTCAAACATAAAGATATAAAATTTTTATTTTTTGTGAAGAATCAACAAGTGGGACACAATTGTGAAGTGGAACGAAATCTATTGGATTTTTAACTAATAAAAAAATAAAAAGTGGGGCGTGCAAAATTATTCGGCCCCCTTGCGTTAATACTTTGTAGAGCCACCTATTGCTGCCATTACAGCTGCAAGTTTGCTTGGGGTATATCTCTATCAGTTTTGCACATCGAGAGACTGAAATTCTTGCCCATTCTTCCTTGCAAAACAGCTCAAGCTCAGTGAGGTTGGATGGAGAGCGTTTGTGAACAGCAGTTTTCAGCTCTTTCCACAGATTCTCGATTGGATTCAGGTCTGGACTTTGACTTGGCCATTCTAATACCTGGATACGTTTATTTGTGAACCATTCCTTTGTAGATTTTGCTGTATGTTTGGGATCATTGTCTTGTTGGAAGATAAATCTCCGTCCCAGTTTCAGGTCTTTTGCAGACTCCAACAGGTTTTCATCCAGAATGGTCCTGTATTTGGCTGCATCCATCTTCCCCTCAATTTTAACCATCTTCCCTGTCCCTGCTGAAGAAAATCAACCATGATGCTGCCACCACCATGTTTGACAGTGGGGATGGTGTGTTGATGGTGATGAGCTGTGTTGCTTTTACGCCAAACATATCGTTTTGCATTGTGGGCAAAAAGTTCGATTTTGGTTTCATCTGACCAGAGCACCTTTTCCCACATGTTTGGTGTGTCTCCCAGGTGGCTTGTGGCAAACTTTAGAAGAGACTTTTTATGGATATCTTTGAGAAATGGCTTTCTTCTTGCCACTCTTCCATAAAGGCCAGATTTGTGCAGTGTACGACTGATTGTTGTCCTATGGACAGACTCTCCCACCTCAGCTGTAGTTCTCTGCAGTTCATCCAGAGTGATCAAGGGCCTCTTGGCTGCATCTCTGATCAGTCTTCTCCTTGTCTGAGCTGAAAGTTTAGAGGGACGGCCAGGTCTTGGTAGATTTGCAGTGGTCTGATACTCCTTCCATTTCAAAATGATCGCTTGCACAGTGCTCCTTGGGATGTTTAAAGCTTGGGAAATCTTTTTGTATCCAAATCCGGCTTTAAACTTCTCCACAACAGTATTACGGACCTGCCTGGTGTGTTCCTTGGTCTTCATAATGCTCTCTGCGCTTTCAACAGAACCCTGAGACTATCACAGAGCAGGTGCATTTATAAAGAGACTTGATTACGCACAGGTGGATTCTATTTATCACCATCAGTCATTTAGGACAACATTGGATCATTCAAAGATCCTCGCTGAACTTCTGGAGTGAGTTTGCTGCACTGAAAGTAAAGGGGCCGAATAATTTTGCACGCACCACTTTTCAGTTTTTTATTTGCTAAAAAAGTTTAAATTATCCAATAGATTTCATTCCACTTCACAATTGTGTCCCACTTGTTGGTGATTCTTCACAGAAAATTTAAATTTTATATCTTTATGTTTGAAGCCTGAAATGTGGCAAAAGGTTGAAAAGTTCAAGGGGGCCGAATACTTTCGCAAGACACTGTATATGACATAAATGATAAACAGGAAAGATTTACTAATATACACATGAGGTCTAGACATGTAGTCGACCAAAATGTGTCTACAGTTTACCCGACATGTTTCGGAAAAATGGTGTAGTATTTCCTTCTTCAGAGTGTCAGCTGACCTATGCTGTTTTTTCTATTAACAAAAGAAAAACAGAATAATAATACAAAATTCATAATATATGTAGACATAAACAATTGTAGAGGATGGAAAATACTTACATAATTTGTGTCTTTTTACACAACAAGATGGATTGACAGAAAGCGAGGCTGAAATCTTCCTGCTCCGCTCCATCATGTTCTCAGGACTCAAAAAAATTGTATTTGGGGGCCACAAGAGTCTTCACATCATTTAATGTTGTATGAATCCAAATACAGCAGAAAGAGGAGGTGAAAGGATTATGTATTGAAAGTTAGCAGCGCTTGCATCACCGCACAACACATCACTGTTCACAAGGATTAAGCCAAAGGGGCCGAGACATGTGGATCTATCATGAAAGAGAAATGAAGTAAATATGTTTGCAAGAAAAGTACCAGAAGTTGTCTCAATATAGAGCCAGTGTATGAAGAGCAAATTTGTTGCACCCCTAGGGGATGGACCTCCACATTAGTAAGGAGAATTCACCCAGAGAGGATAGTGCTCGGAATGTCCAGAGGCAGAACGCCAGTAATGCTCACCTGTCTAGGTTTCAATGTCTTACATTGCAGAGATGGGAGGCATGTATGCCGTACAGGCTGTGCAGCAAAATGACTCCAAACCTACCTGGCTTTGCTTGAGCATACAGGGACCATCCAATGCATCCAATGAATGAGAGTAGTGTTTGACAGGTGATCGGCAGGGTCATCCGATTGATGAAACCTGGCGATACACCTGTCATAAGACGCAATAACATTGATGGAGCCGCAGACACAGCAAGTGGGCAGGGACCAGTGGCAGGATGAAAAAACCCAAGTGCACAAGTGCGGGCTCGCGAGAAAGAGAGCCCGCAGCCCAAGTAGAGGGAAGGCCCCATGGCGCAGTGAAAACCAGGGGGCCCCCCAGTGACGGGGAGCCTCAATCCATCAAGGGGCGAGAACTGCAACGCTACTATATCATATAGATAGATTGTATACATATAATGTGGTGGGGTCTGGAGTAGAGGTCGACTGATATGGGTTTTTCTCTGGCCGATGCCGATATTTAGAAATCGCGGCGGCCGATGGCCAATAAATTATGCCGATTTTTTTTGGGCAGATATGTTAATCCGATTTTTTTTTCCTTCATCTCATAAAATCTAACAGACACCTTTCACACTTGGGCGTTTTTCAGGCGCTTTTGGGCTAAAAAATAGCACCTGTAAAGTGCCTGCAAAACGGCTCCCCTGCAGTTTCTGTGAAAGCCTGAGTGCTTTCACACTGATGCGATGCACTGGCAGGACGTTAAAAAAAGTCCTGCAAGCAGCATCTTTGGAGCGGTATATACCGCTCCTCCACCACTCCTGCCCATTGAAATTAATGGGCAGCACTGCCGAAACACCTGCAATGCGATTTGGCAGTGGCACTTCACAGGCGCATTTAACCCCTTCCTCGGCTGCTAGCTGGGTTATAAGTGCCCCGCTAGCAGCCGAATAGCGCCGCTAAAACTAGCAGCATTTTACCGGCAACGCCTGCCTGCTCCAGTGTGTATGCAGCCTTAAGTAATAAGTGATACAGAAAATGTCTTACATTTAAACATTTATTAAACAAAACAAACTTCCAATCAGTTCACTTGTATGTATAATTTAGATTTAAAAAAAAAAAACTATATATTAAATATTAAATACACAAAAACAGGTAATCAAAACTTTTGGACGAAAAAAATGGGCTAACTTTATCGTTTTCGTTTTTTTTTAAATCATTAGTGTATTTTTTCCCAAAAAATTGCATTTGAAAGACCTCTGCGCAAATATCGTGTGACATATAATATTGCAACAACCACTATTTTATTCCCTAGGGTCCCTGCTAAAAATATATATATAATTGTTGGGGGTTCTGAGTGATTTTCTAGCAGAAAATACAGGATTTTTACTTGTAAGCAACAAGTGTCAGAAAAGATGTAGTCTTTAAATGGTTAAACTGAGAACTCCTACACACAGAGTTCAGTTCATTGATAACTACAAACATTGTATCTCTTTGATCTTTTCTTGGCAGACTGCCCAGAGAGGAGACAAGTTGCTCCACTAAAGAATTCAGGCAACTTGCATTGACTTCTATTACAGCCCGTTCACACCTGAACGTTTTGTAGCCCTACGCCTGAAGCTACAAAACGCTGGAGGGGAAAAAATCCATTATTCTCAATGGAGATGGTTCACATCTCCACTTCATGTCGCCTGAAGCCCTACGCCTGAAGCTCAAACAAGTTCCGGACCCTTTTTTGTCGCGCAAATTGGGCTGATTTGGGCGTTTTCATTCCCATAGAAACTAATGGAAACGCTCGATTCGAGCGTTTAGCGCGACAACGAGCGTTTCTACGGGCGTTTTGACGCTGTATCTGCTCAAGAAAAAATAAGCAGATGAACAATATTTTTCCTATTGGCTGAAAAAAAAAACGCCGAAGTTAAAAAACGCTCGTTGTCGCGCGTTGTAGTGTGTCAAAACGCTCGTTGTCGCGCGTTGTAGTGTGTCAAAACGCTCGTTGTCGCGCGTTGTAGTGTGACAAAACGCTCGTTGTCGCGCGACAAAACGCCGGTAAAAACGTTCAAACACGCTACGCTCAGGTGTGAATGCAGCCTTATACAGAAGTCTTTTGCAAGTAGCACTGAAGTTATAATCGGCCGATGCCGATTAATTAAAAAACGCCAAATATCGGGGGGGGCGTGGCCTGGAGCGGCATGAGATAGGACGCATGTGAGCTGAGCTCCGCCGGCCGTACATCCTGAATACCTATCCTGAGACACAGATCACCTTTTTTTCCTCCGTTTTAACCACACCGCTGACCGGACAACCGTGGGGCACATGTTGCCGACGAAGCGGAACAGTGCAGCGGCCGCCAAACTGTCACAATACCGGCATGAAGGACCAGGCCCCGCAGACCAAGATGGCGCCGCCATGCAGGGGGAGGAGGACGCGCGGAGCGCAGACACGAACAGGCTCCTCGATGCCATTACGGCCTGCCAGGAAGCGGTAACGAACTGCCAGACTAACCTCACAGCCAGGATTGAGGAGGTAAAGGTAGATATATCGCTGGTTCGGCAAGACTTTCAGAAGCTTAGGGAGAGGGTCACTGAAGCTGAAACCCGCCTGAGTAATGTAGAGGACTCCCTCCCCCCCTTCAGATCTCCTCAGAGGCCATGCAGCACCAAGTACATCAAATCCTTCAGAAGCAGGATGACATTGAGAACAGAATTCGCAGATGTAACCTGCGTTTTATAGGCCTGCCAGAGGGGGTGGAGGGCAGAGACCCCCCAACTTATTTGGAAAAGTTACTTGTGGACACCTATGGCAGGGACTCATTCTCCCCCATGTTTGCAGTGGAACGCGCACATAGGTTGTCAGGGAAGCCTCCCCCCCCCGGGGGCGCCCCCCCGTACTTTTATTGCCAAATTCCTGAATTTTAGGGACAGAGACACCCTTCTACGGCTTAGCAGGGAAAAGGGGAATATTCCTTTTGAAAACAAAACCGTGGCAGTTTTCCCTGATTTCTCCTCTGAAGTTCAGAAAAAACGCAAAAGTTTTATGGAAGTGAAGAGACGCCTGCGCATCAAGAATATAAAGTATGCCATGTTATTTCCTGCTCGTCTGCGTGTGGAAGGCACGGACCGGGCCCACTTCTTTGAGGATCCTGAAACAGCGCTGTCGTGGCTTGAGCGTCGGGATGCGGACAGATGAGTATATGTGCAAAGATGACAATACCCTTTTTTTTTCCCACTTACACACTTCCTACTGTACCAGTTTCCCTGGATTGGGGCCGTGTTTATACACCTTTTCACTAACCATGTCACGGCCTGTCAGTTCTTCCTACTAGGCACACTACTTTCAGATCTAAACTGTTGTGCTGTTGACTGTCTCTGTTTTGCTTCATGTGACTTAACATTCTCATTGGAATACACATATGGCTGGAGCGGGCCTGTTGTGACGGGACACCTGTCCGCCTGGACCCACTTTGCACCGGATCACACTCCTACCTGAGAGACTGTGGACAGGTTCCCCTACCCCGTCTGTGCTGGAACTCCTTACTCTGGCCTGGTGTCTTCTGCAAACAGGCATTGGCCAAGTGTTATCTCACTGTGCGCTACAGCTACCCTCACCGGTGCCTATGTTGAAACTTTACCTTTGGTTGTTTGACTACTTATTATGGAAATGTATGCCCCCCTTTTTTTTTTCCCCTTTTTTTTTTTCTTTCTCTTTTTCTTTTTTCCCTTTTTTTTTGTGTGTCCTCCTGGCCGGCGGAGGGGACCAAATAACCAACAAGCTCACTCTGCTCTGTGAGCGCAGTCCTATAGTGTCACATAATACAGCGAAGTTTCGCCCAAAGTTTCACTGTGTGCCTCTCGGATTGGAACAACCGGCATAACATGTTGCTTTTTTCTTCTCCTGTCTATATGGGTGATTCCCAGTCGCGGGGTTGTTCCTGTCCGAGTTGGACATTGTTTATGCCCTGTTGGCGGTTTGGGGTCAATGCCCGCACTAATTGGGGTCAGTGCAGGGCGGGGAGGGGGGGTGTATGGTTTTTCTGGGGTACACAGGTTTTTGTTGTTTTTCTTCTTGAGTTTTCTTATTACTGTTTTCTATGGTACAATGTATGTCTGGTTGGAGGGGTGGGGCCTCCCTTTATTCGGGGTGGGCAGGCAGTGGCTGCTCTGTTTTTGTGGGTTGATCTGTCTCCTGGAGTCTCACCATTGATTGATAAACACCCATGGCCACACTGAAATTCCTTACCTGGAACGTGAGGGGATTGGGGGACCCTATTAAGCGGTCAGCAGTTTTTGGGCAGCTTAAAAAAATGAAGGCAGACGTGGTGGCCTTAGTGGAAACACATGCTGAGGGTCCTATGCTCAGGGCGCTCCGGCGTCCTTGGATAGGCTGGGGGTATCACTCAGTTCATACTACCCATTCCAGGGGTGTCTCCCTCCTGATAGCTAAACACACACATTTTGAACTCCAGGATTCGGTCATCGACCCCTTGGGTAGATTTGTATTTCTTAAGGCCAAACTGCATGGTGATATGTTTCTTATAATGGCTTTTTATGTGCCCCCACCATTCCAGTTTGGAGTGCTGTCTGAGGGATTTAACTATATGGCCCTTCATCCTGCTGCCTCCGTGGTGTGGCTGGGGGACTTTAATAATGTGTTAGACAGGTCCCTAGATAGGATGGCGTGCCCCACTCGGGCTACCCCAGGCCCCTCCCTGACCAGGTTTGCCAGACTTCTCCGCGATTTCCACTTGATGGACTCATGGCGCACTAGGCATCCAACTCAACGCGTTTTCACATGTTTCTCTGCTACTCATCACTCTATGTCCCGTATAGACCTCATACTCTTCTCCGCTTCTCTCCTCCCTAGACTTGATGACGTGGGCCTATACCCCAGATCGCTCTCTGACCACTGTCCCTACTGGATGACGCGCTCCCTACGGCACACTCATCCCCTAACGTCTTGGCGCCTTAATCCTTTTTGGTTAACTCTCCTCCCTGACGATGGGGACCTTGAATCGGGGTGGCGGGCTTTTTTTGAGACTAACGAGGGTTCGGCCAGACCGTATGTAGTTTGGGAAGCTTTTAAACTTCATGCTAGAATGACCTTACAGACCCAAATTAACCGGGTAAAGCGAGCTTCTGCTGCTAAGGAAGCTGAGGCGACACATACTCTACAGACGCTGGAACAGGATTTTGTACGCGACCCCTCGGCAGAAAAGGCAGATAGTATTAGACTTTGTTCCAGAACACTTGACCTGTTGCTTTATGAAAAGTCCAAACAGAAATTGTTCTTTCTCAGACAGAGGTCGTTTGAGCATGGTGAGCGAGCGGGGAAACTATTGGCTTATCTAGTTCATGGTGAAGAGAGACCTCCTGTGGTGATCTCCCTCTGCTCGCCGCAGGGTGTACTTGAGACGGATCCAATACGGGTCACGCAGATGTTTCGTGACTTCTTCACCTCTCTGTACACCTCTACTGCCTCGGCTGACCCCTCTCTGATGGAATCTTTTCTAAATGGATTGCAGTTTCCCCAATTGACCGAGGCGCAGGTCTCTGAGCTGGAGGCACCCCTGACCCGGGATGAAATAGTCTCAGCAATTGCTACATTCCCACCATCCAAGGCCCCGGGCTCAGATGGCTTGCCGATAGAATTTTACTCTACTTTCATAGACTTACTGGCCCCTAGGCTTCTAGCAATTTACGAGTCCATATTTCAGAACGCCGAACTCCCACCATCCATGACAGAAGCGACTATTGTGTTAATCCCTAAACCTGGAAAGGACCCGCACCTCCCGGAATCTTATCGCCCTATCTCCCTCTTGCAGGTTGATGTTAAGATACTCGCTAAGATTCTTGCCATCCGGCTCAATAATGTAATCCTCTCGCTGATCCATATGGATCAAGCGGGATTCATGCCCGGTAGAAACACGTCGTTTAACCTCCGTAGATTGTTTATTAATCTCCAGACTCCCCATGATGACCCTGGTTCCAGGATAATAGTCGCCTTGGACACCACCAAGGCTTTTGATTCTGTTGAGTGGAGATACCTATAGAATTGCCTGGCTCGGTTTGGTATAGGGCCTAAGTTTATTAGGTGGATCCAACTACTTTATCAAAACCCGGTGGCCAAGGTTTTGGCGAATGGCTGGCCCTCGGAGCGTTTTTTTCTGTCTAGAGGGACTAGGCAGGGGTGTCCTCTGTCGCCCTTGCTGTATGCTTTGGCGGCGGAGCCACTCGCTATCGCAATTCATGAACACGTAGGCATTGTGGGTTTGGGTAGGGGTGGAATAGTGGAGAAGATTAGCACTTATGCTGATGATACCCTATTGTACCTGAATGATTCGACTCAATCACTCCCCCTTGCTTTGACACTGATAGAAGACTTCGGTAAGTTTTCCGGTCTTAAAATTAACTGGGACAAGTCACAGATTTTGCCCCTGGACAGTTTCCCGCCCCCTAGGGACAGTGCTCTGCTCCCTTTGCAGAGGGTAGACACGGTTAAATATCTTGGCGTCCTGACTTCCAGATCCCCGTCTGACTACATTAAACTTAATATAACTCCTTTGATTGACCTGATTAAACAAAAAACGCAGCTTTGGGCGCGCCTTCCCCTGGGGGTTATGGGGCGTACAAATCTGATCAAGATGATTCTCCTTCCTAAAATTTTATATGTGCTTTGGCACTCCCCCGTCTACCTGGTTCTTAAACATTTTAAGGTGATAGAGGCCCTCTTAAAACCCTTTGTGTGGGGTAACAGTAGACACAAACTAGCATGGCAAAAATTATATCTACCCACTGACCTAGCAGGATTGGCAATGCCGGACTTTAATGTCTATTATATAGCTTCTCAGTTGTCGCAAATGTTTCATGTTGATAAAACGGATAAAGACAGGTTTTTGCGCTTTTTGTGCCCGTCCTGGATCGGGCCTACCTTAGACCCGATGGTGGCGATAGTTGGGGGGCCGGAGAGGGGAGGAGGGAGGGAGTCTGCCACATCTCTTCTTTACCATTACAGGAGGGTGTGGCGCATTGCCTCTCTTAAGCTGAGCCTCCCACCCCTGCATGAGTACACCCCCATTTGTATAATTGGTGCCTCCCAGAATTCAGACGGATTGTGGATAGCGGATCATGGTGCGGGAAGGGCATATTTTACATGTCTCATATACTTACTAATGGCAAGCTGAAATCCTTCTCCGCTTGACAGGCGGAATATGGGCTCCCGAACCACTTTTATTATAGATATCTGCAGATTCAGCATGCCTACCGTGCCCAATTCCCTACAGGTGACCCATCTGTACCCCCCAATCCACTGATGGCGGCAGTTAAAAACCCAGATCCCAAAAAATTAATTTCACAGTTTTATGCTATGTTATCACTCCCTTCCATGACTGTAGCTGCCTTCTCTCTTAAAAATAGGTGGGTGGGGGAACTGGGGCCTATTACTGATGATGAATGGAGTGATGCGCTGGATACCTGTAAATTAGCATCGCCCAGACTCTCTGACCGGTTAACTCAAATTTTTATTACGCACAAAGCGTATCTCACGCCGCTCACGGTCTCCAGGTACAGGCGCGAATGCCCTGGCACCTGCCCTATGTGTGCACGTGCGTCTGGTACCTTTTTTCATCTTCTCTGGGAGTGTCCTAAGATTCAGGCGTACTGGTCCCAGGTGGTGAGGTTTCTACATGATAGGATGGGTTCCCCAGCCGTACTTCAGCCAAAGCTGTGCCTGTTGGGTATTTTCCCGGGCACGGCTTTGAACAAATACACTAAAATATTTTTACATGAAACCCTATTTTCTGCTCGAAAAATGATTGCTAGAGTCTGGATGAGACCTGACCCTCCAACGATTTCCCAATGGCTTGGTGACATCAACGGTGTCTTGCCTTTTAAGAAACTTATATACCTGCACAGGGGATGCCCTTTCAAATATGAGAAGATCTGGGACAGGTGGTTTAAAAACCCTGCTACATGTATAACTTAATCTGCCCCCTGCGGAGCACTGTTAGCTACTGCAGATAGGATTTAGTAGGAGAGCTGGGTATGGGCGAATGGGGACGGGAAGGGGAGGGGTGGGTGGATTTCTAGGGGAGATGATCTGAATCCGGTAACCATTTTATACCATGTACTGATTTGTAGACTTATGTGAAACGTGTACCGTATATACTCGAGTATAAGCCGAGATTTTCAGCCTCTTTTTTGAGGCTGAAAGTGCCCCCCTCGGCTTATACTCGAGTCATCGCTGTCTGCCCGCTCGATCAGCGTGTCGAGCAGACAGACAGCGGCCATTCTATCATTCAAAAGCCGCGCCTCCGGCTCCGCCTTCGCCTGTGATAGGCGGAACACTGAATTTCCCAGCAGCCTGTGTTCCGCCTATCACGGACATCGTATCATCCTCGTACTACGGACGAGGATGATACGATGTCCGTGATAGGCGGAACACAGGCTGCTGGGAAATTCAGTGTTCCGCCTATCACAGGCGAAGGCGGAGGCTTTTGAATTTTACAATGGCCGCCGAGGCGCCGACGAAGAGGGCACGGGACGGAGGCAAGGCAAGGCACGGGACGGAGGCAAGGCAAGGCACGACACGGGACGGAGGCAAGGCACGGCGGCACGGCGGCAAGGCACGGCACGGGACGGAGGCAAGGAGGCAAGGCACGGGACGGAGGCTCGGGACACAGGTAGGCTGGACACACACACACACACACACACACACACACACACACACACACACACACACACACACACACACACACACGGATGGATGGATGGAGACACACACACACAGGGATGGATGGATGGAGACACACACACACAGGGATGGATGGATGGATGGATGGAGACACACACACACAGGGATGGATGGATGGATGGACACACACACACACAGGGATGGATGGACGGACACACAGGGATGGACGGACACACAGGGATGGACGGACACACAGGGATGGACGGACACACACACAGGGATGGACAGGCATGTCTCACCCTCGGCTTATACACGAGTCAATAAGTTTGCCAGTTTTTTTGGGGGTAAATTGGGGGCCTCGGCTTATATTCGGGTCGGCCTATACTCGAGTATATACGGTACATTCATTGTATGTGACGATTGCATCTGTGAATATCATGTGATTTGATGGAGACCGTATTGGTCCTTATTTTTTGTATGTACCATACCTTGTTTATTTTTTCAATAAAAAGAACTCATGTTTAAAAAAAAAAACGCCAAATATCAGCTGATATATCAGTCGACCTCTAGTCTGGAGAGTGGAGGTATCAGCCATCGCTTGTACAGCTAAAAAATACAAAAGTTACAATTTGGTTAGAATTTATGGGACAGACAATACAAGTGACTATTGAACTTTCAATACATAATCCTTTCACCTCCCTCTTTCTGCTGTATTTGGATTCATACAACATTAAATTGTGTGAAGTCTCTTGTGGCCGCCATATACAAATTTTTTGAGTCCTGAGAACGTGATGGAGCGGAGCAGGAAGATTTCAGCCTCACTTTCTGTCAATCCATCTTGTTGTGTAAAAAGACACAAATTATGTACAGTAAGTATTTTCCATCCTCTACAATTGTTTGTCTTTCCATGCTTAGGAAACAGCGAAGTGGCCACTGTTACTACATATATTGTTCTATTTACTCATTATGAATTTTTTATTATTATTCTGTTTTTCTTTTATTGATAGAAAAAACAGCATACCTCAGCTCAGCACCTGAAGAAGGAAATAAATACTATACCATTTTTCCAAAATATGTCAGGGATACTGTAGACACATTTTGGTCGACTACATGTCTAGACCTCATGTGTATATAGTAAATCTTTTCTGTTTATCATTCGTGTCATATATTATTGTTTTTATAGGTATTCTTATTTTTGTATATCGAGCGTAAGTCAATTTTGTACTTTTTTACACTTTTTGTATGATCTGGTTTTACCTCCCATGCCCATATAATCCCTGGGGCATTTCCCTTTTGCAAATTTCTATATACTGTATGGGATGTGGCATGGGTTTCCAGTTCTGATTCTCAATAGAGGTTACTCTTAAACAATTTTCTCACAAAGGACAAACAAACCAGAAGGAAGAGATGCATATTCATGATTGATTTTCAGGCATACGTTTAATCCTCAGACCTTTTTTGTCTTTCCCTAGAGGACATCAAGAAATTCTGCTGTCAGCTGTCTACATTTCCTGATTCATCACTGAGGAGGATATATGAGTATTACAGAGATGATCTGATCTACATTCTGGAGAACTTGAACCCTCATTCTGTCCTTAGTGAACTAAAATCTTGGGATGTCTTAAATGTAGAGGTAAGTCAACAATGTTTCCAAAAATGATCTGCACTGTATGTCAGCAAAAGGTAACAATGGGAATAAAGGTAGTCATACATACCTAAATGTTCCCAATTCTCAAACTGCTGTTTGAAGGTCCTGGTTAAAGTGATATCTGGTGCATGAAAGTTGGTTAACCTCTTAAGGACCAAGCCTCTTTTTCAGATTCGGCGTTTTCATGTTTAAAACATTTTTTTTTGCTAGAAAATTATTTAGAACCCCCAAACACGATATATTGTTTTTTTCTAACACCCTAGAGAATAAAATGGCAGTCATTGCAATACTTTTTTTCACACCGTATTTGCGCAGCGGTCTTACAAGCGCACTTTTTTTTGGAAAAAATTCACTTTTTTGAATAAAAAAATAAGACAACAGTAAAATTAGCCCAATTTTTTTATATTCTCTCCATACCCAGCAGTGTGAAGGACCTGATCGCCTCCACGGCTACCGATGGCTCCGGTAAGCAGCAGAGGGCGCGGAAGAGAGGCGGGAGGGGGGTTGGCACCTCTCCCGCTGCCGATAAAGGTGATCTTGCGGCGGACCCGCCGCAGAGACCACCATTATCGTACACACGACTGGCGCCTGAAGAGATGGCTATCTTGGTTGTGGCAGCAGCTGCTGCCGTTATCGAGATATCCCTTTTCAAAAAATGGACATACACCATCGTGCGCTGGTCGTAAAGTGGTTAAGAGGTCAAGGGAGGGGTTAATTGACTGATTATAATCTGCACAACTGTTGGTCTTTTTTTCACTCCTTCACTCCCGCCATAACTAAAAATAATAACTCTGTTAGGAATTTCCCTTGTGATCAGTAAAAAATACTTCAGGTGTTCTGAGAAGCAGGAAAATGTATTTCTGATGTGGCCCACAACAGAGAGACATGCTTACAGGACGAAAGCTGAAGAAAAATGTCTCCCAAAAGACCGTGTTACGCCCTCACATACCCCATAAGAATAACATCTCTGTGCTTCTATTGGCTGAGGGAACATAAATAACGTTGTCATGGCACAGGCTGGCACTTTATTAGCTATACATGTTCCGTACATTCTTAGGCTATCATATTTAGTTAAATCTAATGATTCTACAAATTACTATGGAGTTAATTAAGACAAAACAATACAATGAGTTAATACAATAATGTGCTCAGAAGTAAGCTTTTTAACAAATCAGTCTCAGGACTATTGTTTTTCTAATAGTCACACAATAAACATTTAAAACTTTTCTAACATTCCCTCCTCTTTGTGTGACTATTTTATCTCAACACATTTCGATGAAAGTCCCTGTGTTATACACTTTCGGACTGTATGTCATTAAGTTGAGCTTCAATGTCCACATAGGTATCCTCAGAGGTAGAGAGGGTTTGATACATTGTTCTTGAGACTGCAGTTTCAATGAGTTTTTGTGAAAGTCCTCGAATACAGGGAATGCAGCAGCATCCGCAAGTGACCAAAACGGCCAAAGCCCCAGCGATTGAGATCAAACATGATGTGATAAATCCAGTCCATTTACCGAACCATCCTTCAAGCCAAGTTGTGAATGGATCATTAATACCTGAGTTTTCCGCCAATTCATTCGATAGCGCAGTCAGTCCTTCCAAGGCTCTGGTCACTGTCCCTCCAGGAGCTGTATTGTTGGGGATAAAGGTACAACACATGCTACCAAACATTTTGCATACCCTCCTCTTTCAGCTAAGACCATATCTAAAACCATTCGGTTCTGCCAGGCCATTAGAGATGTGGGGGCCAACTGTTCTGCTAGGCCCTTCACAGCATCCCTAGTATAGTTTACAAATCGTTGTTGGTTATAATATATATATAATTAATCCAGTCAACATTTTTATTTATAGTCACCCACCAGAGAAGAGACTCAAACCCAGCTGTCACCTGATTCCTGGCTTTAAACTCGTCCGGCACCCCGCGAGGAACCCCAATCTCATCTATGTAGATCTGAGAGTCAAATGACCCCAAGGGAGAGGTGTCCCTCCAATACTGTCGGTGACTCTTAGTCCACGGGTATTCTGACAGGATTCTCAGGGGCATAGCCAGCTGGACCATAGCGCAATCCCCTTGGGCATTGGCCAGTAGTCTAGCTCGCAGTTTCTTATCCCCAAACATCCACCAGACATCAGCTCTCTGAATGTCATGTCCAACCCAGTCACCGTTGTCCGTGTTAATCCTCTCCACACATTAGTTATCAGGTAGTGACCCAAGATCCACCGCGCTACGGTTCCCTGGGAGTGCAAAACAAGTAAAGTTGCCCGGATAAGCGGCAACCGCTGGAGGTATCTGAGGTCTCTGTACTGGGGGAAACAACAAACTCAATGTGTGACAAGTAGAATTTGTTTCAGGTTTATAGCTCTTATTATACAATTGCAACATACATTTTAAACCTTCTGGATCTGTATTGTGATCTAGAGGAAAAGGAACTGTTGCTAAATGTGGTCTGGCTCCGGCACAAACTAAACAGTTTTCCTTTTTCAGAGTTCTAACCGTGTACCTCAACCATTCTAACCACTCATTTTTTTTTCTTGGTAGCCCGTCTCCAAAGCTATGGCATCTTCTATTGTTAGGTTAGTGAATCTTATAGTTATACTCAGAACTTCTATTTTAGTATGGCCTTCTTCTTTCCCTTCTGAGTCTACTTTTTCCTGTTGTTTAATTTTATTAGGTGGTAATACCTCAAGGAAAAATGTTCCTGAGGGATCAGTTCCTGACACCCATGCTCCCATGGAATACAACCGCTGATCTTCCTTCCTCGGCTCCTTTAATGTTATTAATAGTTGGTTACAGTTCTTACTATTTGTGCAGGGGGAGTTGGCTGCTTTTGTGATTAGGAGTCTCTCCTTTATACCACTCTTTTTAGCCCTTGGTTGATTATACCCCCAATCTTGATGCGCTGTAGTCCACAGGGCCTGATCCCATGCTTGACATCCTGCCTTATTCCAGAGCCAGCAGATATATTTATCTGGCCATAGAAGTCCTCTAGCCCCAGTTGTATCCCCACAATCTGCAATCTGACAGAAGTCTACCAGTATAGTGCTAGTTATTCCCTCTATAAAGGTTAGATTTAATGCTTATCCTGTTCTTTCCCAATCCAAAGGTTCCTCTACTCTTCCATAGCGCCTACCCCCTCTTATGGATGCCTCTCCTAGAGTCACCAGTAACCCAAGGATAATTACTGTCCCTTTCATCCTAACCAGCTACAGAGTTCCAGCGGATAGGATAGGGGAGTTGGAAGGGGAGGGAGACTTCACCGGTTTGAGACAAGTCCCACCTTGTGTGAGACCTCCCTTTGTAGCCGGACTTTCTGGACCTCTTGTAGCCAACTGGCCCTACTCTGCCTGTGAAACGTTTTTACAATGGGACTGGTGAATCCAGGTAGACCTCTCTGCAATCCTTATCACAGTAGGGGTAGTTAAAAGGACTTTGAAAGGACCATCCCACCTTGGGGAGTTACCACTGCTTTTTTTTTCTTATTACTTTTTATTGAGACCCAATCTCCCACATGCACCTTTTTCATCTTCTTTTGGGGGTGTGATATACATACTGGTCACAGCTACTAGTTGGCAATACATCCAATTATTTTTACCTATTTCTTCCATAACTTTTCTCAGTTTGCTTTTTAGAATGCCATTATGTCTTTCTACCAATCCAGCTGATTGGGAATGATAGGCACAATGGTATTTCCCTTTAATTCTCATCACTTCTATCAAATGTTGTATATTTGTTAATTACAAAATGGGGTCCATTATCACTGTAAATCCTTTCAGGGATTCCAAATCTAGGAATAATATCTCTTAGTAATGCTTTGGCTACAGTCTGTGCATCTGCACTTCCTGTCGGGAATATCTCCACCCATTTGGTCAGGGTGCCTGGGTACCAAACAATATTTCTTCCTTTCACATTTGTCTAATTCAATAAAATCCATGCAAATGTGTTGGAATGGATATTGTGGTGTAGGGAACTTCCCTTTCTGTGGTCTTATACCTCCCTGAGCATTGTGTCTTGCACATATAAGACATTGAGAGCAAAAAGTTTTTTTAGTAATTTGTGAATCCATAGGCTGTACATACTTTATTTAACATCTCAGTCACCCCCCTGTTTGACACATGCGTTACTCCATGTGTCAATACTGCTGCATACCTAAATAAAGATTTTGGTAATACCGGTTTCCCTTCAGGTGATGTGTAAATATCATCAATTATTGTGCAACCCTTTGTTTTCCAATATTGTTTTTCCCCAGGGGGGCATTTTGCTGCATATCAGTAAGGACTGTATGATCTATCACTATGATTTCTCGTCATTATTTTATGTGCAGCTTCATCTGCCCTTTTATTTCCCTTTGAGATGGGGTCCGTATATTTTGTGTGTGCTTGACATTTACAGATTGCAAGCTTTTTTGGTAACTGTATTGCATCTAGGAGTTCTAAAATGAAGTCCGTATGTGAAATTGGTTTACCACTGGAGGTGACCATCCCCCTGTTTTTCCATTGTTGTGCAAAAACATGCACTGTTGAAAAGGCATATTGACTGTCAGTGTATATGGTTACAGATTTTCCTTCTGACAGTATACATGCTCTTGTCAGTGCTACAAGTTCTGCAACTTGTGCTGAATAATGTTTTGGTAGTGGCCCCGCTTCCAAAATCTCATCCTGTGTCACTACTGCATATCCTGTTGCATTTGTGCCATCTGGATTTTTCTTACTAGAACCATCAACAAAAAGTATCATGTCAGGGTTAGATAATGGTACATCTTTCAGATCACTTCGTGGCAGTACCTTTTCAGTGATGGCAGCAGTGCAGTCATGTTTATACCCGTCAGTAGGAAGTGGTAGTAGTGTGGATGGTTTTAATGTAGTACACCTCTGTATTGTTAAGTGAGGTTGTGTCAAGAGTATTGTCATACAGGAAAGGTGTCGTGCTGGGCTCAAATGTGATATCTTTTGCTGTAACAGGATAACAAACACTGCACGTGGTACCTTTTCAGTTAGTAAAGTTGAATAGACACCAGTCCATCCGGTTCAGCCTGAGTGAGTGTCTAGCCCCTACCCCTGTACACCCACATCGTTCTCCACCCCCAAGGATCCAACGTCCCCATTCATATACCAGGGCCAAACCGGGACAGAAGCCAATTAACCCACCTGCATGTCTCCGGAGTGCGGGAGGAAACCAGAGCACCCGGAGGAAATCCACGCAGGCACAGGGAGTACATGCAAACTCCAGGCAGGCAGCGTCATGATTGGGATTCGAACCAGTGACCCCCTTCACTGCTAGGCGAGAGTGCTAACCACTACACCGCTGATGCTACCAGTGCTTGTACACAGGGTGGAAGTACTCTCGTTGCACTGTCTATTTCTGTAGAGTAATCCTTCCTCTATGAGACCCCTCTAGTTCTGCCTCAGCAGTGTACTCTTCTGCATCCTCCTCTCCTTCATCACCTTGCATAAGAACCTTTACTTTCACATTCTTTTTTGCTTTTGCTTTCAAATACTTCTCAGAATGCTTAGCATATTGTAAAACATCTAAAACTGATGCAGTTCGGTAAGTAACCATGTTTTAAACAATGTAATCCTTATGATCCTGTTTCAATCCATTTAAAAAGCAATCTTTAGCTGTTGCTGATATGCACTATACACATCCTCAGCTTCGGGGAGCCCGGAGAACACTCTAAAAATCTCTCGTAATTTATTTAGGTAGTCACTGACACTTTCTTTGCCTTCTTGTACTGTCATATTTATTTTTTTGCCAATCAGTCCGTTGTACCCATCTAAGCCGGCATCTGTTCAATAAGGCAGTCAACCTGTTCCCTAAGTCTGGGCTTTCTGGAGGCAATGGATCCCCCCCGTCCCTGTGCATTTTCTGGGGCGCAGGGGTATTCCTCACCGTCCTCCACACCATACCTAATAGGAGGTTTACTTAGTCTCTTGGCTCCTGCTGGGGCACCTAGTGCATGAGTTATGGCATCAGTTAATGTTTCAAGGATCGATCTGTTCATCTCCAGGACTGAACTACTGTCTGGAGAGATTGAGGAAGTGGAGTTGGGGTTTTGTTCAGAGGCGGTTCCTTTGACAGGGGTGGATGTCACAGGGAAGGTGTTACTCTGGGCAGTTACTTGCACCTGAGGGGGAGGACCATTATAGGGAGGTGGTCTCTGGGTGTAGCAGATGAGATCATCCTCTTTGTCCACTAGGGGCAATTGGTCTTGGCATTTTTCCTTTGTTCTTCCTTCTACCCTAATTCTAGCATGCTGAAGCCAATACTCCGCCATTTCCAACCCATACCTTTTTTGAACTTTGCCTTTTGACTTTATAAATGTACCCAAATATAAACAGCATTGCATCATCAACTCCAATCCAATATAAATATTTACTTTAAAACTATTTTTCAGACTCTTTTCCCACCAAAAGTCCTAATATTTTCACAGATGCACAAATTAACCTCTGTCAGGCAATCTGCATTTTCTTGTTTCCGAGAAGCTTCTTGACCTTCATAGCAATGAAAACATCCTCAGCCTTTTTTTTTTTCTTCTTCTTTTCACATTCATCAAGCCACCTGATAATTCTACAACATTCTATTTACTCCAAAATGCAATCTACCTTCTTTTTCTTTTATGCTAAGTTTCAATATTTACGATATAACCCTTCTGTATTGTCATAGCTAATCAAGGGTTAACATTTACAACTTCTTGCAGAAGCAATCCTTCCATGAGGGGAGGGGGAGGGGGAGAGAGAGCAGTGCTTGGCCTCTTATCTTCTGAGAAATACCAGCACAAAAAACATGTCAATACAAGAGAAAAAACATCAGCACTCCCCACACTATCAAGAGAATCAAAAAGGGTTAAACATGAACAAAGATAAGTAAACACACACAGAAAAAAGATAGCCTTGCGATCTTTGTAGATCACTTAACTAAACAGCGCTGAAATAGTCAGGCATTCAACCTCTGACATTCGGTATACCTCAAATCTTTTTGTTATCTGTCCGGACAGCGAGCGACGTAATTTTTTACCTTAGACAATGTCCCCAAGTGTCTCTGTCTACGAGCACTGGATCATCTAGATATTATACGATCAATACCAATGTCGGCAATTACAACACATTAAACCAGAAGCAAAGAGAGAAGAAAAGACTCTTAGAAAGAATTAAGAATAATTTAAATTATCTTACCTCTCAAACACCTGGACTGGATCACACAAGGTTCGGAAACAGACAGTGGAATCCAGATCTTTTTTGCCCCTGCCCCTTTTTCACCAATAACTTTGATTGGGGGGACTTTAAATCGGTCGGTGAGCTTCAAAGTCCAATACTCACCGAAGTGTTGTCGGGGCAGTCTGATCTGAAAACCAGCGTGTTGCTCCCGGCTCGAAAGACCAAAAATGTTAGGAATTTCCCTTGTGATCAGTAAAAAAAACTTCAGGTGTTCTGAGAAGCAGGAAAATTTATTTCTGATGTGGCCCACAACAGAGAGACATGCTTACAGGACGAAAGCTGAAGAAAAATGTCTCCCAAAAGACCGTGTTACGCCCTCACATACCCCATAAGAATAACATCTCTGTGCTTCTATTGGCTGAGGGAACATAAATAACGTTGTCATGGCACAGGCTGGCACTTTATTAGCTATACATGTTCCGTACATTCTTAGGCTATCATATTTAGTTAAATCTAATGATTCTACAACTTACTATGGAGTTAATTACCGTATATACTCGAGTATAGGCCGCCCCGAATATAAGCCGAGGCCCCCAATTTACCCCCAAAAAACTGGAAAAAATTATTGACTCGTGTATAAGCCGAGGGTGAGACATGCCTGTCCATCCCTGTGTGTCCGTCCATCCCTGTGGGTCCATCCATCCCTGTGTGTGTGTCCATCCATCCGTGTGTGTGTGTGTGTGTGTGTGTGTGTCCATGCATCCGTGTGTGTGTGTGTGTGTGTGTGTGTGTGTCCATGCATCCGTGTGTGTGTGTGTGTGTCCATGCATCCGTGTGTGTGTGTGTGTGTGTGTGTGTCCATGCATCCGTGTGTGTGTGTGTGTGTGTGTGTGTGTGTGTGTGTGTGTGTGTGTGTGTGTCCGTGCAGCCTACCTGTGTCCAGCCTGCCTGTGTCCGTCCAGCCTGTGTCCGTCCAGCCTGCGTCCCGTCCAGCCTGCGTCCCGTCCAGCCTGCGTCCCGTCCCGGCCCGGCCCGGCCCGTCCCGTCCCGAGCCGAGCCTCCGTCCTTCAGCTCTTCGTCGGCGGCCATTCTAGGATTCAAAAGCCGCGCCTCCGTCGGTGATAGGCGGAACACTCAATTTCCCACTGACTGCTGGGAAATTGAGTGTTCCGCCTATCGGATGTCCGTGATAGGCGGAACACTCAATTTCCCAGCAGCCTGTGTTCCGCCTATCACGGACATCATCTCATCCTCGTCCGTAGTATGAGGATGAGACGATGTCCGTGATAGGCGGAACACAGGCTGCTGGGAAATTCAGTGTTCCGCCTATCACAGGCGAAGGCGGAGGCGGAGGCGCAGCGTTTGAATGTTAGAATGGCCGCTGTCTGTCTGCTCGATACGCTGATCGAGCAGGCAGACAGCGATGACTCGAGTATAAGCCGAGGGGGGCACTTTCAGCCTCAAAAAAGAGGCTGAAAATCTCGGCTTATACTCGAGTATATACGGTAAGACAAAACAATACAATGAGTTAATACAATAATGTGCTCAGAAGTAAGCTTTTTAACAAATCAGTCTCAGGACTATTGTTTTTCTAATAGTCACACAATAAACATTTAAAACTTTTCTAACAAACTCTCTAAGAAATATAGAAATTGAAATATGGATAGAAATGAAAACAATTATGCACTGCCTACCAATCAGTACATAAAATACGATTAAATTAGGTCCAAAATATGCTTCCTCCCCCCTCTTCCCCCTTTACTCATTCCATCTTGACTGCTCTCTTTGTATGCCCTCTATATCAAAATGTTAATTGTTATACTGGCTCAAGGATATAGTAATAATATATCATTTAACTTTATAAATAGATAAGTACTAAGTACAAGATGATTATTGGATGCAAAGTATACATTTATAAACACTGGAGTGGTCTTCGGTGTTTTTTTTTTCTTTTTGGTTATCAGAAGAGGGCTGGAGGAGAGAACCGGGGACTTTTTCTTTTTTTGGTCATGCTTAATTATTTTCCCCAAATAGGCCAGCACTCACAGGGTATAAAAGGAAGAGGTAGAGTGCATAAACCAAAACTGCTTTGATACCACTTGTGGAGGCTGTAACATAACAG
This sequence comes from Lithobates pipiens, assembly GCF_037356315.1. Lineage (NCBI taxonomy): Eukaryota > Metazoa > Chordata > Amphibia > Anura > Ranidae > Lithobates > Lithobates pipiens. Next base: position 563,231,443 of record NW_027507758.1, on the reverse strand, counting down.
CCACTGCAGGAGGATATAGATAGGTGTTTTGTGTGTTTTGTAGTATGGTAATTTGTTTTGTTTTTTTCTCCTTTTTAACATTTGTGTAGCATTCCTCTCGTTACTTCCGTGATTAAATATAATAGGGTGGAGATGGACTCCCTAACTATATCATTTAATGTTAGGGGACTGAATACACTAGAGAAGCGACGTATATTACTTTAGGACCTGAAAAGACTAAAGGTAGATATAGCATTTCTACAGGAAACACACTTTAGGGACAATAGTATACCCCTGCTTAGAAATAGAAAAAAAGTTTTCTCTGTGATATATCATGCTACCAATCCTGTTGCTAAGTCAAAGGGGGTATCCATACTTATTTGAAGTAAGATTCCCTGGGTATACAAGGACTCCCTAGTGGATACTGGGGGTCAATATCTATTTCTTAAAGGCAAGATCAGGGAGATGGAGGTAACGTTGGCATCCTTCTATGCTCCAAATGTACGACAAGATTGTTTTATTAGGAAAACATTAGACAAACTTGAGGAGTTTAAGGAAGGCCAGTTGATTTTGGGTGGGGACTTGAATATGCCTCTGATACCTAGGGAAGATACTTCCTCGGGACTTTCATCAGTCTTACCGAGTCTAATGCCGCGTACACACGGTCAAACTGTATGACGTACTTAGTCTGGCGGAAAAGTACGCCAGACTGTCCGTCGGAATTTCCGAACGGGCTACTTGCCCACACACGGCACTTTTTGAGTGGACTAATACGGCGTACTAAGTCCGCCGTACTATCCGCCCTACTTTTGAAATGAACGGACTCGCCCACACACGCGGAGGAAAGTCCGCTCATTTCGAGCGCGTCTCCAGGTAGGCGGGGCCCGCGAAGGAGACGTCACTGGCCCCGCCGCCTGGTATGGACTTAAAGGGGAACCCCAACGCCGAAAAAAATCGGCGTGGGGGTCCCCCCCAAGTCCACAACAGACCCTTGTCCGAGCACGCTACCCGGCCGGCCAGGAAAGGGGGGTGAGCGAGCGCCCCCCCCCCCTGAGCCGTACCAGGCCGCGTGCCCTCAACATGGGGGGTGCCTTGGGGAAGGGGGGCCGCGCGGCCCCCCCACCCCAAAGCACCTTGTCCCCATGTTGATGAGGACAAGGGCCTCTTCCCGACAACCCTGGCCGTTGGTTGTCGGGGTCTGCGGGCGGGGGGCTTATCGGAATCCGGGAGCCCCCTTTAATAAGGGGGCCCCCGGATACCGGCCCCCCACCCTATGTGAATGAGTATGGGGTACAATGTACCCCTACCCATTCACCTGTAAAATAAAAGTACAAAAAAAAACACAACACACGAGATAAAATACTTTATTGCACAGCTCCGGGGGTCTTCCGTCTTCGGGGGTCTTCTCGCCGGACTCCTCCGCTATCTTCTTGTAGCTCTTTTGCTAGCGGAGGAGTCCGGCTTTCTTCCTCGCCGCCGGCCTCTTCTCCCGACTTCGGGGGTCTTGTCCCCCTCTTCGGTTCTTCTGCCGGGCCACCACACCTTCTTATAGCTCTTTTACAGGCGGTGGCCCGGTCTTCTGTCGTCGCCGCCGCCTTCCGCTCTTCTTCTTCTTCTTCTCCTTCTTCTCCAGGAGATGTTGACTCGACGCTCTCTCCGGCCACAATGCCAGGGCCGTGCTGCGTGGCCACTTATATAGGGACAAGGGGCGGTGTCACATGGCTTTATGTCACATGGGTTGGTGTCACATGGTGACCCCGCCCCCTTACGATGTCATAGTCCCCATGTGACATCAACCCATGTGACCAACCCATGCGACATAAAGCCATGTGACACCGCCCCTTGTCCCTATATAAGTGGCCGCGCAGCACGGCCCTGGCATTGTGGCCGGAGAGAGCGTCGAGTCAACATCTCCTGGAGAAGAAGGAGAAGAAGAGCGGAAGGCGGAGGCGGCGACAGAAGACCGGGCCACCGCCTGTAAAAGAGCTATAAGAAGGCGCGGTGGCCCGGCAAAAGAACCGAAGAGGGGGACAAGACCCCCGAAGTCGGGAGAAGAGGCCGGCGGCGAGGAAGAAAGCCGGACTCCTCCGCTAGCAAAAGAGCTACAAGAAGATAGCGGAGGAGTCCGGCGAGAAGACCCCCGTAGACGGAAGACCCCCGGAGCTGTGCAATAAAGTATTTTATCTCGTGTGTTGTGTTTTTTTTTGTACTTTTATTTTACAGGTGAATGGGTAGGGGTACATTGTACCCCATACTCATTCACATAGGGTGGGGGGCCGGTATCCGGGGGCCCCGGATTCCGATAAGCCCCCCGCCCGCAGACCCCGACAACCAACGGCCACGGTTGTCGGGAAGAGGCCCTTGTCCTCATCAACATGGGGACAAGGTGCTTTGGGGTGGGGGGGCCGCGCGGCCCCCCTTCCCCAAGGCACCCCCCATGTTGAGGGCACGCGGCCTGGTACGGCTCAGGAGGGGGGAGCGCTCGCTCGCCCCCCTTTCCTGGCCGGCCGGGTAGCGTGCTCGGACAAGGGTCTGCTGTGGACTTTGGGGGACCCCCACGCCGATTTTTTTCGGTGTTGGGGTTCCCCTCGAAGTCCATACCAGGCGGCGGGGTCAGCGACGTCTCCTTCGCGGGCCCCGCCTACCTGGATACCCACTCGAAATGAGCGGACTATTCTCCGGGCGGGAAAAGTCCGCTCATTTCAAAAGTACGGCGGACTTGCATACACACGGCCGGATTGTCCGCCGAAATGCGAGTACGACGGACAGAATTTCGAAAAAAACAAAATTATTAGTACGCCGGACTGTACGCTGAAAAAGTCCGCTGAAGCCCACACACGAGCGGACTGTCCGCTGAAATGTGTTTCGGCGGACTAAGTAGGCCATACAGTCCACCCGTGTGTACGCGGCATAAGGAAACGGATGGCACGTATACTCCAGGGAGCAAGATTGCTAGATGTTTGGCGTTTATTACATGTGGGTGAAAGAGATTATTCATATTACTCTCCATCACATAAGTTATATTCACGTATCGATCTGTTCCTTATTCCTCATAATCAATTGCACTTGGTGATGGAAGCCACTATTGGGGCAATTACTTGGTCAGATCACGCACCAATTTTTCTGAAATATAATATGGTGGGGAGTGGAGATAGTAGATTGGCGATATGGAGGCTTAATGAAAGCTTGTTACAAGATGGTATGGTGATGGAGGAGGTTTTGAAAGATCTGACATGCTATTTTCAAGTTAACGATACCCCCGATATATCTTTCTTAATAAGAGTGTTAATTTTGCTTCCCTTTCTCGCTTAATCCTGGTCCTGTGTTTTATCAAAATTCCCCTAATCACTGCTTTATGGGCTTCCCAGATCACTCCAGGGGTACAGTCGGGGGTATCGTTAACTTGAAAATAGCATGTCAGATCTTTCCAATTAGAATCATTGCATAAGCATGCTCCCTCCTTGGACGTTGAACGGGACCTCCAGACCGGTCGTAGACAGGTTACCGAATTATTGATTTATAAAGAAAAAAGGGCAATACAGATTGGACAGGTCTACGAGTCTGGTAACAAATGTGGCAAATTACTGGCTAGAACATTGAAGGAACAACAGGCGATGTCATACGTACCAACGATTACAGGGGAGGAAGGGGAAAAGTTTACATTACTTAAACAAATTGCCCAAAGATTTGGAGAATGCTATTCCTCCCTCTATAACTTACAATCAGACTCACCAACACAGTTAGAAATAGACAGTTACCTGGCATTGTCTGGAATGCCTGGATTAAGGTCTGTAATACAACAGGAACTTGAAGTACCAATTACATTAGAGGAGGTACAGGAGGCGTCTCTCAAGGCCCTTATTACGGTGATTCCTAAAGCCCCGTACACACGAGAGGACTTATGTCCAACAGACTTCCGAAGGAGTTCTGCCGGAGTTCCGACAGAGTTCTGACGGACTTTTCGACTGAGCGGACTTGGCCACACACAATCACACTAAACTCCGACGGATTCGAACGTGATGACGTACGACTCGAATAAGGAAGTTCATAGCCAGTAGCCAATAGCTGCCCTAGCGTCGGTTTTAGTCCGTCGGAATAGCCTACACACGAGCAAATTTTTTGAAGGGACCGGGTCCGGCGGGAAAATTTGAAGCATGTTCCGTATTCTAAAGTCCGTCAGACTTTGGTAAATCAAAAGTCCGTTGCAGCCCACACACGATCGAATAGTCTGACGGAATCAGTCCGTCGGACTTTGGATGTTGAAAAGTCCACTCGTGTGTACGCAGCATAAGGAGGAAAAAGATCCGACGTTATGTGGGAATTATAGACCTATATCCCTCTTAAATGCAGATCTGATAATACCACTAAGGCTATGAATGTAATACATATAGCTAATTTATCTAAGATCCCATGTGTATTTCTCAGGACAGATGCAGAGAAGGCATTTGACTGGGTTAATTGGCAGTTTATTTTTTTGGTTTTGCGATATATATAGGAGTGGGAGAAAATATGCTCTGATGGATCTCAAGTATTTATACTTTGCCCAGTGCTCAAGTAAAGGTAAACGGAGTATTATCGCCCTCTTTCGGGATCACCAATGGGACAAGGCAAGGTTGCCCATTGTCGCCCCTTCTTTTTGCAATATCGTTGGAACCCTTTCTTTGTAGGGTTTGTTTAAATCAGGATATCCAGGGATTGACAGTGGAGAAAACCCAGTATAAGATTTCAGCATATGCTGATGATATTCTTTTTTCATTGACCAATCCAATGATATCCCTTCCTAATCTATAATCTGAAATGGAGAGATATGGCACTTTATCATACTAAGATCAATGTAATTAAGTCAGAGGCTATGGGAATTGCAATACCTAAAGTACTGAAATATAAGTACAAATTTAAATAGATGGAACATGCCTTGAATTATTTGGGTACACGTATCCCGGTAGACCTCTCACATATGTTTGAATTTAATTTCATACTACTTTTACAAAGAGTTCGGGGTCTCTTAGAGAGAAGGCATAAGGGATTTCACTCTTGGATCGGAAGAGGCAATATACTTAAAATGAACATTCTACCAAAGTTTTTATATCTATTTCAGGCATTACCTATTGCCATTCCCAGGCAATATTTCAAACAGATTAATACACTCTTTACTGGATTTATCTGGGCACAGAAACACCTAAGGGTTAGAAGATCCCTGTTGACCCTTCCCAAGCAATACGGCAGGCTGGCCATATCTGATGTATATACCGTAAATACTATCAAGCAGCCATATTGAGCCGAATAATCGATTGGTGCCTACATGGAGATTTAAAGATATGGCACAACCACAGTGTAGGGCCCTATTATATAGAGCACCTTGGTGCTATAGGGAAATTCCATCTACGATTAAGACACACCCATTGATAGGCCATACGATAAGAATGTGCGGAAGGGGCCCTTTGGGGGATTAATAGAAAGGGGGCTATATCAGGCCTCCCATTTTCTAGAAGCAGGCTCATGGCCTGCTCTGCAAACACTAATATCTAGTTCTAACTCGTACCAATTAGACTTTTGTTGTGCGGCACAATTGAGACATTTCGTATAGACTTTACTTCCGCCCGTTAATTTTACGTGGAAATTAACAAGATTTGAAGAATGTTGTAATGAGAAAGGGGTGCTTTCGCATGTGCTCTCAAAGATTTATGACCTATTGGTTAGACCTTCAGAGGATTCCCAGTTGCCATTCCTAGGTAAATGGGAATCGGATTTAGGTCGAATTTTTTCACAAGAACAGCGTACTAGTATAATTTATAATATTGTTGAATCTTCAATGTGTACAAGGACGCAGGAAACAAACTATAAAATTGTCTCTCAGTGGTACCGAACCCCAGAGCTTCTTCACAGATGTTACCCTGACATCTGTTGGAGGTGCTGTGAGGAACCTGGGACGCTATTGCTTATCTTTTGGTCCTGCCCTAGAATTGAGGGCTTTTGGAAAGAGGTGCGGATAATTAGTCAACGGTTCTGGGAAGGTGAGATTCCTGATGATCTGGCCTTTTTTATATTACAAGATTCCAAAATGCCAGTCAAGAGATATAAGGAATCGATAGTTTGTCACCTCCTGAATGCAGCTAGAGCATGTATACCTTGTTCTTGGAAGCAAAGACAAACCCCATCGGTTGGACTTTGGCTCAAGAGAGTAGAGGAAATGAATCAAATGGAAGAACTAGTATGGGCAGCTTGACAGAAAAGAGAGACCTACCGGAAAACATGGTCCGCATGGAATCTGTTTATTAATTCAAAAGAGGGGGAGACTCTCAGGCAATCAGTATAGAGGAATGCTGTACTTTGGACGAGAGAGGTGAAAGGGAGAGAGGTGGGGTATGTGGAGTGGAGGGGGGGTGTTCCCCATGCCTTTTTTACTTTTTTTTCTTATTACTATTTTTTTTTTAATAACTTTTTTTATTTTAATTTTTTATTTATTTTTTGTCTTGTTTTGTTTTGTTTGTTTTGTTGTACTGTCTTGTAGTGTCCTGGTTTTGTTATATGTAGGAAGGTTAGAGTAAACGAAGGGGAAGGACAGAGATTGATACTGTAATATGAATATTTGGTTAGACTGAGTGCTTAAATGCTTGACCAAGGAGAGATGAGTACCTGGAGCCATCCCATTGCTTTATTTTAGGAGTGACCTGAGTTATATTAAGGTAACCATTTACGGTAAGTGATTATTTGACATATGTATAACAGATATTGATATTGATGTTGTTGTCTTATACTTTTGTATTTAATTTTTGTGAAAAAAAAACTAATAAAAAATAAAAATAAAATGGTTGTTAACCCTTAAAAAAAAAAAGAAAGTTGGTTAAAAGTCTTTGTAAGCTTTAGGCTAGGTTCATACCTAGCATCTTCTAAATGTGTTTTTTCACACTTTTTTTTGCATATTTCTCATGTATTTTCAGGCTACACGCACAGGGCAGCCCATGCATTTCAATATTATGCAAAAATGCACTTCTGCGTTTTACATTTGGGGTGCCATTAACAATGAATGGCACTGCAAGCGCAACACATTTTTTTGTGTATTAGGTGAATGCACGTAAAAATGTGTGTTTTTGCAGGCATTCACAGAACGCTCGGGTGTGAATGGAGCTTTGGTGTTGAACCCAGAGAAGTGTATGGGGAAACCTCTGTCCATTTAGGGCATTGGGAAACCAGCATCTGGTCTTGAACATTGACTAAGCCAGCTGCCCTTTGTGCCATCAGGAGTTGGTAGTCTTCATTGCACCTTAAAGCGGGAGTTCCACCGTTTTGTTTTTTTAAAAGTCAGCAGCTACAAATACTGCAGCTGCTGACTTTTAAAATAAGGACACTTACCCGCCCAGCGTGCCCGTGATGTCGGCACCCGAAGCCGATCTCTCGATCGTCTCTTGGGTGCTGCCGCTGCCATCTTGGGTATGGAAATCAGGAAGTGGAGCCTTGCGGCTTCATTTCCCGGTTCCCTACTGCGCATGCGCGAGTTGCGCTGCACAATAAGGATGGTCCCCACTGTCTCTGGGATCCGCGTGTTTCCCAGCAGACAGCGGTGGACCCGCAAGAAGTGGCGTAAATATCCGCAGATTCTGTGGATGTCTATGTCAGAAGCGGGTGCAGATACCTGTACTGTACAGGTATCTGCACCCCCCTCCCCCCTGAAAGGTGCCAATTGTGGCGCCGGGGGGGGGGGTTCCAATGAGCGGAAGTTCCACTTGCGGCGCGCCGTGTCTGGCCAGGGCAATCATCTGGGACCTGTGACGTGTCCTAGATGATGGCCAAGAGGGAGGGGGAGAGGTGATCTCCCTTCCAGTGCCGCGGTGCGCCAGGGGGTCATCTCCCTTAAAGCGGAAGTTCCATTTTTGGGTGGAACTCCACTTTAACACAGGTCCCTTAGTGCAACTTGTCATGACTTTATTAGCATTGATTTTTCCCCTAAAATGCATTGGCTGTATTTGATGCTCTTAACCATTAAATGTTTCTAAAAGTCCATCAAGTGAGAAGAACTTTTTTACCAGATGCTCCTCTATATAAATTTAAGCTATTCTACAGAAGAAATTATAGATTCACCCCTTGCCGACCAGCGCACGACGATATACGTCGGCACAATGGCATGGCTGGGTAAATAGGCATACAGGTACGTCCCCTTTAAACCACAGCATTGTGGCACGTATTCCGTGGGTCCCGTGGACTCAGCGTCAGCCGGGGGCCCATGATCGTGTCAGGAAGTGGCAAAACGGGGGAGATGCCTATGTAAAATAGGCATTTCCCTGTTCTGCCTAGCAACATGACAGAAATCTACTGCTCCCCGTCATCGGGAGCAGTGATCTCTGTCATGTTCTAGTGAGACAATGCCCCCCACAGGTAGAATCACTCCCTAGGACACACTTAACCCCTTGATCGCCCCCTAGTGTTTAACCCCTTCTCTGCCAGTGTCATTTACACAGTAATCAGAACATTTTGTTTAAATGACAATGGTCCCAAAATAGTGTCAAAAGTGTCCGATGTGTCTGCCATATTTTGCAGTCATGATAAAAATTGCAGATCGCCGCCATTACTAATAGAAAAAAATGATAACAAAAATGCCATAAATCTATCCCTTATTTTGTAGACGCTATAACTTTTGCACAAACCAATCAATATATGCTTATTGCGATTTTTACTAAAAATATAAAACTTTTTGAAGGATTGTCAATCATAAAAGAATATGCACATAAAATGCTATTTATGATAATTATCATCAATATAATCAATATAATTTCAGAATTAAAATTAATACATTTGTTTTTCCAGAAGTACATGCCAATTATACAAGATGCAAGTGCCTTCTCCAGCATTTTGTTACATGACATTCTGGAACTGGGAAGAGAAGCCGTGATCAGACTCTGGGAATGCCTCTGCGCATTGTTAAAAGATCATCCTCATCCTAATTTATTGGCAATTCTAGATGAAATTTTCCATATAGGTAACAGTACCTTGTTTTTAGAATCAAATTTGTTATATCATAATCATCATTGGCATAGATAGCATTACACTCGATACATTAGACCAGGGTCAGCAACCCGTGGGCCGCACCCGGCCCGCCACTGCTAGATGACCGGCCCATCAGTGCCCATGATTAAATCGGGGGCACTCGGCCAGCAGACATTTTTGCCGATGTCCTCCTCTTCATTGGACAGCGGCGAGCATCGGTATCACAGGGCTGGATGGGAGCTGAAACCGATGGAGTTAACTTTTTACATTACACAGCAGGTGATTGGTTGCCAGGCAATCCTAGTAACCAACCACCAGCCTATTAATGTGAAAAGTTAACCAGCAGTTCCCGTCCCCATCCAGCCCTGTGATATTGATCTCTGCTCGGCTCACTGTACACCTGTGTAAGGTAGGATAGCTCTACCTACTCAGTGCGTGTGTATGTGTGTGCATGTGTGGGGTGGAGAAGGGCAAAGGACACTATGGGGGATATAAAGGACACTATGGGGGATATAAAGGACACTATGGGGGATACAAAGGACACTATGAGGGGTACAAAAGACACTATGGTAGGGACAGAGGACACTATGAGGGGTATAGAGGACACTATGGGGGGTACAGAGGACACTATGGGGGGTACAGAGGACACTACAGTGGGGGAGAGGGATCCCATCTCCCCTGTGGACAGGGACCCTTTCTCCCCTGGGGACATGGACCCCATCATCCCTGGGGACAGGGCCCTCATATCCAGACCATGCTGGCTGGCAAGGCTGGTGTCAGCCAGGATGGGGGAGGGGACAGTAGAATCCAAATCCCCAGCCACATGCTCCCTCAGGGTGAACTGACTTTGTATTAAGCACCTTCAGGCTGGGTTCACACTGCAGCGATGTGGGAACGCCGCGAATCCGCGGCGGTTTCCCGCATCGCATGCCTCCCGGCGGCAGTTCACACTGCCCTATGCGAACTGCTGGGAGTGTCAGTGAAACGTTAATGACACCCCCAGATCAGTTCGCATATTGCAGTGCGATCTGCAAACTCGGACAGGAATCGGATCACATGGTGTGAACACCCATGCGATCCGATTCTGTTGCGGACCAAAAAAAGGGTCCTGTGCGAGTTTGGAGCGGGTGCGATGTGAATTCAGCCATACTATCTGTATGGCTGAACTCGCATCACACAGAGATCGGATGTGATTTGCACTCCAGTGCGGTGCGAATCACATCCGGTTCTCGTAGCCGCAGCAGTGTGAACCCAGCCTTAAGTGAGGTAAACCTGTACTGTTATGATTACTGTGTTAGGATTATTATTATCGTAATTTATTAGCAGCGGCCCTCCGTGCATTCACATACATTTAATCCAGCCCTTAAGTGGAAAAAGGTTGTTGACCCCTGACTTATACTATAACTGCTACTGAAAGCTGAGGGTGGGGCATGGATGCCTCTGCTCAGAACAAGATTAATATAGAGACTATGCCTTACAGAGCTACTTCCCCACTCCATCCTCCTTCCCAACTGGTGCTTAACCACTTGCTTACTGGGCACTTAAACCCCCCTCAGTCCCAGACCAATTTTCAGCTTTCAGCGCTGATACACTTTGAATGACAATTGCGTGGGCATACAACACTGTACCCAAATGAAATTTTTATCATTTTTTTCCCACAAATAGAGCTTTCTTTTGGTGGTATTTAGTTACAGCTCGGAGTTTTATTTTTTGCTAAACAAACAAAAAAAGATGCAAAAAAAATAAAAATCATGTTTTAATAGTTTGTTATAAAATTTTGCAAACGGGTCATTTTTCTCCTTCATTGAAGTGCGCTGATAAGGCGGCACTGATAGGCTGCATTGGTGGGCACTGATGGGCTGCATTGGTGGGCACTGATAGGCTGCATTGGTGGGCACTGATAGGCTGCACTGGTGGGCACTGATAGGCATAGTTAAGGCGGCACTAATAGGCACAGATAAGGCGGCACCGATGGGCACAGATAAGGCGGCACTGATGGGCAAAGATGGGCACAGATAAGATGGCACGGATGGGTGGCACGGATAAGTGGCACGGATGGGTGGCACGGATGGGCACTGATAGGTACCACAGATAGATGGGACTGATGGGCACTGATAGGTGGCACTGATAGGTGGCTCTGATAGGTGGCACTGCTGGGCACTGATGGGCGGCACTGCTGGGCACTGATGGGCGGCACTGCTGGGCACTGATGGGCGGCACTGGGGTGCAGCACCTTTGAGGCAGATTGGGTGGCACTGTGGGTGGCACTGTGGGTGGCACTGTGGGTGGCACTGTGGGCACTATGGGCACAGACGGGGGGCACTTACTTTTACTTTTATTTATCCTTCAGGATGGCACTGCGGGAGGCAGGTGGGCACTGGCAGGTGGCATGTGGTGCCTTGCATTGCTGGCCGTGATCGGGACTGATGTCCCGATCACGGCCGCCGGTGATCGGCTTTTTTTTTTTCTCCTCGCGCTGTCAGCGCGAGGAGGAATAATAGCCAATTACCGGCTCCGTTCTATCACATGATCAGCTGTCATTGGCTGACAGCTGATCACGTGATAAGGGGTCGGGATCGACCCCTTGCACGGATCGGTGATCAGGCGAGTCTCATAGACTCGCCGATCACAGAGCGCGCCGCGCGCGCCCCTCAGGGGGCGCGCAGGCCACTCGTAACCGGGACGACGTCAATAGACGTAGTCCCGGAAATCTAGGTCCGCGCTAATGCCGTCATTCGGCAATAGCGCGGTACCCAAGTGGTTAAATGACTGGAATTGTTATCCATAAGAACAGTTGCGCCACTCCCCTGGTCATATGACAGTGCTTGGGCCCAGCAGTTACTTGTAGCAAAGACAAAGGAGAGTAGGTCACTTGCTCTTCTGTACCTGAAAGTGGTGTTGTCACCAGCTGCAGAGGAAGGAGCAGTGGAAAAAAAGTTGATAAAGAGTGTAAAGGGAAGTTAGGGAAGGATCTTTGTAGCACATTTTGAATGACAATTGCTCGGTCATGCAACACTGCACAAATTAAATTTTTATCATTTTTGATAGAGATAGAGCTTTCTTTTGATAGTATTTATTCACTACAGGGGTTTTTATTTTTCACGAAATAAATTATGTAGACATGTCACTGGAGAAGTGATCGAGGGGGTGTACATCTCACCTAGGTTGCTACACAGTGTGAGATGGTAAATCCAGGATGGATCAGTTTCTCAGCAGCGATATGCTGCTGAGTTGTTATTTAATTTTGCCGGGCCTGGGTTTATATGGAATGGCAGGTAGGTTTGGTAGAGGGACCTGTCATTCCACATCCCCCGATCCAGTTCTGGGTTTGGGATCAGGTGAGCTTTGATCCTAATTAGCCTGGGAAGCTAAAGGCACTGCAGGGTCTGCAGGTGGTTGCTCTCAGCCAGGGAATGAACAATCTGTGTGTTGAAGGAAGCTGCAAGCACAGCCACTGCTGGAGCTAAAACTCACCCTGCGATATCCAGGCGAAAGACGCTGTGTTTGTAAGTGTCAGATAGGTGAGCAGAACCTGTTAGTAAGCGCCCAGCCGGGCTAGGACTTTTATTTTTGTTGTACTTAGAAAGCACGGTGTTGCTGTATATTTTGTTTGCTGGACTGTTTGTACCACGAATAAACGCCAAGATCTGCTTTATAAATTCCAAGTCTGCTGTGAACTGTGTCCAAACACACCCTACCCCGGGAAGATCCCTTACAATTGGTGGAGGTAGCGGGCAACGCGGTTGCTAGGGGCAACGGTGTGGACAGACTTGGCTACAGCTGCTGATGTCCTGGGTGAAAGCTGCAACTACACTCCAAGAACAGTCCAGCAACATGGAGGAGATGCTGAAGCAGTTTATGCAAGTGAGTTTGCAACAACAGCAGGCTCAGACAGAGGCCAATAGACGACATGAACAGTCCATGGCTGCACAACAGCAGGCTCAGACAGAGGTCAATAGACGACATGAACAGTCCATGGCTGCACAACAACAACTTATCGAGCACCTGATAGCAAATCGAGAGGCGCCTGTGGTGATGGGAGCCGCTCCAGAGATTTTTTTTGGGAGAAGGACTGTGCAGAAAGCGCTGCAAAAGATGACTGCTGAGGACGATGTTGAAGCCTATCTAACAGTATTTGAGCGCGTGGCTGAGCGAGAGAAGTTACCAGCCGCTGAGTGGGCAGAGGTAATTGCGCCCTATTTAACAGGTGAACCTCAAAAGGCCTACTATGACCTCAGTGAGCAAGAGGTTAAGGACTATACTCGGCTAAAAGAGGAGATACTTGCCCGACTAGGAGTTACTACTGCAGTCCGTGCCCGGAGGGTACGCAACTGGAGCTACAGTCTGGACAAATCAGCGAGGTCCCAGATGTATGACCTAATCCATTTGGCAAGAAAGTGGTTGGAGCCAGACACTTCTACTCCTGCACAAATCCTAGAGAAGGTCGTGATGGTTCGCTACCTCCGAGCACTTCCTACTGACCTGCAACGCTGGGTGGGACAAGGTGATCCTAAGAATGCCAACGAACTTGTCAACCTTGTGGAGAGGTTCCAGGCGACTGAGGACTACCTCCGTGATGTTCCTGCAGAATCTTCACCTCCCCGGAGCGCCAGATCTGTGCCGTCAGCTGGTAAGAGACTTCCATCTATTGGGGGAGTGTGGAGGGGTGCTGATGGAGGGAAAAGGGCTCAAGTGGTGTCTCAGGGACAAAAGGCTGGTGATGGTCCCGGGTGGCTAAGGGGCTCTGAAAAGGACTCCTTGCCAAAGAGACCAGGCCCTATCCAGTGTTGGAGATGCCATGAGGCGGGACACGTGTCGGCCCATTGCCCTCTTACCTCTGAACCCATGGAATGTGACGCTAGCCGGCGTCAGTCGCTATTTGCGGAACCATCTTGTGCTGCAGTTCCTGGACTAGAGACTGAACCGCAAATCTGCGACATCACAATCAATGACTTTCCTGTTAAAGCGTTAATGGACTCAGGAAGCCTCGTAACCTTGGTGCATGCTAGCCTGGTGACTGGGGACTTAGAGTCTAAAAAGCATATGAGCGTTGTGTGTATACATGGTGATACAAAAGTGTACCCTATAGTGCTGGCTAAAGTCGGGACTGAACAAGGCACAGTACAATATGAAGTGGGTGTGGTTAAAAACCTCATGCATAATGTAATATTGGGGCGCGATTTTCCTTTATTCTGGGCTCTCTGGGAAAAAAGAAAAATCCCCAAAAGGAGTGAGGATACCTCTAAGGGGGTTGCCTTGTCCACTGTGAATGATAAAAGTGTACAGGATGAAAATGATTGTTTTCCTTTGCAGGTCCTGGCTGGGGAGGAGGAGGCTCCTCCCACTGAGCAAAATATACTAGACTTAGAGGTGTCTAGCGATAATTTTGGGGCTGCACAATTACAGGACCCCACTCTCAAAAATGCGAGAGAGCAGGTTGCTGTTATGAACGGGGTACCTCAGGAACCAGATGCTGAAAAAAGATTTCCACATTTTTCGGTGACTAATGATCTTTTCTATAGAGTCAATAAGGTTAAGGATGAGATTGTGGAACAGCTTCTGGTACCTAAGCCGTACCGGCGTCAGGTGCTTGACATGGCACATAACCATGTTCTTGGGGGACACTTGGGGACTGACAAAACGCGAGAGAGGGTTCTCCAGAGGTTTTTTTGGCCGGCCATATATGATGACATTAAAAAATACTGTGAGTCGTGCCCCACATGTCAGGTTAGTGCCCCAGTGTCACATTTTCGCAGTCCTTTGGTTTCGCTCCCTATTATAGAGGTGCCTTTTGAGCGTATTGCCATGGATTTAGTGGGTCCCATTGTAAAGTCAGCTAGAGGACACCAGTATATTTTGGTAGTCCTGGATTATGCGACCCGCTATCCTGAGGCTGTACCCTTAAGAAACACTGCATCTAAAACAATTGCACGTGAGTTGTTTTATATGTTCTCTAGGACTGGGATCCCCAAAGAAATCCTAACTGACCAAGGTACGCCATTTATGTCGAAAGTAATGAAGGAATTATGCAGACTATTTAAAATCTCACACATCCGTACCTCTGTATACCACCCCCAGACGGACGGATTGGTGGAGAGATTTAATAAAACTTTGAAACATATGTTGAAGAAAGTGGTGGCAAAAGATGGGCGTGACTGGGATCATTTATTACCCTACCTCATGTTTGCTATTAGGGAGGTGCCCCAAGCGTCCACAGGGTTCTCACCATTCGAGTTGGTCTATGGTCATCACCCTAGGGGTCTACTAGACATTGCAAAAGAGACATGGGAGAATGAGTCCACCCCATACAAGAGTGTTATTGAGCATGTAGCACAAATGCAGGACCGTATAGCCACTGTAATGCCCCTGGTAAGGGAACACCTCCAGAGGGCTCAAGAGGCCCAAAGTAGAATTTACAACCGGTCCGCAAGAATCAGGACATTCAACCCAGGCGATAGGGTCCTTATACTAGTCCCCACTGTTGAGAGTAAATTCTTGGCGAAGTGGCAAGGTCCCTATGAAATTGTTGAAAAGGTCAGTGAGGTGAACTACAAGGTGCACCAACCAGGTAGAAGGAAGCCTTTCCAAGTTTATCACATAAACTTGATCAAGCCCTGGAAAGACAGGGAATCCTTGGTGGCGACAAATACTGTTAATAATTTGTCACCACCAATCCCTCCAGTCAAGGTAGGTGATACTCTATCAGTGTCACAGAAACAGGAGGCTCAGGAATTTTTACAGAAAAACAAAAACAAGTTCTCTGACCTCCCAGGGCGTACACACCTCATCCATCATCACATTGAAACTGAGCCTAGAAGCAGAGTAAACCTTAAGCCCTATAGGATACCCGAGGCACGTAGGGAAGCCGTATCTGCCGAGGTAAAACGTATGCTTGCTCTGGGGGTAATTGAGGTGTCACAGAGTGAATGGTCCAGCCCAATTGTGCTAATCCCAAAGCCCAATGGAACTTGGAGGTTCTGTAACGATTTCAGAAAGTTGAATGAGATCTCCAAGTTCGATGCGTATCCTATGCCCAGGGTAGATGAGTTGATTGAGAAGTTGGGTAACGCCAGGTACATAACCACCCTCGATCTCACAAAGGGCTACTGGCAGATTCCACTTTCTGGTGAGGCTAAAGAGAAAACTGCATTCTCCACCCCTGATGGGCTATTCCAGTATGTAGTGATGCCATTCGGGTTACATGGAGCGCCTGCAACTTTCCAGAGGTTGATGGACTTGATTCTGCGACCACATCGTGATTACTCAGCTGCCTACCTCGATGATGTGGTCATTTTTAGCCCTGATTGGGAAAGTCACCTCTGTAAGGTACAGGCCGTGTTGGATGCCATAAGTGATGCGGGGTTGACCATAAATGCCGAGAAGTGTGCTCTAGCCCTAGAAGAGGCCAAATATCTAGGCTACATTATTGGGAGAGGGTTGATTAAGCCACAGCTAAATAAAATTGAGGCAATACAGAATTGGCCTAGACCCCTGACAAAGAAACAGGTTAGAGCTTTCCTGGGTATTACGGGGTATTACCGTAGATTTGTGCCGAACTTTGCCTCAGTTGCTGCTCCACTAACTGACTTGACAAAGGGCGGAAAGACAGCAATGGTCACGTGGACCCCAGAGGCCGAGAAGGCTTTCCAAAGCCTTAAGTCGGCCTTGTGCCAACCACCTGTCTTAGTTACCCCCGATTTCAGGCGAGAATTTCTGGTCCAGACAGATGCCTCTAACACAGGCTTAGGTGCAGTACTCTCACAAGTAGTGAATGGTGAGGAGCATCCAGTGACGTACTTGAGTAGAAAACTAACCCCGGCCGAGAAAAATTATGCCATTGTGGAGCGAGAATGTTTGGCAGTAAAGTGGGCCCTAGAATCGTTAAAGTATTACTTGCTAGGCAGGAAATTCAAGTTGGTGACAGACCATGCCCCCCTAACATGGATGAAGTTAAACAAGGAGAGAAATGCAAGAGTGACTAGATGGTTTCTCTCCCTACAAAACTTTAATTTCACTGTGGAACACAGGCCAGGGAAATTACAGGCAAATGCTGACGCATTGTCAAGGGTAAGTTGTCTGTGGGGACAAAAGGCTCAGCCCTCCGTTCTGAAAAAGAGGGGGGGGATATGTAGACATGTCACTGGAGAAGTGATCGAGGGGGTGTACATCTCACCTAGGTTGCTACACAGTGTGAGATGGTAAATCCAGGATGGATCAGTTTCTCAGCAGCGATATGCTGCTGAGTTGTTATTTAATTTTGCCGGGCCTGGGTTTATATGGAATGGCAGGTAGGTTTGGTAGAGGGACCTGTCATTCCACATCCCCCGATCCAGTTCTGGGTTTGGGATCAGGTGAGCTTTGATCCTAATTAGCCTGGGAAGCTAAAGGCACTGCAGGGTCTGCAGGTGGTTGCTCTCAGCCAGGGAATGAACAATCTGTGTGTTGAAGGAAGCTGCAAGCACAGCCACTGCTGGAGCTAAAACTCACCCTGCGATATCCAGGGGAAAGACGCTGTGTTTGTAAGTGTCAGATAGGTGAGCAGAACCTGTTAGTAAGCGCCCAGCCGGGCTAGGACTTTTATTTTTGTTGTACTTAGAAAGCACGGTGTTGCTGTATATTTTGTTTGCTGGACTGTTTGTACCACGAATAAACGCCAAGATCTGCTTTATAAATTCCAAGTCTGCTGTGAACTGTGTCCAAACACACCCTACCCCGGGAAGATCCCTTACAATTAAAAAAGACAGAAAAAATACACTTTTCTTAGTTTCTATTATTACATTTTGCTAATAAGTATTATTTCTTTTTCACTGGTGTGCGCTGATGAGGCTGCACTGATGGGCACAAGTGCTGCGCAAACTGTTGGTGCTATATAAATCATGTATAATAATAATAATAATAGGCACTGATGAGGCTGCACTAATGGGTACTGATAAAGCTGCAATTATGAGGCAGATGAGGCTGAATTGATGGGCACTGATAAGGCTGCACTGATGAACATGATGGTCACTGATGAGACTACACTGATTAAGCAGTACTGATGGGAACTGATGAGGCGGCACTGATAAGTTGCACTGATGGGCACTGATAAGCTACACCATTGGGCACTGATGGGCACTGATTAGGAGGCACGGTTGGGGCTGTACTGATGAGGTAGCACTGATGGGCACTGATAGGCTGCACTGATTTGCACTGATGAAGCTGCCCTGATAAGGCTACACTGATGAGGTTGCACGGATGAGCACGATGGGCACTGATGAGGCTGCACTGATGAAGCAGAACTGATGGCCACTGATAAGCTGCACTGATGGACACTGATTAGGAGGCACTGACGAGGCTGTTCTGATAAACGGTACTAATGATCAGGGCACTGATGATCAGTGCCCTGATTATCAGTGTAAACATTGTACTCAGTGTGCCCTGTCAGATCAGCTCTCCTCTTTCACACGCTGTCTCTGTGTGAGGAAAGGAGAGCCGATAACTGGCAAGTCTATTTACATGTGACCAGCTGTGATTGGACACAGCTGATCACATGGCAAAGGGCTTCTGTGATTGGCCCTTTACCCCAGTGGTCAGCTGTGTCCAAAGCACATGGTGGTCACAGAGTGCGCCTGATGCGTGGACATGGGAGAGCATTCATGAACGTTCTCCTAGAATTAGAGGCCTGTGCTGTAGCTGTCTTTGGCTATAGCGTGGGCAGGGAGTGGTTAAAATAAGTTTTTACTTTCCTCTGTAGCTGCTTGTACTGTAGTGTAATTTGCCCTCAAAGGATTTACCCCCTTAATGACCAGGCCATTTTTTGGGATAAGGCACTACACTGCTGTACCCAAACAAAATTGATGTCCTTTTTTTCCCCACAAATAGAGCTTTCTTTTGGTGCCATTTGATCACCTCTGCAGTTTTTATTTTTTGCACTATAAACAAAAAAAGCCACAATTTTGAAAAAAAAAAAACACATTATATTTTACTTTCTGCTATAATAAATATCCAAATAAAATAACAATGTCTTCATCAGTTTAGGCCAATATGTATTCTACTACATATTTTTGGTAAAAAAAATCGCAATAAGCATATATTGATTGGTTTTGTGCAAAAAGTATTATGTCTACAAAATATGGAATAGATTTATGGCATTTTTATTATTTTATTTTATTATTAGCAGTGGCGGAAATCTGCGATTTTTAGCGGAACTGCGACATTGCGGCAGTCAGATCTGACACTTTTAACACTTTTTTGGGACCATTGACATTTATACTATGATCAGAGCTAAAAATAGTCACTGATTACTGTATAAATGTCAGACAGGGAAGGGGTTAACACTAGGGGGCGATCAAGGGGTTAAATGTGTGACCTAGGGAGTGTTTCTAACTGTGGGGGGATGTGACTGCCTGGAGGAGGAGACCGATCACTGTTAATAACCAGTATGAACAGCAGATCGGTCTCCTCTCCCCTGACAGAACAGAGATCTGTCTGTTTACATTGACAGACCTCCATTCTGGCTCTCTCAGGAGCTCTAATGCACGTGCCTATGTTACGCGGGGGCCTATACCCTTTAAAGCACCCGCTGTACAGCTATGGCATATCGTGCAAGGTGAGCCAACATGCCGCCGTAGAATGACAGTGGCTGGTCAGCAACTAGTTAAATAAAAACTGAAATTGCAACTAGGTAATCAAATTCTGAACCAATAATAATGCAGAGCTTTTGAGAACAGCCTACACACTGTCTCCAGTGCTTCCACTATGAACATTAAAGGGGTTGTAAAGGTAAATATTTTTTTACCTTAATGCATTCTATGCATTAACCCCCCTAGCGGTAATCCAGAGTCTGGCTCGGGGTAGGAATATACTGATAGGAGTGGTAACCCCGAGCCAGACTTGGGATGGCTTCGCTTGATGCAGGGGAGGACACAGGGATCGTTACTCACCTTGTCCCCTGGATCCAGCGATGTCCGCCGCGCTGTGCGATCGAGCCGTCCTGCGCTCGATTCACAGTGCCGAATGCCACCGAGCTCCGTTCCCTGCGACGTTACGGCGCACGGGAGCGGAGAACGGCGGCAAATTCAAAAAAGTTAAAACACACTAAACACACACAGCACTGTAATCTTACAGATTACAGTGCTGTATTAAAAAATACACACCCCCTTTGTCCCTAGTGGTTTGTGCAATGCCCTGCATGCACTTTTATATTATAAATACTGTTTTTTACTGCCTGGAATTTGCAACCAAAAAGTGTCAATTTTTCAGTGTTTTAGGATTTTATTACATTATTGAATACATTTTATTATTCTTTATTATATTATAAACTTTATCATACCCGGGATGTCTGCTAGACTCTGGTTTGAACAGATTTAAGAGCGTTATTCCTAAGAATTACAGGACTACAAAATAAAAGCCAGATTTCCGTGCAAAATAATTGTACCGCTTTCAGCACCTAATTCCAGACTGAATCATACCGCCAGGGAGGTTAAGGTGAAAAAACATCTGACAGTGCCGGCCCCCCATCTTACTTACCTGACCCCTCAAAGGTCCCGCGCTTGCCCCCAACGTCCTCTTCGCCGCTCAGCCTGGCCGTTGACTGGCTGGAGTAGATGGATTGAAAGCAGCGCAGCCATTGGCTCGCGCTGCTGTCAATCACATCCAATGATGCGGCATGCCGGGGGCGGGGCCGAGTGATACAGTGAGCGGTTATAGCCGCCGGCTGTATCACGGAAGCGCCCGCAAGTGCTTCTCACCATGCAAGGGAGCTCGCATGGTGAGAAGTTCTTGCGGGGGGAAGCAGAGACAGCCGCCGAGGGACCCCAGAAGACCAGGTTCGGGGCCACTCTGTGCAAAACAAGCTGCACAGTGGAGATAAGTATAACATGTTTGTTATTTAAAAGAAAATTAAAAATCCACACTATCTGCAGCTACATAGGTCAGTATCGGCTTGTTTTAAAGCATAGTTAAGAATATGTAAATGCCTACACAGCTTGGCCACTGGTTCACTTTAAGGCTCAGGTTATGTTAGGATAGTGCTAGGGTCAGCATTTAGGTATTTTAACCCTGAAACAAATATATTGCAGATTTCCGATTCATAAATGCAGTGGCTGTGATGGTTTTGATGGTTTCTTATTTAGCTTTTTTTCTTTTATTCTAACCTGGTAATCTGGCCAGTAACACACTTTCTGTCTTAAAGCGGTAGTAAACCCGCAATTTTATTATTATTTTTTTAACACATGCAAAGCAAAAGGCATAATGAGCTAGAACGAGGCCCCGACATCTGGCCCGATCCACGCCGAGGGAGCTGACATGCTCCCTCTGCGTTTCTTCCGGGTATCGCGGCTCCGGTGCTGTGAGTGGCCGGAGCCGCGATATCGTCACTCCCGCGCATGCGCGCGGGAGATTTCATTCTGGCCGGCCGGCCACCGCCGGATTTTCAGGCCGAGAATCCCCATGTGCGCATGCGCCGCTGCAGTCAGCGGCACATACCGAGGGGAATATCTCCTAAACCGTACAGGTTTAGGAGATATTTTTTTTACCTACAGGTAAGCCTTATTATAGGCTTTCCTGTAGGTAAAGGTTAAAAAATTGAGTATGCAACCACTTTAAGGTGTCTTCATGCTGGCTAGAGAGGCAACTGTGATACCCTTGGACAACAGCATTGTTAGCCTGGGGGAAAATGTGTTAAACTAGCAGATTCAGATGGATTTGACTAACAATTTATAGCTGAACTCCAGCTAACGCTTTTTAAGCAGTTACAGCAAAATATTTTTTTTTCCTTTTTGGATAAAGATTTTATATAAATTAATAAAAGCTGAACATTGTAAGCAACCTGTCAGTGTTAAGAGGTTTGTCTCAACCCTCTAACTGCAACTTTTTCTGCACAGCTTGGTCTATAAAGAAAGTTACATAATAACATACTTATTGGCAGGATCAAAATGGGACAAAAATTAAAACAAATGCAGCCACCACAACTAAGAATTGGTAAGCTGCTATACATTAAATGTTGTTTTTGGGTTTAATACCACTTTAGGTGCTAGGGGAGAGGCCAAGTGTTGTGGAATATTAAATGCTAAGGGGTTGGTTAAAATGTATGTAGGGGCGTGGCCTGGCGCACGAGGGAGATGGAAGCCTGAAGCGGAGCTCCGGTAAAGAGCGACGGCTTTAACAGCACTCCAGAACGACACAACGCATCATGGGCAGGCTCTCCAAGGGGGGACCCCAGCACAACCACTCGAGGACACCGGGAGCTGCCAAAAACAAGGCGATCCCCGATATTTTCCTACCCCAGGGCCAAGGCAGGAGAGGCCCGTCGGAAGCTAAGATGGCGCAGGCTGACACGAGGGAGGAGGAGGAAGAGGACTTTGACACAGAATCACTGGCGAACTCCGAGGAGCTGGTAAGACATTCTTCCAACTCAGACCATCCTCTAACTCATTCAGCAATGATGGAGATAGCTGCAGACATTAAATCGTCCTTCTCCACGGCCATTACTGACCTTAAGGCAGACCTAATTATGCTTACTGAGCAGATGGCAGCAGGGGAGAGGGCAGGCAAGCAGAGAGATAGAGCGCTTCAAAGGCTAGAAGAAGTCTCACAGCAACATTCCCTGCATTTGATAAATGTTAACAGACATTTAGAGGACCTTGACAACAGAGGAAGGAGATCAAATATTAGAGTCAGAGGAATACCGGAGACGATTACCCCCGACCAAATAAGATCAGTTCTCTGCTCAGTCTTTAACAAGCTGCTAGAAAGGCCCCAAGAATCCCCCATAGACTTTGACAGAGCACACAGGGCATTACGTCCTAGAGCCCCTGACCCTGCTCCACCACGTGATATCATCTGCTGTCTCACAAGCTTTACATTGAAAGAGGAAATTCTTCAAAAAGCGAGGCAAAATGATCAGATATTTTTCAACGACACAGCAATTCAACTATTTCAGGACCTCTCTCCTATCACTTTGAGAAATAGGAGAGCTGTCAAACCATTGCTTGATGCCCTCAGAGAAAAAGGCATACAGTATAGATGGAAATTTCCTTTCGCTATACAGGTGTTATACAATGGGAAAAATCACATGCTGCGCACACCAGATGAACTGCCTGCTTTTTGCAATCTTTTACAAATTGACCAAATAGAATTACCTGAATGGTATCAGGAATTCAAGCTCCCTCCCCCGGTCACCTCTCCAGCCTCCCCCATGCGAGTCACACCAAGTAAATCACCTTTTGTGAAAGGTTTGGGTGGAAAGAAACAGAAGCTATACGATAACTTTAATCACTCCACCGCACAAATCCAGTAAATACAGGGACAATCGCTAAAACAGTTATGCAATGTTCTGTTCCGAAGATCAGAACCTACTGACTTATAAGGATCACCTGTGATTAAACATTTTCCTTAGCCATTGAGGGCCTTGTAACTTATCCTACCTTTTCTGCTTCAACCACAAGATCGCAGCATCTTACCATAGAAGGACTGACAAACTTTCATTCAAGATACCTATGATGTTTAACAGAATAAATGATCTTACTTTTTTCTGTTTTTGCAAACTGAGCTCAGGAACCTCACTGTGGACCTATACTCCATGTAGAAGAACAACACCAAACAACTGAAGCCTAGATGCCCAGCTAGCCGACACCCCGGACTTCCCTGAGGTTGATCCAGCGACCTACACTAAAGCTGCTCGAGTCAACCCTTCAACCACACAGATCCTCTAACAACTTATAAGGTAATATCCGCCCTTTATTATTCTCTGCTTCTTCAGACATTGGCATCTGGACATCACCAACAACCCAACTTTTTAAAGCTCGGACATGGTAATCTGCTTTTAGCTAAGTAAACACTTGACCTGATATTGGAACATGTTACAACCTAATACTAAAGGAACTACAGACCTTCACTACCCTTCAACCATACTGATACAGAAGATATACCTACACCTTAAGCCTGTAGGGATATAACTATATTTACCTCAACATAAGCTGCCCATATGACTCTCTTTCCTGCACATGTTTAACTCACAGGCTTATCTTTTGGTCTCCCGGACCAGTTGAATTGCTCAGGGCCCTGAGCTACTAGTCCATCCGGATCTAATTTTTTCTTTTTCTAATTAAGAGCCGTTGCTCTCCCGGTTATTTTTTATGATAGTTCACAGTTTTGTTTTATTGATAGATATTTCATATTTGGTAAATATCAATTGGTACTTACTCCCGGTGGGTTCACGCCACGCTCCCACAGAGAAACGTTCTTTCTCATCACACATAGTTACGGATTTCATCCTGTTATAAGTTTTTTCTCACAAGTGTTTAGACGTAAAGACGACTGTTATAACGCTTACTTCACTTACGTTGTTACCCCTATTCCACTTTCTGTTTCCTTTCCTTCCCCCCCTCTCTGTAACCCCACCTTTTTCTTTCCCTTACACCTCTTTACTCTTTATTCAGCAATAACCCCTTCTCTCCTCTTTATACCCCCTTTTTTTTTTCTATCCCCTTTACCTCTCAGCTGTTGATTATGGCATATTTAGAACTGGGTAAGGCACCCACCATAATATCACACAATGTTAATGGTTTAAACATACCCACAAAAAGACATAAATTATTACATGAACTCAAAAAAAGCAATTCACAGATAATATTCTTACAAGAAACACACTTCAAAAGCTCGCAAGTCCCCAAACTGACGAACAACCTTTACACACGAGCATTCCACGCCACAAATCCACTGGCTAAAACGAAAGGAGTATCAATCCTCCTAAACAAAAACTTTAACCTGGATATCCATCACCAACTAATTGACCCTGAAGGTAGATATATATTCTTGAAAGGGACAATAGGCAACAAGCCGATCACTTTGGCAAACGTTTATTTCCCGAACTCCTCCCATGTAAGGTTTTGTAAACTAGTTGTAGACGAACTTAAAAGCTTTGCAGAGGGATGTATAATACTGGGAGGAGACTTTAATATTCCATTAGAACCACACCTTGATACCTCCACAGGAAAATCATGTATAGCCTATTCCACCTTAAAAAAAATTTAAAGTCTCTTGCAATCTCTTGCTCTCATTGACATATGGAGATTATTGCACCCCACAGAAAGGGACTTCACGTTCTACTCCGCAGTCCACAACAGATACACTAGAATTGACCACCTCTACATCACACAAAGAGACATACACAAACTGACAAAGGCTAAAATTGGATCTATTGGCTTCTCAGACCACGCTCCAATTGCTTCTCATCTCAGCCTGCTAGACAACCTTCCTCCCTCCTTTAATTGGAGGCTAAATCCTTCTCTTCTGGCAGACTCAACTGTTCGGGTTCAGATCCTCAAAACATTAAAAGATTATTTTTCGGAAAATATCTCCGACGAAACCTCCCCAATAATGATATGGGAAGCTCACAAAAGCGTCATAAGAGGAGAACTGATCAGGTGGGGGGGCCAGAAAAAAGAAGGAGAAAGAAAAACAGATAACTGACCTTGCGCAAAGAATCTACAAGTTAGAACTAGCACACAAAAGATCCTTGGCTCTCTCAGGACTAGCAGAACTCACATCAGCCAGGAAAGAACTCCAAGTCCTACTTGATAACAAAACCAAACGGAATTTGTTCTTCCGAAATTCCCTGTATTATGAACATGGGGATAAGGGAGGGAGACTACTAGCGAGAGCACTTAAGGACACTATGAACTTCAACAATATTTACAAGATACGCACCAGACAAGGCTCTATTACCCACGACACTAGTAGAATAGCTGACACTTTCCACCACTACTATTCAACTTTATATAACTTACCTACACAAACAAGAATGCAGCCTGGACTCAACACGAGAGATCAAGCAATCATCTCTTACTTAACTGAATGCACAATGCCGTCACTACCTATAACTGATATTACCTCCCTAGAATTACCGATTACCACAGATGAAGTCTCCAAGACTATCCGGGACCTAACTAACGGGAAAAGTCCTGGCCCAGACGGCCTGACAGCCCAATACTACAAAATCTTTGACCACACCCTATCAGAACACTTAGCCGCTGCATATAATTCAATTACCTCGGGCAGTAAACCGTCCAGTGAATTTTTAGCAGCCCACATAACAATCATACCCAAACCTAACAAAGATCCTTCAGAGTGCACAAACTATAGACCCATATCACTTCTCAACTTAGACCTCAAAATTTTAACTAAAATTATTGCCAACAGATTAAGACCTTTACTTAATAAGCTCATTGGACCTGAGCAGGTGGGTTTTATGCCCGGCCGAGAGGCTAAAGATAACACAACTAAGTCCATTAATCTGATTCACAGGATGAGGGAGGAGGGAGTCGGAGGCCTTCTCCTGTCAACTGACGCGGAGAAGGCCTTCGACCGAGTTGCGTGGGATTTCATGTTCAAAGTTTGTGAATATGTGGGATTTGGACAAAACCTACTGAGATGGATGCATGCTATCTATGCAAACCCTAGCGCTAACATTAAAGTGAATGGCTCTCTATCAAAAAAAGTATTTATCAAAAATGGTACAAGACAGGGTTGTCCGCTCTCACCCCTACTCTTCATCCTGTCAATCGAACCCCTAATCAGAACCATAAACAAACACGAAGCGATCCATGGAGTCAAGGTCCAAAACAGGGAATACAAAACTGCAGCATATGCAGACGACCTGCTCTTCTATATCACGCAGCCCCATATTTCAATTCCCAACCTGCTGAAATCATTCCAGGATTTTAACCACCTTTCCAATTTTAAAATCAATCAAAAAAAATGTGAAGCCTTGGGTCTGAACCTAGACACAAAGAATGAAAAATTGACTAAGTCCAACTGCCCATTCAAATGGGAACCAAATTCCCTGACCTATTTGTGGATTCGTCTTTCCCAAGACCCAAGTTCTTTGTTTTCACTTAATTTCCTCCCTCTTCTGACAAAAATAGAAACAGACCTGAAAAAATGGACGAAAGGGAAATTTTCATGGTTTGGCAGGGCCGCAATTTTAAAAATGGCAATCTTGCCAAGACTATTATACTTATTCCACACCCTCCCAATAGAGCTACCAGAGGCCTTCTTCACACACCTCTCCCGTATACAAAGAAATTTCTTGTGGGCCAATAAAAAACCACGAATCAGACTCACATACCTTTATAGACTAAAACAAGAAGGAGGAATAGGACTCCCGGACTTCAGAAAATACTATCAAGCGGCACAATTATCCAGAATTATAGATTGGCACTGCCACGCCAACCACAAGGACTGGGTAAATCTAGAAAAAGCCCACTCCACCTTAGATATTCCAAACTTGCCTTGGACTACCTACTCAAATCTCCCCCTCTCAATCAAAAAACACCCCACTATTAATAACACACTAAAAATTTTCAAAAAAGTTGCAATTCCATTAGGACTATCAACAGACACGGGACCTCTTTCGTCACTAGCCAATAATCCAGATTTCATACCTGGTCTTAACAACCCAAAGATGTACACTACATTCCCCTCTGACCCTCTACTTATAACTCATTGTATCCACAATAACCACCTAAACTCTAGACAGGAACTAAACAAATCATTCCCAACACATACCCTATCAGATTGGTCATACAGACAAATACATGACTTCATAACTAACAACAAACGCAAAGTTCAGTTTTTTAGACCCTTGTCCAACTTTGAACTCACATGTTTAAAGAAAACTCCAATTAGAAAAACAACTTCTATACTATACAAATGGCTTCTTTGCCATAACAATACGAAAAGAGACAAATATAAAACCAAATGGGAAAAAGATCTTAACGCCCAATTTTCCACAAAACAATGGGAAAAAGCAAATGTCTTTACACACAAATGTGCACTCAGTACAAAAATGCAAGAAGTTTCTTATAAAATACGCACACAATGGTATATTACACCTCTCACCAAACATAACTGGTCTCACCAAAATTCCAGATTCTGCTGGAGATGTGGTTCCGAAACAGGCTCCTTTCTACATCTTTGGTGGAATTGTAAACTCCTAAGACCTTTCTGGAACCAAGTTCGCTATTGGACCAACCACATCACAGGCACACATTCAATCCTTGATGCAGCCTGGTGCTTACTGCACGTAAACAGCCTATCATATGGTTCATATAAAAAATCTCTAATTAGACATTTCCTCAACACAGCCAAAATCCTGATTCCACTACATTGGAATTCAAGCTCTCTACCTTCAATTGGAGACTGGCTCCGTAAAATCCATCTTATCCATGACATGGAAGAAATTATTGCAATCAAAAAGGGCTCAATCACCCAATTTCGACACATGTGGGTACCCTGGCGTAACTTCTGTAAGACACAATTCTACCGCAATCTCATGACATGACATGTTCACATGAATACTCTCTACCATCGTAACAGAATATCCCTGGGAAAGTCCCATTACACTACATGTTACTTGCCCCACTCTACCTAGTACTTTTTTCACTATAATATCTAAACCATCAACCATTCATACCCAGTCTATTACAGCACACCAATATGATTATACTCACCATTATTCATATTCTTATTCTGGCTGTTATAATCTAATTACTGTTGTGATTATATTCATAAGATTCATCCTTAAGATCTTGTTTCGACAAATTTTGATGTCTATAATATCCATAATCTACTTTTTGTTATACATTTTCTGTAATGCTTACACCCCTTTGTATTTACTTTATTCTCTTTAATAAACTATATTGTGATAAAAAAAAAATGTATGTAAACCATAACAAAGAACTTT
Organism: Lithobates pipiens; assembly: GCF_037356315.1. NCBI lineage: Eukaryota > Metazoa > Chordata > Amphibia > Anura > Ranidae > Lithobates > Lithobates pipiens. Next base: position 563,202,756 of record NW_027507758.1, on the reverse strand, counting down.
TCCTATTTTCTCCATTTTGATCTATTAATCAAAGTGTTGTGTTACTGTATATGTTTGAAAATCATCAAAAAGCACAATTGTATTAACTGAAATTCAGAAGGGTGAAGGTGGAAAAACTGCAGGATATGAGAAGCACATTTAAAGGGAAAAATATTTAAAAGAGGAAAAGCACTACTAATTGAACTATAGTCACCTGGGACTGTCATTTGTTTTATTCTATTGCACACGAGAAAGTTTGTCACTGAATAATGAAAGCAGTTATGCGGTTTGAAAGTAAGGTTTTGGTTTAAAAACATTAATTGGGTTGCGAGCGGATAGGCGCAGCCAAAGTTTCCAATTTTATAACTTATACCTAAGTAATTCTGTGCAGCTGGACTCTGTCAAGGTATTGCCAACATCTCTGAAACTAGCTTCTCGGCTGTGTTGCCAGTGTCGTTGTGTTTGTGGATACCGTATTGTTTCAAAATGTTACCTCAAGTCTGTGCAATAGCAATTGTACTAGTGCTAATAATTTTAAGTTACTGTTGTTATGTTGACTGTTCACCTACAACTCTACAATACAAGAATTGTTGAACCTTGTGCTGGACTCTGCGTGTTGTCTCGTTTCTTTGGGTACCCAGTTTCCAGTCCCACCTACAACCTCTTTGAATGACAAAACACATCTCCTACCTTATGTAGTGGAATTGCATACTTGCCAGCTGTCCTGTCTATGTCCCAGGTTCTGAACTGCAGTGTCACTGTACATGCTATTAAATATGTACACTGCCTAGCCTGAGCTCCCCTCCCCTATATCTGGCCTGAACAGACACCTGAACTCTCCCTAGGTCAGCATGAAGAAATAGAGAGAGGATGGAAGAAAATATGTATCTAATCCATCTCCTGAGTTCCAACCTGCACAACTGCCCAAGTTTGTCATGCAATGCTCAATGCACTGTAAACTCTAATTTTGAGTGCTGGCGGCAAAACCTAGAGGTGTAATATCTGTACTGCAGGAGAGTGGGTGATTTTGTGGTGGAGCCAACTGAGCCTGCAGTCAGATGGCAGACACTGGTGCTGTGTTTTGCTGCAGCCAACTTCAAAGGCTTTCTCTGTGCCATGCACATGTCCAGTGGCTGTTGCAGTTCTGAAACTAAGTGGCACATTAATTACTCGCACACTCCCTTCCCAGCTAACAGACATCTCTCTCCAATACATACTTGCCATTTCATTACTGTAAGATCACCTGAGTCCAGGGGACAGATGCACAACGTTGGGGTCAGGAGTGCATCATTAAGGTAGTGGACCTTATGGATGACTGCTGCGGATGGGGCTCTGGGTGGTTCGGGAAAGCCGGTCCTCTGGAGCACCGACACGGATCACACCTGGAGCTTGAGCATGAGATTTCCCAGCCTCTAGTGGTGAGGATGGACTGTGCTGAAACTGACTCCAGGCCCCCAGGGTCTCCAAGCTCACACTCACGGTAGGCTACTGAAGGACAGAAAGGAAGCAGCAGTCCAGGACAACAAGGGATAGTCAGGAGATAAGCCAAAGGTCAGGGCAACTAGCAGACAAGGATAGACACAGAACATGCCAAAGGTCAGGGTTTTAAGCAGGCAAGGATAGTCAAAGAACAAGCCAAGGACGATAAACATAATCAGACGTAGGGCACACGACAAGACACGCACACAGGAAGCCAAACGCACAATATTGATCAGCAAGGGAGGCTTGGACAGCACGGTGTTAAATAGTGTATCCTGTGGAGGCTAGGGTGGAGCTATGCTGATGGAAGATTACTAAACCATACAGGTGTGAGAGTGCAGGCCCTAAGGCTGATATAAAGACCAGAGGTAAGCAGACAGACAGGGCATGAAAGTATTAGTACAGATTCATGACAATTACTCCACCTTGCACCAAGACCATCACTCCATGGCCACTTCTCTCCTCCATTCCGAGCTGGCACACATCACCATATGGCCACTTATCAGCCCCAACTCCCTCCAGCTTACATAACTCCGTGGTAACTTCACACCTCCAGCTGACATGTATCCCTCCTAGCTACTTTCTACTACCCCAGCTGACAGATATCATTCCATGGTTACTTTACATCCTCAACATCTCCAATATCTCTGGCAGCTATGGTATGTCTTTTACTATATATAAACCTTGATAAATTATCTGTGAATAAATGAATTAACCCGTCATTAAGATCTTCGGTGATTTTTAAAAGCTCTGTGCCCTTCCGGTTGGTGCTCTTTCGGGGTAGTGGCTAGTACAGGGACAGGTCCCCTGCTGGCTAGGGACACTCAGGATAGCATAGGGTCTGGTTCCTGTGGACAGAGCAGGCACTTTTGCTGCATACCATCAGTAGCCTTCCTGTTTTGGGGTACAGTCGCCAGTCTATCTTCCAGTAACCTCCCCTACCAGATGCTGTTAGGTGTCTCCAGTGTGCGTCGTACTCCCTGTCTGCTTCACTGTGTCCAAGTCTAGTGTGACCGTTTCTGCAGAGTTTGAAATTCTCTCTTGACATTACTACATCAATACACTTTGCTGCATTATCCACTCTTATTCTGAGCTCTTTTCCCCTGCAGCCAGCAAGCCAGGGCCAGACCTACACTTGGCATAAGTCAGCAGGATATCAAAGCAGTGATGGTACTTCCAGAAGATGAGCATGTCAGCCTTAAGCAAAAGTGTGGCAAGGTTATGGGGAATGTTACCTTGGCTGAACTGAGATGCAGATTTTTCATCTGCAGGCAACCAGAGGGCGATATATCCTCAAACACTTTGCTGTAGCACAAATTATGGAAATGGTTTCAGAAGAAGGGGTGTGCTGACATAGGTGTCTCAGGCAAGCTGTTACAGAACCAGTTGATTGGAGGAGTAAGTGCCAGTCCCATCCGGAGGGCCCTGCAAGAACGAGTGAGAACTCAACCCTCCCTCATGTTTAACTATATCATTGTGGAAGTGGTGGCCTGGAAACCTTTGTTGACCTGGAAAAGAAAGGTGGGCCTCTTTAAATGAGGAAGGAGGCCTTGGCCCCATTCCCCGCTGTTAACTCTGCAGGCAACTATCCGAGAGCTAACCCAGAACATGGCATCTATTCGGCAAGAAACAAGAGTTGGCCCAGCTTTCAAAGGGCAGAAACCTGTTGTGGAAAGATCCAGACGAGGACTGGAGGTGCTGGCTGTGTGGATGCTACGAGCACCTTGCCAGAGGTTGTGGCCGCACCTGCCAGTCATTAAATTAGAGGTTTCCAAAGTTGAGGGATGACCCCCAGGAAAGGCCCAGCAATGTCCTATCAAGCAAGAATCTATAGTCAGCCAAACCCTGTAGTCAACGTGCTGGTGAACGGCCATCTGGTTCCCTGCTTAATCAACACTGGATCTGAAATTACCATTATGAAATATGACAGATATGTCCAACAGTTTGGTACTTGCCAATAGCAGTTAATGGAGTCACCTAGGAGAAGATACATATATTCAACCAGGTGGTGGAGTGAGTGGGGGTCATGGTCACCCATACCCCAGATATTGCCTTGGCACCTATTGTCCTTGGAATAAATGTTTTGAAAAACCTGGACTTACCCTGTGTTCTGCCCTAGGTTGAGCAGTTGAATCAGCCCACACTGGGTTGTGGTCTGCGGGTGGCTTTGGCTTAATGTGATTCAGGCCTTCAAAGCCTACCGGAGGGCAAACTATTGACAGACCAAATGGGTAGGCGCATCCTTTACCTCTCTGAAAAGAAACTGTTGCAAAACCCCTGTCCAGAAAGTTTTCTGGTCGCTGCATGTGGGACTCACAAGAAACTACAGGAGGCCATAGTCATGGTAAAGCCCCGCAAGGACATTAAAGTTCCAGGAGAATGGTTGGTGGCCCGCACCTTATCCAAGGTTCATTAAGGTAGGTTCAGCTAATCAAAATGGGGGCCACCACTGTACAACTTCTGAACAGCATGATCCTCACAGTCCTCTACCTGCTATCCAAGCACTGTATCACAGGGCCCCAGCCAGCATTCAAAGCTATTGGTGCCCCGCTGAAGTCCTCCATGACTTCCCTAGATCTTGAGCAGTACCGACAGTTTCTGGACCAGTTGGTCACCCCCTTCCAAGAATATTTCCTATTCCAACAGTGCCTCCTCTATCAGAAAAGCACCTGTTAGTCTTTGCAGCTAGTCCTGAAAATGATGGTTGCACCACAGCAAGGAGGAACAGGAGGTCAAGGACTTGATCCACAATTTGCTGCAGAGTGGAATGATCAAGGAGAGCCATAGTCCATGGGGCTGCCTCTATTGTTCTGGTGCACAAAAAGGATGGCAGTCTGTGCTTCTATGTAGACTACCGTAAGCTCAAAACCTTTACCCACTGAGACTCCTACTTGTTGCCTAGGGTAGAGGAGTCGCTGATGACACTAGGCTAGGCTTGTTAACGTACCACCTTGTATTTAGCTAGTGGGTACTGGCAGGTCCCAGTGAGGGAACAGGCCTGGGTGTTAGTACAAAACCCGAAATTCGAAAGAGGAGGCAAGCTGGAGCTGAATGTCTGTTTGTTGGTGTGCGAGGGCCCCAAAGGTCACAGAAAATACCTCCATCAAAATCTCCTAAGGCACTGTGTGTTCAGCAGACCTGCCACAGACTGGGATGATGTAAATGTCATGGATATTCCTCCCATCTAGGAGGTTACCTTGGAATGATATCTGCCTCCCATAGAAGCTGTGCCTTTGGACAAGCCTGACTTCCTCTGTTGTTATGGCAAACAATGGACAGATCTCCCACTTGCTAGAGGCAGTCAGAGTAGTATAGGTTTAGGTTCCTGTGGTGGAGGGACAGATCAGGGAGTGTTGCTGTGTACCATTAGTAGCCTTCCTATTTTGGTGCCCAGTTGCCATCCTACCTTCCAGCTGCTTCCCCTGCTAGATGCTGTCATGTGTCTCCAGTGTGCATCATACTCCCTGTCTGGTTTATTGTAAGTGTTCAGAATCAGTGTAGCTGTGTCAGCAGAGTTTTTTCTCTCTCAACATTAGTACATCAATATACTTTGCTGCATTAACCAGTCTCCATGTGAGTTCTCTTCCTCTGTGCGCAGCAAGCCTGTGCCACACCTACAAGCTGAAATTCAGTGTCTTGGGGAAAGTCTTGCCATTTATTGTGGAAAAGGGTCAAAGAAAGAAGGCATCAGTCACTTTTAGATCAAAATAAAGAACGCATTTATTACTTAAAGTGGGATTCCACTGTCTTGATCTTTTTTTTTTTTTTTGGCATACTGGCAATCCTTATTATAATGAAATCTAACACTTACTTTTTACTTTTTTACATCCAGCAGCATGTTGTTTTGTTATTAAAAACGATTTTATAAAACCGTCTCCTGACGGTTGTCATTTTGCCTGTGGGCATGTGAAGCCCACAGGCATCCTCTTCCGGGAGAGTGCACTGATAAAAGACCAGCATGCACCGCCCGTTCGATTAAATCTCGCGCATGCGCAGTAAGCGCTATATCGAGCGCCGTCTTCTGCTCCGGTTGCCATGACAACGGTTGTTGTCGACGGAAGTCCCGCCCCGTTGTGATGGCAATGGAGATAAACACTGAAACAAAGAGGACAGATGGGACGATCATAGACGAGAGAGCGGCGCGGGATTAAAAGGAAAGGTTAGTACAAAAATGTCTTTTACCTTGCAGTTTTCATCTAAAAAATATTGCTCTTTTAAATTTAAAATGTGCACATTTAATTATATATATAGAGAGACATCTAGGTAGTGTGTGTGTATTTGGTGGGAGATATTGCCTGCCTCTCTCTCTCTCTCTCATATATATATATATATATATATATATATATATATATATATATATATATATATATATATAATCTTGACCTTTTCTTGTCAACACAATGCTTATCTATGTTGCCTTAGCAAAGTGGCAGCCAACCACTTATCTTGCAAGCCGTGGTTGACTATATTCTTAAATGTTTTTTTAATAGGTAAAAACATCTGATTGAGATATATATATTTTGTGGAAGATATCGCAAATATATAGCGAGAGAGAGTTATGTATTGTGCATATATATTGCGAGAGATCGATTTCTATATAAAAAAGATGTCTTCGACAAGAAGAAAGCCGATATTCTACCGCCACACCGTCCCTACGATTGCCCCATCGAGTTACTTCCGGGGGCCCCCATTCCATTTGGCCGGATATTTCCCCTTTCAGAAACTGAACTTGAGGCCCTGAGACAATATATTGATGAGAACTTGGCCAAGGGATTCATTCGTCCCTCTTCATCCCCCGCCGGTGCAGGCATCTTTTTCGTGGAAAAAAAAGACAAGACCTTAAGACCGTGTGTGGACTATAGGGAATTGAACAATATCACCCTAAAAATCCGTTATCCACTCCCGCTCATCCCTGAACTCTTCCAAAGATTCCACACCTCACGTATTTTCACCAAGCTTGACCTACGTGGGGCTTACAACCTTGTCCGTATCCGGGAGGGGGACGAGTGGAAGACGGCGTTCAGAACGAGATTCGGGCATTTCGAGTACCTAGTCATGCCATTCGGACTATGTAATGCTCCAGCAACATTCCAGCATTTCATCAATGATATCCTCCGGGAACATCTAGACCACTTTGTGGTCGCTTATCTTGATGACATCCTTATCTTCTTAACCTCTCTGGAACTTCACAGAGTGCATGTTAAAAAGGTACTATACATCCTTAGAACGCATGGGTTATATGTCAAGGCCGAGAAGTGCGATTTCGAGAAAGAATCTATTCAATTTCTGGGACTTATTATTACCACAGGTGGAATTGCCATGGATCCCCAAAAGGTGAAATCTATCCTGGACTGGCCCGCTCCCTCCGACAAGAAGGGGGTTCAGGGATTCATTGGGTTTGCCAACTTCTACCGAAGATTCATAAGGAACTTCTCCACTATTGTGGCACCCATCACTCAAACTACTCGTCTACACACCAAATTCCATTGGTCCCCAGCAGCGCAGTCCGCCTTTGACCAGCTCAAGACCCTCTTCACTACCGCACCAATCCTGCAGCATCCAGACCCCGCCTTGCCCTACGTGCTAGAAGTGGACGCCTCGGAGGTGGCCACAGGGGCGATTCTATCTCAGCGTCAGGGTTCCAAGGCTTTACTTCACCCCGTAGCCTTTTTCTCTCGGAAGATGAGTTCCCCAGAGAGGAACTACGATGTGGGGGATCGGGAACTTCTGGCGATTAAAACCGCTTTAGAAGAATGGAGATATCTCTTGGAAGGTGCTGCTCACCCCGTCCTCATTTTCACGGATCATAAGAACCTAGAATACCTCCGTACGGCCAAACGCCTGAGACCCCGACAGGCCCGATGGGCTTTATTCTTTTCAAGGTTTAATTTTCACCTAACCTATCGCCCAGGATCTAAGAATGGCAAAGCAGACGCTTTGTCCCGGATGTTTCCTGATACTCCGGAGGATGCTCCACCCAGTACAATCTTGTCTCCCCAAAATTTTCTACTAATACAACCGGATCTGAGGTCTTCAATAGAGCAGGCCTCTAGCCAGTGTACGGAGTCTGAAGTTTCTTCTCTAAGAAGCCAAGGAGGGCTTTTATGGCATCGAGACAAGATCTTTGTTCCCCGGCAAGCCAGGTTACTGGTATTAAAAACTTTCCACGACCACCAACTAGCAGGCCACTTTGGAGTTCGAAAAACAATTGACCTTGTACAGCGGTCCCTATGGTGGCCTACCCTAAAGACGGATTGTAAAGACTACGTTAACTCCTGTACCACCTGTCAACGTAACAAGGGATGTAACGCCAGACCCTGGGGTCTGTTAAGACCACTGCCAGTCCCGGAGAAACCATGGAAAGAAATTTCCATGGATTTCATCGTAGAGTTACCTCCCTCTGAAGGGTTTACGACTATCTTGGTAGTGGTAGACCGCCTGTCCAAGATGGCGCACTTTGTGCCATTGAAAGGAACTCCCTCTGCCTTGGATACAGCGAAGACCTTTATAAAGGAAATTGTTCGATTACACGGGGTACCTGATAGCATTGTATCAGATAGAGGGGTACAATTCACCTCTAAGTTTTGGAAGGAACTTTGTAAACTGCTCTCGATTGGAATATGCCTGTCCTCAGCCTATCACCCACAGAGCAACGGTCAAACTGAGAGGACCAACCAGACATTAGAGCAATATCTACGATGCTTCTGTTCCTTTTCCCAGGATAATTGGGCTTCCTTGTTACCTTGTGCAGAATTTGCCTACAACAACTCAGTACACGCTTCTACCAATCAATCGCCTTTCTGGGCGAATTACGGATTCCATCCCTCATTTCTGCCTAATGTCATTCCTGAATCCTCTGTCCCGGCAGTTCAAGATAGGGTAAACCTTATTCAGGCAAACTACCAAATGCTCCGAGACACCATGAAGAAGGCTCAGGAACAGTACAAGAGACAGTACGACAAGGGGAAAAGGGTTAATCCCGCCTTCAAGACAGGGGACAAGGTGTGGCTCTCAGCGATAAATCTTAAGCTGCCATGTCCATCCCGGAAATTGGGACCTAAATTTCTGGGTCCTTTTGAGATTAAACGGGAGATCAATCCTGTAGCATTCGAGCTCGTTTTACCTGAATCTTTTAAAATCCACCCTGTATTCCATGTTTCTCTGCTTAAACGTGTTACCTTCAGCCCTTTTTCAGGAAGAGAAGAAGTGCCCCCGCCTCCAGTTCAAGTTGGTGAAGAAACTGAGTACGAAGTTGAATCTATCCTTGACTGCCGCCGGAGAGGTAGGACTGTTCAGTTTTTGATCAAGTGGAGGGGGTATTCTGCTGAGGAGAACTCTTGGGAGCCTGCTAATCACGTACATGCTCCTAAACGTATACACAGTTTCCGCAGCCGGTACCCTGAAAAATGGGCTCGGTTGGGCATCCGGAGGCTGCCCCTTGGGGGGGGGCACTGTCAGGGAAAAAGCCGCAATCTCGCGAGGCACGTTCGTGTTAGCGCGTGTCAGCGCCCACGTAAACGCATAGTAGTTTCTAAACGAACGACCGACGCTACGCCTAACCGGGCGGGCATGCGCAGGGATGTTACGAGTACTCTACGTAGCCGTACGATCGCTCCGACGCGCCCACGACGTGACCCGGTCATCTCGTCTATTTAAACGTTCACCTGACAGAGCCGCATCGCTGGATTATCGTCAGCTCTCCTGTGTACCTGTGCCTGTGATCCTTGTTGACTTGACCTCCTGTGTACCGACCCGGCTTGTTTAACCTGTTCCTGTTGTTCTCCTGGCTTCGACCCTTGGCTTGTACCCGACGTTCCTTGTCTGCTTCCTGCACCCGATCTCGGCTTGGCTCAGACTCCTGCTTCCGGTCTCATCTAAATCTCCGAGGACTGACCTCCCGTGTTTGAACCTCAGCTTGGTTTGACCTCTCTACTGAACTTCCTAGCACGGTTGCCCCGGACTCCTATTCACCAGGCCCTTGTCCTCTGCTGCTGCTACCTGGCAACCTGTGCTACTGTGGGCATTGCATCCCTGTATCACCTTCAGGGTTGTGCTGCACTCGGCCGCAAGGGGAGCCCTCTCAGCATCTCGGCCTCATCTCCCGGACGTGACAATACCTGAGGGACATCAATGCATTACGCAGGCAGATACCTTTATTTCTCAAATAGTGCACCATGAACACGTGAGAATTGCGTATATGGCGATTCATATGGATAATCTCCCTCTGGTAGATGCCAACAACAACAGGTGATTACTTTATGCCAATATTTCTTCTAAAGTTTATAAGTCAGAAATATAAGTACCGTATATACTCGAGTATAGGCCGACCCGAATATAAGCCGAGGCCCCCAATTTTCCCCCCAAAAAATGGGAAACTTATTGACTCGTGTATAAGCCGAGGGTGAGACATGCCTGTCCATCCCTGTGTGTACATCCATCCCTGTGTGTCCATCAATCCCTGTGTGTCCATCCATCCCTGTGTGTGTGTCCGTCCATCCCTGTGTGTGCAGCCTTGTGTGTCCAGCCCAAATGTGTCCCGAGCCTGTGTCCCGAGCCTGTGTGCTTCTGCCATGCCAGGATCAACGCTCTTCTCGTCTGACAGACGGCGTTGGCGCCTCGGAGGCCATTCCACTGTTCAAAAGCCGCGCCTCCGTCTGTGATAGGCGGAACACTCAATTTCCCAGCAGTCTGTGTTCCGCCTATCACGGACATCCTCTCATCCTCGTCCGTAGTATGAGGATGAGCCGATGTCCGTGATAGGCGGACCACTGACTGCTGGGAAATTGAGTGTTCCACCTATCACAGACAGGGAGGCGCGGCTTTTGAATTGTAGACTGGCCGCCGTCTGTCTGCTCGACACGCTGATTGGGCAGGCAGACGGCGATGACTCGAGTATAAGCCGAGGGGGGCACTTTCAGCCTCTAAAAAAGAGGCTGAAAATCTCGGCTTATATTGGAGTATATACGGTAGTAAAGGAATAAGCTAATAATTGATATAAATTGGAAATTTGTGACTTTATTTTTTAAAATTTCATATTTACACTTTTTATTCTATTTATTCCAGGAGATTACGTAAAACCGCGTATCGCACTTTCATAGCATGGATTTATGGTATTTTAGGAAAGGGAAACCGAAGGGTTATACCTTCCTGTGCAGTCAATGCAGTACGACTTGTTTTTCCAGATCCCAATGGATCATATGTCGGATTTCTTTATGCCAATGATTATGATGCTTCCGAAGTGGCTTTATATTAAACAAAATAATGTTTAATGTGATTTTTTTTGAAATATTTTTGCAGTTAAAATAAAAAAAAAATTGAAATACAATAGGTGTGTTACTTTGTTAATGCTAATTACTATTAATGATGTTGATTTAATGTGTAATTTGAGAAATTAGATGCATATTACTGTTCTTAATACTTGATTCGGAATCAATTATATTAAATATTTTTATTACAAAATAAAAATAAATAAATAACAAAAATCAGTAAATACATAGATTGCAATGTGCATACACAACCCAAATATTTATTTCTTTTAGACAGTAATTAACCAATAATTAAAAAAAACATTTAACATTCTAAAGAATAGAATCCAAAATTAGATTTAATATTTTATACAACAGGAAATCGTGTTCTGTGCTTGGCAATAGCAGCACTGGTTTCAGGCCTTTCTTCGGTTGCAATATTTTTTGGAAATTGTACATTTTTGGATTTCCATGTACTTTTTAAAGTACCTTCTGTGATTGACAGCATGTTTGCCAAAATAGTTTTGGCATGTCCGTTCGACATTTTTTCAAAAACGTTTCGAACGATCCATTTTTTACGTCCTCGGGGGAATTCCAAATTTTTACGCTCAACTTGAAAGACTTCACCACTGTCATCAATTTTTTTTACTGTTGCCATTTTTCTACCAATATTATTGTTGTGCTGCAATGCAGCCAATCGTGTTCTAGCCTCCATAGAATCATATTTATAATGAATTCTCTTCGGTCTATATTTTAACATCATGCTATGGTATGTTTCAATGGTCCCAGTCTGGCAGAAATAAGTAAGATGCTTTAAATCCTTTTCGATTTGTGCGTCCATTATAATTGCAGATAATGAATCGAAGGCAGGTGTGTTTTTTTCAAGCCATGGAATTTTTGGAAAAAGAATACTCTGATCATCATGTAAGCACTGATGTTGTATGTCTCCATCTCGCCATGTATGTTAATTCACTACATGATGTAGCAGAGATTGCCATTGTTGTCTGAAAACATCTTCATTTCCGTCACAAGTTCTGCTACACCAGTAGAAATGCGTCAGTATGGCTCCAATCCACGGTAAAATTGGACGAAAAGCTTTTTTTTTGGAGATTTGAATCAATTTCCGCTTTAAATTTTTAACATAATGCCATATATCGAATTGATGATTTATATTTTCGTATTTAGTCGTAGTCAATCGTTTTCGAATTCCCGTGTGGCGATCAGTGCCTACAAATTGAACATCATATTCATTTTCCAATATTCTGTCAAGTGCTATGGTAAAGCCCAATTTTTCCATGGCAACTGAGGATGTGGTTTGGGAGACTTGCACCAATTCAAAATCTACAATTTTTTTAGAATAGATATCCATAAAGGTATACGTTGTATATTTTGCACAAAAACCAGGACTATCGCATTGTCCGTCACCAATGAGGAATAGTGGAGTTCCTGTCAATTCCTCCTTTACATTTAGACAATTTTGATTCCAGCTGTAATCTATGGAAGGATAAATATACTGTTTTTTAGCACGGTTATAGGACGATTTCCCAAACATCGAAATTCCACTAAGATCAAACATTTCCTTTACCTTTTGGTAACTACCACCTGACAAACAAATGGCGCCAGCAAGTACAATATTGCCTGCAGCATAATTTTTTATCTTTGGTTGGCTTTCCCAAAGTTTGATGCGGTGCTGTGCATTACATGTTGAAAACACTATCAGCGTCATACCGACTATTTTCTTTTCTATTTTTGTAATTTTCGAAAAGCAGGTCTGGTCGGGGCATCGCATTTTAAAAAGCAATGTATCTAGACTGCTTTCGAAGACAATAAATTTATTTTCAGTAATCATATTAAGGGGGTCATTAATTGGATCGACAGTTAGTGGCTCAATTATACTGTCATTCAAAGTGTAGTCACTTTTTTGAGGTGTATCAAAATCTGACTCGTGACAACTTGGGTCGTCTTCATATGCCAGTTTTCGTTTTTTTTTAATGATTGGACTCTCTATTTCTAGATCATCAAGTGTACTTTCTATATTTATATCTTCTGATGGCAGATCACAGACTGTAGGTGAAAGTATGATCAACGGATCCACCTCACCTGTATCCGAAATCTGATCAATCGCTGAAGATCGGCGATTCTCAGACTTTGACTTAAAATCTGGTGTTGAGGCTTCAAGTGGCCTCATAAAATCATGTTCACAATAGGAATGATCTAAATGAATACAGCGTTCGTCAGCTATTTTTATGTAGCTTTCCTCCGACTCAAAAGAAGGAAAGTCAAACATGCCAGTCTGCATATCCACATCAATTTTTAGGACATTTTTTTCAGGACAGTCACATTTGCATTGTCTTTTTGAACCCGAATAAGTAGTGTTCTGCATTGTGGACATAAACTCTTTACGAGCTAGTTTAGAAAGTCTATTTTCCCATTTTTTGGTGGTATGTTTTGAAGTTGTTGGCATTTCTTGAAAAATGGTCGGTATTGATCCCGTTTTCAATTTTCTTCTATTTCCTTCCATTTGAAAGCAATCTTCTGAGAAATGTTGGGAACATATACGGAAAGAATCTCCTTTTTTGTCTTCCATTATGAGTGTTGTGAATCGCTCAATCATGTAATGCTCCATTCCTGCCTTTTCTAACCAAATTTTAATTTGATCGCAATCCTTGGGGAATCGAAACAATGTAGTATTATCAGAAGTAACTTGTTTGCCACTGACGTGGCTGCAATGCTGTACAAAGCAGCTCGGCATATCTATGAATAGAAAAATTTCTAAGAAAAAGTTCATTAAATACATTGTATTGGTTAGCCATCACAAAACAAATTGATGAATAGTAGGAGTTAAAAAAAGAAAGAAGAAGAAAAAGAAGGAGATTGCGAAATTATATATATATATATATACACACACACACACACACACACGCAGACACACCCACACACACAAACAACAAATATAAAAAAAATTAGAAAATAAAAATTTTGGTATTACCTTCCAATGTCTATTTTAGAATAAATATAAAATAAATTAGTAAGATTTACTATATCCATGACAAATTACAATTATTATTAAAAATAAAATGTATTAATCGATGATTGTGTTTTCATTATGTTAAAACTAAAAAATCCAATTTATAATAATATTTATGTATAATTTTGAAGTGTGAAATTAAATATAGCATTTAGAATATTAATTTATGTGTAATGTTATAAAATAAGAACAAAAAATATAAAATCAAAATAATAAAACCAATAAAAGTGTTTAAAAATTAAAAATTTATTGTAATTATAAAAATATTACAAAACATATAAAAATACAAACAAAGACAAAATCTGATCACTTATATCAAATTTTAATAAACATTAATGATACAATTTTAATCTATAACACTTCAAATAACTTAATTACACAATTTAAGAGAGAGAGAGAGAGAGAGAGAGAGAGAGAAAGAGAGAGAGAAAAAAAGAGAGAGAGAAAGAGAGAGAGAGAAAAAGAGAGAGAGAAAGAGAGAGAAAAAGAGAAAAAAAGAGAGAAAAAAAGAGAGAAAGAAAGAGAGAAAGAGAGAGAGAGAAAGAGAGAAAGAGAGAGAGACCAAGCCAGACAGACAGAGAGCGAGCGCAAGCCAGAGAGAGAGAGAAGGTAGATCAGGCGCACGAGAGAGAGAGAGAGAGAGCGAGCAAGACAGACCAAGCGAGACAGAGAGCGAGCGAGAGAGCGCGAGCCAGAGAGAGAAGTAAGGTAGATGAGGCGCAAAAGAGAGAGAGAGAGAGCGCGCAAGACAGACCAAGCCAGACAGACCGAGCCAGACAGACAGAGAGCGAGCGAGAGAGCGCAAGCCAGAGAGAGAGAAGTAAGGAAGATCAGGCGCACGAGAGAGAGAGCGAGCAAGACAGACCAAGCGAGACAGACAGAGAGCGAGAGAGAGAGAGAGCGCGCGAGCCATACAGCAAGAGCGAGAGAGAAACAGAGAGAGAGAGAGAAGTAAGGTAGATGAGGCGCACAAGAAAGAGATAGAGAGCAAGCAAGACAGACCAAGCGAGACAGACAGAGAGCGAGCGAGAGAGCGCGAGCCAGAGAGAGAGAGTGAGCCATAGAGAGAGAGCGCGCGCCAGAGAGCGAGAGCAAGAGAGCGAGAGGGATCGCAAGAGAGCGAAAGACTAACGAAAGATCAAATAGTATGTAGACTGAGCGTTTACAAAATAAAAACTAAGAACAAAATTGACATTGAAAAGTGAAGGACAAAAATAACAAAATGGCACTAGCGCAAAAATATCCATAATAAGAATAAATATAAAAATGGACGAGATTTAAAAAATTAAATAAAGAGCAAGTGATAAATATAAATACAAAAAACTAGTTTGTAAAAAGCTTGATAATTGGACAAATAAAACCTGCAACAGAGACAAGAAAGATAAAGATAGAAAAAATAAAATAAAAAATAAAATACAAAAAACAGAAAAAGAGAAAGAAAGATAAACAAACAATCGAGAATAATAACAATCAATAAAGGTCATAATAAAACATTACATATTTAAAGTGTATTCAACATTGTAGATATATAATACACAATTCTGAATAGCTTGGTTTTGAAAAAGATCAAATCCAATTGTCTCTTCAATCTAGATAATAGGAAATAAAAAAAAAAAAAAAAAAAAAAAAAAGATTATTATTTGTATAAACAAAATAAATGTTAAACTAAACAATATTAAAAATACCGTAACAGAAATATCCTGGCTACCTACCTTCAACAAAAAGCGAACCAATGTAGTCAACGTCTGATAATCAAATAGGATTACGACCAGTATTACCTAAACATATAAAAATTAAAAAAAGTGAGTTTAAATTAGTTTATTATACTTGTAAAATGATCACTTGTGTTAACATGAGAGCCAAATTCCTGAGATGTAATAAGTAGTTTCTGATGATGAAGAGAAGCAGTAAGTATGATAGATCCGTTACTTTTTTTGGAAATATTGAGACTGACACTGAGTGAGCGGTGGTGAGCATGGTGGTGAGTGTTATTAAGTCGGAAGGTGGGTGGTAGCGAACTTGAAGGTGGGTGGTATTGACCATTGATGGGTGTGGTGTTTATCGAGGAGGTTGTAGATAGCGATTGTCTTAGGTTAGTGGAAGTGTGTAGGAAGGTGATTGTTTAAGATCAAAAAACTTGATGGTAGTGTGCATGGTGGTCGGCGTTTTTGAGCAAGGAGTTATTACTTAGGGAGATAGTGGTTGTTCTGTAGTTAACAAGGAGGTGGTTGGTGGTGATCATGGAGATGGGTGGTTTTGACCGGGTCGGTGGATGATAGTGGGCAAACGGGGATATCTAAGGCTGGTAATAGTAAGTGAGAAGACTAGTGGGTGGGAGTGAGAGAGATGCTGGGTGGGAGTGAGAGAGAGAGATGCTGGGTGGGTTGTTGGGTGGGAGTGAGAGAGATGCTGGGTGGGAGTGAGAGAGATGCTGGGTGGGAGTGAGAAAGATGCTGGGTGGGTTGTTGGGTGGGAGTGAGAGAGATGCTGGGTGGGAGTGAGAGAGATGCTGGGTGGGAGTGAGAGAGATACTGGGTGGGAGTGAGAAAGATGCTGGGTGGGAGTGAGAGAGATGCTGGGTGGGAGTGAGAGAGAGATGCTAGGTGGGAGTGAAAGAGAGATGCTGGGTGGGAGTGAGAGAGATGCTGGGTGGGAGTGAGAGAGATGCTGGGTGGGAGTGAGAGAGATGCGGGGTGGGAGTGAGAGAGATGCGGGGTGGGAGTGAGAGAGATGCTGGGTGGGAGTGTGAGAGATGCTGGGTGGGAGTGAGAGAGATGCTGGGTGGGTTGTTGGGTGGGAGTGAGAGAGATGCTGGGTGGGAGTGAGAGAGATGCTGGGTGGGAGTGAGAAAGATGCTGGGTGGGAGTGAGAGAGATGCTGGGTGGGAGTGAGAGAGATGCCGGGTGGGAGTGAGAGAGATGCTGGGTGGGAGTGAGAGAGATGCGGGGTGGGAGTGAGAGAGATGCGGGGTGGGAGTGAGAGAGATGCTGGGTGGGAGTGAGAGAGATGCTGGGTGGGAGTGAGAGAGATGCTGGGTGGGTTGTTGGGTGGGAGTGAGAGAGATGCTGGGTGGGAGTGAGAGAGATGCTGGGTGGGAGTGAGAAAGATGCTGGATGGGTTGTTGGGTGGGAGTGAGAGAGATGCTGGGTGGGAGTGAGAAAGATGCTGGGTGGGTTGTTGGGTGGGTGTAAGAGAGATGCTGGGTGGGAGTGAGAGAGATGCTGGGTGGGAGTGAGAGAGATGCTGGGTGGGAGTGAGAGAGATGCTGGGTGGGAGTGAGAAAGATGCTGGGTGGGTTGTTGGGTGGGAGTGAGAGAGATGCTGGGTGGGAGTGAGAGAGATGCTGGGTAGGAGTGAGAAAGATGCTGGGTGGGTTGTTGGGTGGGAGTGAGAGAGATGCTGGGTGGGAGTGAGAGAGATGCTGGGTGGGAGTGAGAGAGATGCTGGGTGGGAGTGAGAAAGATGCTGGGTGGGAGTGAGAGAGATGCTGGGTGGGAGTGAGAGAGAGATGCTAGGTGGGAGTGAAAGAGAGATGCTGGGTGGGAGTGAAAGAGAGATGCTGGGTGGGAGTGAAAGAGAGATGCTGGGTGGGAGTGAAAGAGAGATGCTGGGTGGGAGTGAGAGAGATGCTGGGTGGGAGTGAGAGAGATGCTGGGTGGGAGTGAGAGAGATGCTGGGTGGGAGTGTGAGAGATGCTGGGTGGGAGTGAGAGAGATGCTGGGTGGGTTGTTGGGTGGGAGTGAGAGAGATGCTGGGTGGGAGTGAGAAAGATGCTGGGTGGGTTGTTGGGTGGGTGTAAGAGAGATGCTGGGTGGGAGTGAGAGAGATGCTGGGTGGGAGTGAGAAAGATGCTGGGTGGGTTGTTGGGTGGGAGTGAGAGAGATGCTGGGTGGGAGTGAGAAAGATGCTGGGTGGGTTGTTGGGTGGGTGTAAGAGAGATGCTGGGTGGGAGTGAGAGAGATGCTGGGTGGGAGTGAGAGAGATGCTGGGTGGGAGTGAGAGAGATGCTGGGTGGGAGTGAGAAAGATGCTGGGTGGGTTGTTGGGTGGGAGTGAGAGAGATGCTGGGTGGGAGTGAGAGAGATGCTGGGTGGGAGTGAGAAAGATGCTGGGTGGGTTGTTGGGTGGGAGTGAGAGAGGTGCTGGGTGGGAGTGAGAGAGATGCTGGGTGGGAGTGAGAGAGATGCTGGGTGGGAGTGAGAGAGATGCTGGGTGGGAGTGAGAAAGATGCTGGGTGGGAGTGAGAGAGATGCTGGGTGGGAGTGAGAGAGAGATGCTAGGTGGGAGTGAAAGAGAGATGCTGGGTGGGAGTGAAAGAGAGATTCTGGGTGGGAGTGAAAGAGAGATGCTGGGTGGGAGTGAAAGAGAGATGCTGGGTGGGAGTGAGAGAGATGCTGGGTGGGAGTGAGAGAGATGCTGGGTGGGAGTGTGAGAGATGCTGGGTGGGAGTGAGAGAGATGCTGGGTGGGTTGTTGGGTGGGAGTGAGAGAGATGCTGGGTGGGAGTGAGAGAGATGCTGGGTGGGAGTGAGAAAGATGCTGGGTGGGAGTGAGAGAGATGCTGGGTGGGAGTGAGAGAGATGCTGGGTGGGAGTGAGAGAGATGCTGGGTGGGAGTGAGAGAGATGCGGGGTGGGAGTGAGAGAGATGCGGGGTGGGAGTGAGAGAGATGCTGGGTGGGAGTGAGAGAGATGCTGGGTGGGAGTGAGAGAGATGCTGGGTGGGTTGTTGGGTGGGAGTGAGAGAGGTGCTGGGTGGGAGTGAGAGAGATGCTGGGTGGGAGTGAGAAAGATGCTGGATGGGTTGTTGGGTGGGAGTGAGAGAGATGCTGGGTGGGAGTGAGAAAGATGCTGGGTGGGTTGTTGGGTGGGTGTAAGAGAGATGCTGGGTGGGAGTGAGAGAGATGCTGGGTGGGAGTGAGAGAGATGCTGGGTGGGAGTGAGAGAGATGCTGGGTGGGAGTGAGAAAGATGCTGGGTGGGTTGTTGGGTGGGAGTGAGAGAGATGCTGGGTGGGAGTGAGAGAGATGCTGGGTGGGAGTGAGAAAGATGCTGGGTGGGTTGTTGGGTGGGAGTGAGAGAGATGCTGGGTGGGAGTGAGAGAGATGCTGGGTGGGAGTGAGAAAGATGCTGGGTGGGAGTGAGAGAGATGCTGGGTGGGAGTGAGAGAGAGATGCTAGGTGGGAGTGAAAGAGAGATGCTGGGTGGGAGTGAAAGAGAGATGCTGGGTGGGAGTGAAAGAGAGATGCTGGGTGGGAGTGAAAGAGAGATGCTGGGTGGGAGTGAGAGAGATGCTGGGTGGGAGTGAGAGAGATGCTGGGTGGGAGTGAGAGAGATGCTGGGTGGGAGTGTGAGAGATGCTGGGTGGGAGTGAGAGAGATGCTGGGTGGGTTGTTGGGTGGGAGTGAGAGAGATGCTGGGTGGGAGTGAGAAAGATGCTGGGTGGGTTGTTGGGTGGGTGTAAGAGAGATGCTGGGTGGGAGTGAGAGAGATGCTGGGTGGGAGTGAGAGAGATGCTGGGTGGGAGTGAGAAAGATGCTGGGTGGGTTGTTGGGTGGGAGTGAGAGAGATGCTGGGTGGGTTGTTGGGTGGGAGTGAGAGAGATGCTGGGTGGGAGTGAAAGAGAGTTGCTGGGTGGGAGTGAGAAAGATGCTGGGTGGGTTGTTGGGTGGGAGTGAGAGAGATGCTGGGTGGGAGTGAGAGAGATGCTGGGTGGGAGTGAGAGAGATGCTGGGTGGGAGTGAGAAAGATGCTGGGTGGGAGTGAGAAAGATGCTGGGTGACAGTGAGAGAGAGATGCTGGGTGGGAGTGAAAGAGAGATGCTGGGTGGGAGTGAAAGAGAGATGCTGGGTGGGAGTGAAAGAGAGAACGCTGGGTGGGAGTGAGAGAGATGCTGGGTGGGAGTGAGAGAGATGCTGGGTGGGAGTGAGAGAGATGCTGGGTGGGTTGTTGGGTGGGTGTAAGAGAGATGCTGGGTGGGAGTGAGAGAGATGCTGGGTGGGAGTGAGAAAGATGCTGGGTGGGAGTGAGAGAGATGCTGGGTGACAGTGAGAGAGAGATGCTGGGTGGGAGTGAGAGAGATGCTGGGTGGGAGTGAGAGAGATGCTGGGTGGGTTGTTGGGTGGGTGTAAGAGAGATGCTGGGTGGGAGTGAGAGAGATGCTGGGTGGGAGTGAGAAAGATGCTGGGTGGGAGTGAGAGAGATGCTGGGTGACAGTGAGAGAGAGATGCTGGGTGGGAGTGAAAGAGAGATGCTGGGTGGGAGTGAAAGAGAGATGCTGGGTGGGAGTGAAAGAGAGATGCTGGGTGGGAGTGAAAGAGAGATGCTGGGTGGGAGTGAAAGAGAGATGCTGGGTGGGAGTGAGAGAGATGCTGGGTGGGAGTGAGAGAGATAGGATGGGTGCGAGTATGCAGGATGGTGGGTGGTTTGTGGGCAGGCTGGTGGGTGGGAGTGGGCAGGCTGGTGGGTGGGAGTGGACAGGCTGGTGGGTGGGAGTGGACAGGCTGGTTGTGGGAAGGCTGGTGGGTGGGAGTGGGCAGGCGGGTGGGTGCGAGTATGCAGGATGGTGGGTGGGAGTGAGAGAGATAGGATGGGTGCGAGTATGCAGGATGGTGGGTGGTTTGTGGGCAGGCTGGTGGGTGGGAGTGGGCAGGCTGGTTGTGGGAAGGCTGGTGGGTGGGAGTGGGCAGGCGGGTGGGTGCAAGTATGCTGGATGGTGGGTGTGAGTAGGCAGGTGGGTTGTGGGTTAGGCCGGTGGGTGGGAGCGAGTAGGCAGGCTGGTGGGTGGGAGTAGGCAGGCTGGTGGGTGGGAGTAGGCAGGACGGTGGGTGGGAGTAGGCAGGATGGTTGTGTGTTAGGCCGGTGGGTGGGAGCAATTCTGCAGGATGGTGGGTGGGAGTAGGCAGGCTGGTGGGTGGTTTGTGGGCAGGATGGTGGGTGGGAGTGGGCAGGCGGGTGGGTGCGAGTATGCAGGATGGTGGGTGGGAGTAGGCAGGTGGGTTGTGGGTTAGGCCGGTGGGTGGGAGCGAGTATGCAGGATGGTGGGTGTGAGTAGGCAGGCTGGTGGGTGGGAGTAGGCAGGTGGGTTGTGTGTTAGGCCGGTGGGTGGGAGCAATTCTGCAGGATGGTGGGTGGGAGTAGGCAGGCTGGTGGGTGGTTTGTGGGCAGGATGGTGGGTGGGAGTGGGCAGGCGGGTGGGTGGGTGTGAGTATGCAGGATGGTGGGTGGGAGTAGGCAGGTGGGTTGTGGGTTAGGCCGGTGGGTGGGAGCGAGTATGCAGGATGGTGGGTGGGAGTAGGCAGACTGGTGGGTGGTTTATGGGCAGGCTGGTGGGTGGGAGTGGGCAGGCTGGTTGTGGGAAGGCTGGTGGGTGGGAGTGGGCAGGCTGGTGGGTGGGTGCGAGTAGGCAGGCTGGTGGGTGGGAGTGGACAGGCTGGTGGGTGGGAGTGGGCAGGCTGGTGGGTGGGCGTGGGCAGGCGGGTGGGTGCGAGTATGCAGGATGGTGGGTGGGAGTAGGCAGGTGGGTTGTGTGTTAGGCCGGTGGGTGGGAGCGAGTATGCAGGATGGTGGGTGTGAGTAGGCAGGCTGGTGGGTGGGAGTAGGCAGGTGGGTTGTGTGTTAGGCCGGTGGGTGGGAGCAATTCTGCAGGATGGTGGGTGGGAGTAGGCAGGCTGGTGGGTGGTTTGTGGGCAGGATGGTGGGTGGGAGTGGGAAGGCGGGTGGGTGGGTGTGAGTATGCAGGATGGTGGGTGGGAGTAGGCAGGTGGGTTGTGGGTTAGGCCGGTGGGTGGGAGCGAGTATGCAGGATGGTGGGTGGGAGTAGGCAGGCTGGTGGGTGGTTTGAGGGAAGGATGGTGGGTGGGGAGTGGGCAGGCTGGCGGGTGGGAGTAGGCAGGATGGTGGGTGGGAGTAGGCAGGCTGGCGGCTGGGAGTAGGCAGGCTGGTAAATGGCAGTGGGCAGGATAGAAAAAATAAATAAATGTATAAATAAATTAGTAAATAAATACCGTTCAATTGACGAAATTTCTTTTTTTTTCTCAAAAAATTCGACAGTCACAGAAGAGACTACTAAGAAAATTAATTCTGAAATATAAAAAAAAATAAAAAAAAAAATAAAAAAAATATTATAAAATAAATAAATAAATAAATGAAAAAAATAAAAAATAATTTCTTAACATTCAAACAGTAACAGGGAATTGAATCTTTTTTTTTATAATACAAAGGCAAGTAAATGTGATGCAATTAAATTAATTAAATAATATGGAGACTGAAAAAAAAAAAAATACCAAAAAATAAATAAATAAATAAATAAAAGATTAAAAAAATGAATACACCAGAATTAAAAAGATTTATTACTTACCTTTTGTAGTTGTAAGATTGCTGCTGCAGAATCGATAGTCGGTAGTTGGATAGATAAGTGGAGATAGTCGGTGGAGCCCCTCGACGCACGTCCTTCACCTATCCAGATCACTCAGCCTCTGCTAACAAAGGGATTCCCAAATCGAATATGGCGCCAAATTACACATGCAATCGCGTCACTTCCGGTCTCGAAATAATGCGATTGTAGCCCTCGGTGATGCCCAAGGCATCCTGGGAAATGGTGTCATACTTCTCCAAGGAGCCTCAGCGAGCTGGGCTGCCGAGGGAAGTGACGTTTTTAGCCCGGGCAATGGAAGAGGCAGATTTCGTGGGACCACCTAGCAACCGCAAGAAATAGGTAAGTAAAAAATTTTTTATTATCCAATTAATTTTATTAAGACCATTTGATGCACATACGAGTTAGGTTATATTTTTGGTGGCAACACCACTTTAAGGTAGAACTCTGGCACTGTACATTCAGATATATAAGGAAGCCCTTTCCTTTTCAATGATAACACTCCAGTGTAAGTATTCTCTTAGCAATCATCACTAGTATCTTCAGGAGAATCTACCAGTTTTACCTGGGACTTCCATCCTGGTCCATAATCCACAGGAGCCGTTTTAAATTGCTTTTTTTACAAGCTTCCCCAGGAGGGCAAATCTAGTATACATTTCAGATGGGCCTCTTCAGACAGACAGGGCCTGAAAGAGTTTAGGTCCATCACATGCACCCTCCTGGTATTTAGCTTGACAGTAAAAGATGGGGAATATTGGGGGAAGTTCAATAAGTGCCATTAGCAGAATTATCCCACCTGTGAAAAGCCACCCTCTCTACCCTCCCTGCCTAGTTCATTTTTGGTGTCGTAACTCAAAGCCCTTGTACAAACGGTCAGACATTCCGACAACAAAATCAGTCGGATTTTTTCTGACGGATATTGTCCGAAACTGGTGTTGCATACACATGGTCAAAGTTGTCAGAAAATCCGGTCGTTCGTAACGTGATGACGTTATTTAGTTATGACGGGACTACGTTCAGGCTAGTAGCCAATAGCTTTGGTCTAGGAATTTATCTGAGCATGCGTGGCACTTTGTCCGATTGGAACTCTCTACAAACGATCGGACAAAGTCTGATTGGATCATGTTGTCGGAAAATTTTTATATCCAGCTCTCAAACTTTGTTGGTCGGACATTCTGATGGAAAAAGTCAGATGAAGCCCACACACGGTCGGGTTATCCGACAACGCGGTCCGATCGGACATTTTCCGTCGGAATGTCCGATCGTGTGTACAAGGGCATACAGAAATGCACATGTTAATGCATATGTGTGCAATTCATTCCCAAAAAAGGGACAGCTGTGGTTTCTTGTGTGTTGTGTGGTAGAACACTCAAAATGAATTAACTGCCATGACATGGACAGGTCAGTGTCAGATCAAAGAAGCTGCGTTATGTTGTAGAAGAGCGGCAGAGTCTTTCTGGGGATTATTCTCACTTTCAGGACAACTAGCACTAGCAATCTGCAGCCAACAACCCATATAAAATGTCACATACGGGAAGTGGCTGTTGAGTGATAGTTAAGTTATAATGAATCTTGGCAGGGCTTTAAAGTGAAGCTCCACCCAAAAGGGCAAGCTTCACTTGTCAGCCTCCCACCCCCCCGCTGCCAAATCTGGCATCTTTTGGGAGGGAGGGGGTACCTGGTTTTGACAGATACCTGCTCCCAATTCCAGCTCAGTGTGCTGCAGTGAACTGAGATGGAAGTTCGATCCCCTTCCTCTTTACACCGCAGCTGGCCCACTCACAGAGCACAGCACGCTTCACGCATGCACAGTAGGGTATTGGCTGTGAACCCGCAAGGCTTCACTGCTGGTTTTCCTTAGTGGAGATGGTGGCGGCAGCACCCGATAGCCGATTAAAAAATCAGCGAGGGCGCCCTAATAATAAAAGTCAGCAGCTACAGTATTTGTAGCTGCTGACTTTGAATTTTTTTTCTGAAGTAGCCTGGAGCTTCTCTTTGAAGGGATACGTGGTGGAAGCCATTTTTGAAGATGGCTATAATAGGGGTCATGGCTCTCTGTTAAGCCTATATGTATGATACAGTGGTGGAGTGGAGTTCATATTGTTGGGTACATTTACTTTATGTGAGGATCGCCTTGTGTGTTTTACCACAAAGGAAGAGGTGTGGGATTATTTCATTTACTTTTTTATCTTCTATCTTAACCTCATAACAGCACTCATTTGAATATCAGAATATATCAGAATTTGAATATCATATATTTTTGTTTGGCAAGAGCTACACTTATTTGGGTTTTTAGTTCTACTGACATTGGTGCTTATAATGGTCAAATTGTGATTATATGTCCTAATACGAAAAAAATTGTTTATCCAATTGCTTAAAGCGGTAGTACTGTAAATGCAGACAAAGAAATGAAAAATCCTGTCCTTCACGCCTTTTTTTTTTAATTTACAAACCCGCTGACAGCTGATGACTCATTGGTTATTAAGGATGCAGAGCCCCCCTGCTCCTTGACAACTGGCTATTCACAGTTTGTTAAGGAGAAAAAAAAAAAAAAAATGAGCAGATGAAACTTCAGAGGTTTTTGTTATATTTTATTATATGTCCAAAAAACTGTGGCAGCGAAAGGAATAATATGTGGCTTTGTGCATGTGAAAGATCAGTTTCAGGTTGATTTATGTTATTACTTTTTTCTATAGGTGAAGGTCTGGTGGATCAGATTCTGCTGGATAAGTATGGACACTCACTGACTCCAGAGCTGAAAGGTAAATATATTGATTATTTACAAGTTTGACTGATATTCACCTATCACCTTATTGTTTAAGGTTGTGGGAGCAGTTGAGAGGTGGGGGAGGGGCAGGGCGGGTGCTGCTATATTTAGGTTGGTCTACATCCCCATCTCGGGTATTTAAATCATCAGTAACGGTATGAGTCATTTTTGTTGTATGGGAGATACGGTTGGTGTTCATAAAATGAGCTAAGAAGTTGAGCGGAGGGCTGCACAAGGAGGAGTTTGTTGGGTGGGGGGTGGAGGTTTGGGGTTTTGTTTTGGGGACCTTTGTGTACGTTTGTATGTTATATGTATGTTTAAAAATCTTCAATAAACATAAATTTTAAAAAAAAAGGTTGTGGGAGCAGAAACAAATAAATCTATGTACCTTTTTGACTATGTACCTATATTTCAAAATGCTTTGCTTAGATTGAATGCAGTCTGTTACTTAGTATTGTCAACATAGGGGGCACATGAGCGCCCCCCCCCCCCCCCAAGCTATTCACAAAAAAAGTAGTCACTTTAAGAGTGTCCAGGTACCGGATACACAGCAGTCTATGGGAAGCTTCCCGGCTTGCAATCAGCTGATTGCAAGCTGGGAAGCTGATTTGCCTGTGCTTAGGTAGTGTTTGAGGCACAAGCGATGCACTCACAAACACTCCCACTTTCCAATGATTTGTTTTCAGCCTCCTATGCTTTATTTTTATTGGCGGGGACTAGAGGACGTTGGGTGGTGCTTTTTGCGGCACCGCGTTTTCACTTCCTGTTTCCCGCCTCACTGTGCTTTGGACTGTCCAAGTCTGACTGACTGTGCGAGCTTCCAATGCGCGTTGGCTTAGGAAGGCCTGAGCTCAGCTGAGTGGCATGATTCTGGGCAAGGTAAGGCTAATTTAAGTGTGCTGTGGGACTCGGTCTCTCTCTCCTGACTCACACTGTCTGACTCTGACAGCCGTAATCCACCCCTCCACTCCACACACACTTCCCTGCTCACCTCTCACTGTCAGTCATTCTCAAGTCTCCACTCAGACAGTGCACACTGCTGACTGGGCCTAGGCCAGGGCCGATGAGTGATGTGTGGCTGGACTGGCTCTGAAGCAGTAGGGTGTCAGTGAGTACATCTGTCGTGTAGTGTATACAGCTATATACACCCACCTTCTTCATTCCTGTATATAGAGACTCTCTTTTTACAGGAAGGAAGAAGGTGGGTGTATATAGATGTATACACTACACAGATATACAGTGCCTTGCGAAAGTATTCGGCACCCTTGAACTTTTCAACCTTTTGCCACATTTCAGGCTTCAAACATAAAGATATAAAATTTTTATTTTTTGTGAAGAATCACCAACAAGTGGGACACAATTGTGAAGTGGAACGAAATCTATTGGATTTTTGAAACTTTTTTAACTAATAAAAAAATGAAAAGTGGGGCGTGCAAAATTATATGGCCACCTTGCGTTAATACTTTGTAGAGCCACCTTTTGCTGCGATTACAGCTGCAAGTCGCTTGGGGTATGTCTCTATCAGTTTTGCACATCGAGAGACTGAAATTCTTGCCCATTCTTCCTTGCAAAACAGCTCAAGCTCAGTGAGGTTGGATGGAGAGCGTTTGTGAACAGCAGTTTTCAGCTCTTTCCACAGATTCTCGATTGGATTCAGGTCTGGACTTTGACTTGGCCATTCTAACACCTGGATACGTTTATTTGTGAACCATTCCTTTGTAGATTTTGCTGTATGTTTGGGATCATTGTCTTGTTGGAAGATAAATCTCCGTCCCAGTTTCAGGTCTTTTGCAGACTCCAACAGGTTTTCATCCAGAATGGTCCTGTATTTGGCTGCATCCATCTTCCCCTCAATTTTAACCATCTTCCCTGTCCCTGCTGAAGAAAAGCAGGCCCAAACCATGATGCTGCCACCACCATGTTTGACAGTGGGGATGGTGTGTTGAGGATGATGAGCTGTGTTGCTTTTACGCCAAACATATCGTTTTGCATTGTGGGCAAAAAGTTCGATTTTGGTTTCATCTGACCAGAGCACCTTCTTCCACATGTTTGTTGTGTCTCCCAGGTGGCTTGTGGCAAACTTTAGACAAGACTTTTTATGGATATCTTTGAGAAATGGCTTTCTTCTTGCCACTCTTCCATAAAGGCTAGATTTGTGCAGTGTACGACTGATTGTTGCCCTATGGACAGACTCTCCCACCTCAGCTGTAGTTCTCTGCAGTTCATC
Organism: Lithobates pipiens; assembly: GCF_037356315.1. Classification (NCBI taxonomy): domain Eukaryota; kingdom Metazoa; phylum Chordata; class Amphibia; order Anura; family Ranidae; genus Lithobates; species Lithobates pipiens. Next base: position 563,175,662 of record NW_027507758.1, on the reverse strand, counting down.
CAGAGTGATCATGGGCCTCTTGGCTGCATCTCTGATCAGTCTTCTCCTTGTCTGAGCTTAGAGGGACGGCCAGGTCTTGGTAGATTTGCAGTGGTCTGATACTCCTTCCATTTCAAAATGATCGCTTGCACAGTGCTCCTTGGGATGTTTAAAGCTTGGGAAATCTTTTTGTATCCAAATCCAGCTTTAAACTTCTCCACAACAGTATTACGGACCTGCCTGGTGTGCTCCTTTGTCTTCATGATGCTCTCTGGGCTTTCAACAGAACCCTGAGACTATCACAGAGCAGGTGCATTTATACAGAGACTTGATTACACACAGGTGGATTCTATTTATCACCATCAGTCATTTAGGACAACATTGGATCATTCAGAGATCCTCGCTGAACTTCTGGAGTGAGTTTGCTGCACTGAAAGTAAAGGGGCCGAATAATTTTGCACGCACCACTTTTCAGAACTGTATGTTCCTTGTTAATACATTTATTTTCTTGCACTCCCACCCAGTCTGCGAGTTACTCCCCAGAGTGTATGCTGCCATGATGCGACAGGAAACTAGAAAATTGTATCTCCACGGCAGCATACAATGTCCCACCCGTTTGAGGTGATTTATATATACAGAGAATGCTGGGGCGGGGGCCGTATCGTCATCTTATAGTTATGTGGTCCTATCAGGTTGTGCAGGCAGAGTCACAACCCAGAGTGTATGCTGCCATGAAGATGCGACAGGAAAGGAAAATTACGGAAAGGTAAGTATACAATTTTCCAGTTTCCAAAAACTATCTTCATAAAAAAAAAAAAAAATTTAAATAGGTAAGGGAAATACACATTTTCATTATTAAAATGTCCTATTTTAAGGGAATCAGTGGATTGGTCACTTTTAGGCTGTGCATAGATGTGTTGCATGTTGCATATTGCTGATAAGTAATGTAATTTACCGCAAGTGCTTGATCCGCATAAATTTATGAAGGAAATGTTATTTTGTCCAAGTGCTGCCATACAAGAGGCTTATATCAAATCAAAATGATTTATTTACACTAGTTGTTGCATTAAACAAATGTGTAGTACAGTACTACATGTGAAAAGTGCTTTATAACATTACATTTGAAATGTAATCTTGCAATCCATCACCTTATCTTAAAAAAATTGGAAATAGAATGTTCTTGTTTTCTGCAGGTGTGACAGTTATTTTCTACACTTTCTGATGACTCAAGACATAACCGAAGATACTCTTTGTGATATGACCTATAGGGAAAGTACAGTCACTGATATTTATGACATAGATATTGAAGAGGTCAGCTTATTATACATTTTTATTATTATTATTATAATACAGGATTTATATAGTGCCAGTAGTTTGCTTAGTGCTTTACAAAATTAAATATGAATAATGGGGAATGGTGCTAAGACAACCAAACGTCCATAAAAATAGAAATATTAATGTCCTGGTAAAATTGAAAATAATATACCCCTCTTCTGATCGATGCTGGAGGTGCCAGGAAGATAGGGGAACAATTCTCCATGTCTTTGGGCTATGCCCAAAACTAGAAGATTATTGGAAGAAGATTCAACAAATAACTCAAAAATTCACGGAGAGTAGAATCCCTAACGACCCCGCTTTTTTCCTGCTCCATGCATTTAATATTCCTAATAAAACTTATAAAAAGTCAGTTCTTCGCCATCTCCATTCTTCACAAAGGCATGCATTCCCTTATTTGGAAATCTACAAAAGCACCATCTATAGGTATGTGGTTCAAAAAGGTAGAGGAAATTAAGAAAATGAAAGAATTAATATATAGGGACGAGGGACGGGCCTTATTTGAAAGCGATATGGTAGACTAAATGAACGTTAAATTATGGGGTCAATTAGAAGAAAGCTGGAGATATAAACAAATCTTTTTGGATTGAGTAACAGCTAGAGGGGAGTGCATTCACTACCTCCATCTCCTTTATATTTTCTTATTTTCCCTGATTTAAATTATACGGGGTGTTTCTTTCTTTATAAAATTATTATTTATTTATTTTGTGTTGTGTTTTTTTATTTTTTTATTTTTTTACGTTTGTGAAAATCTGAGGCACAGGAACACTGTTGGTAATGGGTTATAATATAACGGAACAGATACTGAGATATAGAGAGATAATGCAGGAAGCCTAGATGTCCGTTAAGAGGGGTAGATATGGTTATTATGTAGTATATATTATTATATCTCGAAAGGTTAAGATCGAGATGAACAATGTTAACTTGATATATTTGAATTGTTGTTAGAAGACGTGTGTTATGTGTTTCTTGAAATAAATAAAAGATTTGAAAAAAATAAGAAATATTAATGTCTATAATTTGTGCATAATAATCCCCACACCAGGTGAAATTAGTATGCACAAGTTATGGACATTAATATTTGCATTTTTGGGGGCATTTGGTTGTGTTAGCATAATTTTTCTTTTCTTTTTTTACAGGAAATCACATTATTTTCAATATTGTCTGATCTGATCAATGCAACTTTGTACAGCACAATATTGGAAAAGGTTCTTGCCCCACTATGGTGAGATTTACAGTGCAATTTGGCCCCACAGACTATGCAACCCACATCCAAAATGCCACAAAGTCGCATTAAATTTGTACTAAAAAGTTGCCTTGATAATTGGATAAAAATCGCTGCACAGTAGTTTGAACCGAGCCTAAGTCGACCAACACACTTAAAATAATGCTCTCCTTTTGTGGCTGATCTCTTTTCTTAGCAGTTGTTAAGAAAAAGATTCAATGTGGCTGGGACAAATACAGAGTTATATCTAGTGACTTCTACAAATCTACTACAAATCCCCATATGTAATACAACAACAAAATAAGAAAAAGCAAGTTTTAAAAATGTGAAAGTCACATCAAAATTTATGTGGTTTAAAATCCTAAGTTTACAGGGGACGTGGCTGGTGCTTAGCGGAGAAGGCTGCGTGATCACTGAGCTCCTGCTCTAACCCGGAGAAAGTCTTTAATTTAATTTACCTTATCTTGATCACACAGCTCCCATTGGGCCATACAGCAACAAGCACCTCTTGTCAAGGAACAAGCACCTCTTGTCACCCTCCATATATGCCAGTAGTAACTCCAACTCAGGGTAATCCAGAGTATTTTGGAGCTGGAGAACAAGCACCCTGCACACCAGACACATCCAACTTAGTTGAGGCTCAACAACCTTTAGATGAGGCTCCTACTTGTCTATTACTGGCAGTGTTACCCACCATAATTGTTTGCCCATCGTTGGAATCAGCAGCTTTTTCTTCCTCACCCAGATTTCATTCCTCCATGGAATTTGGCAGTGCATGAGACGGAAAAGATCACAATACTGTAAAGCGCTACCCATGTGGTCAGAAACATTTTGTCCAGTGGCTGGAGGATAAAATCTCTATGATCAGAGCTCCACTCCATCTATCAGAAAACAGCAGACCTAGGGCAATTCTACATATCCCTTTGCCACCTTATGGTCCCAGCAATTGCAGCTCACTGAACAGGAAAAGTATATTCATGCTAGTTTTTACACCACGATGAGCTCAAAGGCAACCAGGGACTTAGATCTGCTCCTGACCATGAAAGGTCTATTTGCTAAAATCCTGGGAACCTCAGATAATGTGGGCCTCGAGACTGGGTGCAGAGAATCCTGGGCCCTAGGAGCTCTAATCCGGCCAGACCTCAGGACATTATAGCTCATGTCCATTTTTCTGCAGTAAAGAGGATGCCCAAAGCTAAACACCTGGGATCCAATGACTTCAGCTGTGCTAATATCACATTGCTCCCATACACATGCTCCACATATACCTAGAAGAGATCTTAAACCACTTCCAATCACATCCTCCAAACATTCAGGGATGACTTCTCCTCCCTCTCTGCTCCTACTGATTCAAACCATGTGTAGCGGATGACATTTTGGACAAAATGTCATACGCATGTAAATTCGTTTTTTCCTTCAGAACAGTAGGGGATCTGAGGGTTAATTACGTAGGTTGGCCTTGACATCAGTCTGGCCGGGCTGTGTTGGAAGTTCTGCCTGGTCATGTGAACAGTGAGGTGCACATGACAGGCCAGAACCAGGCCTGGTTGGACGTTTTGAGTATCAACCTTCTTTGAACCAATTAGTGGTAGTGCTGGGCCCCGCTGGGGAGTCTGGGAAGGGGTACTTAAGATGTGTGGGTCACGTGTTTCAGGGAGAGGAGTTCGTAAGGCCCGTGTGGTCTGTTCTGGTTCCAGGACCGGGGTAGTCCCGTGAGGGGTCCTGGTCACAGGGTGTTCGACATCCCGCACCATGTTCCTGTTAGAGGCCCCTAATAGACCTGCCTGGTCTGGGGTAGGGATCCATCTGTTCCAGAGACTTGGAAACCTGCTGGTCCAAGGTGCAGTAACTGAGGGAGGATTCAAGGTGTTCGGGTGTGCTCTCAGCTTGGAGAGGCACCACAGCTCGTGGAAGTGACTGGGGGAGGACTCTTCGGAGGAGGGCCGGCAAGTGGCATCCTGAGAAGTGCCTGGTTACTACACGTTCATAGGATTGCTTCAAGTTTTGAGTCAACGTGCTGACTGCCATGATCTCTATCTAGGGATCTGTTCAGCCTTGAAGTACCAGCTGCGAGTGGCTACTCTCTGGGTGGAATTAGAGACTTTGCTAGACTTGTAGTTCAAGGTGCCTGAGTTCTTCACCTGTGCCCTCTGTTCCCATGAGAGACTGTGTTACTGGATGTTATTACAGCAAAATAAAACCTTTCAAAGGGACTTTATTTGTGTCAGTGTTCAAGTTGTTGGGTATCAACCCTGGGAACCCCTAGACATGGAAAAACAAGCCAAACAGAGGTAACCGGTAAGCCCAATAAGTCAAGGCCGCCCTGTATGGGTTATGGCCGCTAGACATCAGAAAAAAGAAGGATAGCAATTTCCCAATTAAATCCTCCCTACAAAAGGTTCTTGATTTCTCTTTTAAAGAAGAGGAAATCCTTTCCACTATTTGGTGTATATCCATAGACACCTATATTTTACAAAACCTTATACCCAACTCAATCATTATAAGTCCACATCTCCCTAATCCCAAAGCCGGACAAGGACCATACTCTATGTTCAGACTACCTCACAATCTTTTTTTTAATAGGGTGGATCTTAATATACATGCCAAAATGATAACAGCTAGACTACAACATCTTTTATGACAAACCATACACATCGATCAAGTAGGATTTATACAGGGGCATGAGAAAGCTTTTAATAGGGTCAGTTGGATTTTACTCTCCCCCACTCCTCTTCAATGAGGCTTAGGCCCTAATCTCATATCTAAAATAATGGTATTATACTCATCACCCTCTGCAAGGTTCAGAGTGAATAGCTCTCTATCGTCAAGACTCTACATCCGTAATTTAACTGGACAGCTATGTCCGTTATCCCCACTAATGTATGTTCTCACTATGGAACAAACGCGTTTTGATTTAACCTCTCAATTACTGGTATCCACACAGCCCTCAGCACATCAAACTGTCTTTGTTTGCTGATGATCTTTTATTTCCTGTTACAATTTATCATATATCAATGCCTTCAATCATCCACAAGTTTAAACACTTTGAACTATTGAGCAACTTAGGTGTTATCTATTCCAAATCTGAATTGTTATACATTTACTTATCGCAGCAACAGGAAGCCCTCCTTTTATCAATATTTTCTTTTCAGATAAAGGTTTGCATCCCCCAGATGTATCCCAGTTCTTTACTTTAAAGTACTCTCCCCTCCTCCAAAAGATACTCTTAGAACTACATGCATATGAGTAGGGATGGCCGAACTGTTCGCCCGGCAGTCGGTTCGCGGCAAATTTTGTGTGTTCGCGATTCGCCCGATCGGCAGACTATTGCCGCTGTTCGCCCGGCAGACATATGTGTTTATAGTGTGAAAGAACTTTGACCCGTGATGACACATCCATCATGGGGTACAGGACAGCCAATTGAGACATTTCAGCACATGGACAATTGGACATTCTTCCTACCCTATAAATAGACCTGATCATTTTACATTCTGTCTTATGTCAGTGTAGGGAGAGGTTGCTGTGTGTCGCAGGGACAGACTGTAGTGGCACAAATCGCTAGCTATTAGGTCCACAAAAGTCCTTTTAAGGACTGGTATAGGTGTAGTACAGTATATAGGGTTCAGTGCACTGCTGTGCTGGTGATTGCAGCTGTCTTTTGTCAGTGTAGGGACAGGACACTGTGTGCAGCAGGGACAGTCAGTTTACTCACTAGCTAGATATTACTATTAGGTCCACAAAGGTCCTTTTAAGGACTGGTATAGGTGTACAATATATAGGGTGCTGGTGCAAGGCTGTGCTGCAGATTACTGCCCTATTCTGCAGCAGTCTTTTATCAGTGTAGGGACTGAGGGACAGTCTGCAAATCACTAGCTACTAGGTCCACAAAGGTCCTTTTAAGGACTGGTATAGGTGTACTATTTGGTGTGCAGTATAAAGGTGTGTAATACACGTATAAAATACTTGCACATATAGAAAGCATAGTATAGTGCATTTCCACTGTGCAGCATTGTGACTGCTGAGCGGTTCTGCAGCGATACTACAAAGAGTGACAAACGCAATAAAAAAAAAGTATTATAACTGGTGTGATAGACCAGTGGCCCCCAAAAACGACAGATTGAAGCGGGGTGTTATATACCTTCTTCCACATACATACTGCACTTCTCTAGAGACTTTTGTCACCGGGTAATTTAAAAAATGACAGGCAAAGGAAGAGGCAGGCCCTTCCGCAGGGGTGGTAGGGGTAGGGCAGGAGCAACAGGCTTGAGCCAAAGTGGCAAATTGCAGAAGGTGCATGCTATTACATCAAAGGACGCACCAGACTTGGTTGAGTGGCTCACTCAGCCTTACTCTTCTGCACTCTCCTCATCCTCTCGATCTGCACCCTCTTCTTCACTCTCTGCTATGTGCACCCCCAAAGACACTACCACCAACACCACCTCCACCATATACTTTCCGCTTGAGTCACAGGAATTATTTTCCGATCCATATCAAGACATTTCCGATGTGCAGCCACTCTTGGCATTGGATCAGGAAGAGGAGGTAGCAACAACCGCCACTCAGCAGTCTGACAACAGTACCCAGATCAGCCCAAAGAGGAGGTTGGTTCCTGCTGTTGCTGCCTACTCCGAGATCTCTAATTATAGCGGTGGGGAAGGTGACGTCGATGATGACGTGTCTAGTGATGCCACGTGGGTGCCCACAAGAGAGGAAGAGGAGGGGAGTTCAGAGGGAGCTATGGACCAGCAGATAGGGAGGAGAAGCAGGAAGAACTTACATTGCACAGGAAGGACAAAGCAGACTGCAAATGTATCAGGAGCGAGGCATTAACCATGTACGGTCACATCTGGCGCTCCCAGGACGCTGGCACATGGCTCCGTAGTGTGTGCTTTTTTTTTTTAACGTGTCCGCTGCTGACAATAGTGTTGCCATCTGCAATCTTTGCAGTCAACGCATAAGTCGCGGTAAGCCCAACACTCACCTAGGGACGACCACCTTAAGAAGGCACATGAGCTGCCATCACCAAGCCCAGTGGGAGCAATGGAACACACAAAGCCACACTCCAGGCTCTCACCGTCCAGCCTCTTCTTCTACTTCTCCTTCTCCTCACATGTAACTCGTGGCACCCGCGTAGATTTGGTTTTACCGCAGACGGATTGCATGCAGGCCTGCCTCTTCTTCTCCTCCTCCTACTCCATCCTCCTCCCCCTCCTCCTCGGCTGACTCCAACTTTTCCGCTGCTAGCGTCTCTTCCGCTGCGCCGCCCAAGCTCCCCAGAACCTATTCGACATGCCAGGTGAGACGTTGCCATGCTGTGCTGCGTCTGTTGTGCCTGGAAGCCAAGAGCCACACTGGCCTGGCACTCCTTTCAGCTTTGCATTCACAGGCAGATCAGTGGCTAACACCGCTCAATTTGACAGTTGGTAAAGTAGTGTGTGACAACGATGCCAATCTGCTTAGCGCATTGAAACAGGGCAAAATTACGCACGTGCCATGCATGGCACACGTATTAAACTTGGTCGTGCAGCAATTCATTGTCAAATACCCTGGGGTCCAGGACATCTTGCGGCAGGCAAGGAAAATCTCGGCCCATTTCAAAAGATCTTACACGGCTGTGGCTCGCCTTGCTGACATTCAGCAGCGACACAATCTGCCGGTCAGACGTCTTATTTGCAATTGCCCGACTCGATGGAACTCAACCTTCTATATGCTTGATAGGCTGCTCCAGCAGAAACGTGCAGTTAACGTCTACCTGTACGGACTCTGCGGCAGAACAGGTTCTTTGGAGCTGTTTTTTTTTTCACCGCGCCAGAAGCTGCTCATGCACGACTCATGCAAACTTCTGCGGCCATTTGATGAGATCACCAAACTGGTCAATCGCAGCCATAGCGCCATCAGTGACATGGTACCTTATGCCTTCTTTATGGAGCGTGCATTGCGTCATGTCATTGATCAAGCCATGGAGGAGCAGGAGCGGGAAGATGGGGAAGTCGCAATGCTAGATGAATTCCCGGGGGGGCTACTCTATCTGAGACAAGTCAAAGACAGGAGTCTGAAGAGGAGTCAGAGGAGGATGGTGTCGGGGTGGATGAGGAGGAGCAAGAAGAGCATGCTTTAAACCTTTCAGGGATCCCTGTTGTTGTGCGTGGATGGGGAGAGGAGAACAAGGAGGATGACATTATCCTGGATGATGAGCAGGAGCCAGGTCACCACACCGCTTCCAGTTTAGTGCAAATGGGGGCCTTCATGCTCCAGTGTTTTAACAGGGACCCCCGTATAAAAATCATAAGGGTCAAGGACCAGTACTGGGTGACAACGTACTTAGACCCCCGGTACAAACACAAAATGGCGGAAATGTTACCACCGTCACAGAGGGCTGTCAGAATGGAGCACTTCCAGGCCTTGCTTTGAGAAATGCTGCATTCTGCTTTTGCGTGCGCTGGCAGAGGAGGAATTCCCACTACCAGAGAAAGAGTTGCGGGTACCAATCCAACAGCGCCTGCAAGAAGAGGGCGGTTTTAAAATGTGTTGGTGACTTCTGATATGAGGTCATTCTTTCAGCCGACCCATCGACAGGTTTCATCCGGATCCAGCATCAGGGAACGCCTAGACCGACAGGTGTACGACTACAACGGGTTAACGTCCGATGTGGACACTTTGAGGAGTGATGAACCCCTGGACTACTGGGTGGGCAGGCTTGACCTCTGGCCAGAGCTTGCCCAATTTGCAATGGAACTGTTGGCTTGCCCCTCGTCCAGTGTCCTGTCCGAAAGGACGTTCAGCGCAAAACGGTGTTCGTGACGGATAAGCGCACTCGCCTAGCTCACGACAGTGTTGACTACCTCACATTTATAAAAATGAATGAGGCATGGATCTCGGAGGAATTCAACACATGTGACCAGTAGACCATGTATATCTCTATAAACAATTTATTTAATCAAGCCCACATACCTTTTTTCTACATTTGGCTCACTTCCTTGTACAAAAAGCACACCGTACTATATGCCCGTACCCTCCTCTTTGAAGAGGTTGAGTGGTGGCATATTTTTGGAACCCAGCAGCGAGTTGCTGGTATCAGTGCTGCTGTCAGTACTCTCTATCTCTGTGCTGCTGTCAGTGCTCTTTATCTCGGTGCTGGTGTCAGTGCTCTCATGGTGCTGGTGTCAGCGCACTCTATCACAGTTCTGGTGTCAGTGCTCTCTATCTCGGTGCTGGTGTCAGTGCTCTCTATCACGGTGCTGGTGTCAGCGCTCTATATCACGGTGCTGGTGTCAGTGCTCTATATCACGGTGCTGGTGTCAGTGCACTCTATCACAGTGCTGGTGTCAGTGCTCTATATCACGGTGCTGGTGTCAGTGCACTCTATCACGGTGCTGGTGTCAGTCCTCTCATGCGGCTGGTGCCAGTGCACTCTATCTCGGTGCGGGTGTCAGTGCTATATATCACGGTACTGGTGTCAGTTCACTCTATCACGGTGCTGGTGTCAGTGCACTCTATTACGGTGCTGGTGTCAGTGCTCTATATCACGGTGCTGGTGTCAGTGCACTCTATCACGTAGCTGGTGTCAGTGCTCTATATCACGGTGCTGGTGATCATCTCCTGCACCCTCTTCATAGCCTACCCTGTCCTTTCCTCTCCTCCATTGCCTTCATGCGCTCCTGAGTCCTGAATTGTCAAAATTTCACAGATGAAAAAATAATGCTTGTAGTTGTCGATCCCAGATTCACTTCATACATGTGTTATGTCAGTGGCCATGTGGTGGGACTATGTGTTCGTCCATCTCTACATATCTCTACATATGAGCACAAGCTCTGCTGATTGTTTGTCAAAATCCATATATTAAAATGGATTTCTTACCATACTTTCTCTACATTTTCTAAATCATCCCAATTCTTTTCCATCTCCAGTTTCACCAATCCCTCCAGCAAACTTTCACCAAGTTTATTTGGGGATCTAACTGACCACATATCCATACAAAATTATTATCCTTACCTAAATCTAGATGAGGGGAAGGAATGCTTAATATCTCCTCATAACACACTGCATCTGTCCTCACCAGATTAGTGGATTGGTTCCACAACAAATCCTCCCGAAAACTTTGATTTTCCCATGGCAAAGGCCATATGACTGCTCTCCTTGCTAATCTAGCATTCCCATATGCCCTGGCCCAATCTTACAGTTTCATTTAGAACAGACCTCATTCTGCCCACCACATTCATTCACAATCAGTAGATGTGATAGCTGCATTTGTTCTCTTTTTTTAGGCTTTCTCCCTTTGTTTTCACCTGGTGATCTGGCCAGTAACACACTTCCTATATTAGAGAGCCCCCACTCTGGATGAAGGAGAACAGGAGGCAACTTTGGACAGCAGCGTAGCACTATCCTGTGTTGGTGACCCCCATTCTAAGCCTATTCTATTGAACCCTATAAAGAAAAGTTCCCTATATTTACCTATTCTGAAGTCTATGGGTCATGTCATCTCCCAGGCATTTCGAGCCTCCTGTCTCCTGCATACAGAAGCTGCCTCTGGAGATCGGAGTGACTTCAGAATAGGTAAGTATAGGGGTCTTTTCTTTACAGGGTTAGATAGAATAGGTTTAGAATGGAGGTGAGAGTAGGTTAAGACTTAGTTAGATTGTGACTGAAATTCCACTTTAATAACACTTTAAATGGTGACTCTAGCATTGGGAGAAAACTATTTAACCAGAAGTCTCTAAGCAAGACATGCGGTCAGTCTTACCAACAATGTATATGTAACTGGATTAAGTTATCAGGTATCAGATTTCCAGTGCTAAAAGATGTTTCTACAGAAATATTTTGTCAATAATTTTTCCTAACAGAAAAACGGTGGTGTTATCTTATCAAAACCTGCAATTGTATGTTCCTCTAATTTTTGTATAAATAGTAGACATCCGCTAGTAATCACAATTGAGTAAGATTCTGTATAGCCGGAAGCTATTCTTTCTAGGGTATGTTATTAATATTGAATTAAACTAATTACATTTTTTGTATTTATTGTTTTAACCACCTTCAGACCGGACCATTTTGCTGGTAAATGACCAGAGGTCTTTTTACAATTTGGCACTGCGCTGCTTTAACTGGTAATTGCGCGGTCATGCAATGTTGTACCCAAACAAAATCTGCGTCCTTTTCTTCCCACAAATAGAGCTTTCTTTTGATGGTATTTGATTGCCTCTGCGATTTTTATTTTTTGCGATATAAACGTAAAAAGACCGCAAATTTTGAAAAAAAATGATATTTTCTACTTTTTGTTATTAGAAAAATCCAATAAACTCAATTTTAGTCATACATTTAGGCCAAAATGTATTCAGCCACATGTCTTTGGTAAAAAAAAAGTCAATAATTGTATATTTATTGGTTTGCGCAAAAGTTGTCACATCTACAAACTAAGGTACGTTTTCTGGAATTTACGCAGCTTTTAGTTTACGACTGCCTATCTAATTTCTTGAGGTGCTAAAATGGCAGGGCAGTACAAAACCCCCCCCAAATGACCCCATTTTGGAAAGTAGACACCCTAAGGAAATTGATAAGTGGCATGTTGAGCCCATTGAATATTTTATTTTTTTGGCTCAAGCGTTTGAATAATGACAAAAAAATTTTTTTTTTTTTTTTTTTTTTACACAAAGTTGTCACTAAATGATATATTGCTCACACATGCTATGGGCATATGTGAAATGACACCCCAAAATAAATTCTGCTGCTTCTCCTGAGTACGGGGATACCACATATGTGGGACTTTTTGGGAGCCTAGCCGCGTACGGGGCCCCGAAAACCAAGCACCGCCTTCAGGCTTTCTAAGGGCGTAAATTTTTGATTTCACTTCTCACTACCTATTACAGTTTTGAAGGCCATAAAATGCCAAGATGGCACAAAACCCCCACAAATTACCCCATTTTAGAAAGTAGACACCCCAAGCTATTTGCTGAGAGGCATTTTGAGCCCATGGAATATTTTATATTTTGCCACAAGTTGCGGGAAAATTACAAACTTTAATTTTTTTTTATTTTTTTTTCACAAAGTTGTCACTAAATGATATATTGCTCACACATGCTATGGGCATATGTGAAATGACACCCCAAAATAAATTCTGCTGCTTCTCCTGAGTACGGGGATACCACATATGTGGGACTTTTTGGGAGCCTAGCCGCGTACGGGGCCCCGAAAACCAAGCACCGCCCTCAGGCTTTCTAAGGGCGTTACAGTTTTGAAGGCCATAAAATGCCAAGATGGCACAAACCCCCCCCCCCCAAATGACCCCATTTTGGAAAGTAGACACCCCTAAATTTAGGGGTACACTAGTGAGACTAGGTAATAAATGGCGGGTGCCCTGAAACTATAAAAAAAATAACTTATCAACCAGCGTCACCTGTAACAGTTATATGGTGATCACTGGTGAAAGGGTTAACTAGGGGGCAATCAGGGGGCTTTATGCGGTAGTATATGGGGGTCCCTGGCACTATAAAAAGCTGCGGCGAACCTAAATACCTACCTGCCTAACTAGCGTCACCTGTGACACTAATACAGTGATCAGAAAAACGATCGCTTATTAGGCTGGGTTCACACTGGAGCGATGCGGGAACGCCACGAATCCGCGGCGGGTTCCCGCATCACATGCCTCCCGGCGGCAGTTCACACTGCCCTATGCGAACTGCTGGGAGTGTCAGTGAAATGTTAATGACACCCCCAGATCAGTTCGCATATCGCAGTGCGATCTGCAAACTCGGATCGCATGGTGTGAACACCCATGCGATCCGATTCTGCTGCGGACCAAAAAAAGGGTCCCGTGCGAGTTTGCGGCGGGTGCGGCGGGTGCGACACGAATTCAGCCATACTATCTGTATGGCTGAACTCGAATCGCACAGAGATCGGATGTGATTTGCACTGCAGTGTGGTGCGAATCACATCCGTTCTCATAAACCGCTGCAATGTGAACCCAGCCTTAGTGACACTGGCGACGGGGGGTGATCACGGGGTTAAACCTTTATTGGGGGGGTTAGGGGGGTACCTTAGAACTAAAGGGGGCTAACCCTAACTGCCCTAACAGTTATTACAGTCACAAATGACACCCGCCGGGTGATCAGGGCGTTAAACCTTTATTAGGTAATAAATGGCGGGTGCCCTGAAACTATAAAAAAATAACTAACCAACCAGCGTCACCTGTAACAGTTATATGGTGATCACTGGTGAAAGGGTTAACTAGGGGGCAATCAGGGGGCTTTATGCGGTAGTATATGGGGGTCCCTGGCGCTATAAAAAGCTGCGGCGAACCTAAATACCTACCTGCCTAACTAGCGTCACCTGTGACACTAATACAGCGATCAGAAAAACTATCGCTTATTAGGCTGGGTTCACACTGGAGCGATGCGGGAACGCCATGAATCCGCGGCGGGTTCCCGCATCGCATGCCTCCCGGCGGCAGTTCACACTGCCCTATGCGAACTGCTGGGAGTGTCAGTGAAATGTTAATGACACCCCCAGATCAGTTCGCATATCGCAGTGCGATCTGCAAACTCGGATCGCATGGTGTGAACACCCATGCGATCCGATTCTGCTGCGGGCCAAAAAAAGGGTCCCGTGCGAATTTGCGGCGGGTGCGACACGAATTCAGCCATACTATCTGTATGGCTGAACTCGAATCGCACAGAGATCGGATGTGATTTGCACTGCAGTGCGGTGCGAATCACATTCGTTCTCATAAACCGCTGCAATGTGAACCCAGCCTTAGTGACACTGGCGACGGGGGGTGATCACGGGGTTAAACCTTTATTGGGGGGGTTAGGGGGGCACATTAGAACTAAAGGGGGCTAACCCTAACTGCCCTAACAGTTATTACAGTCACAAATGACACCAATGCAAAAAAAAAAAAAAAAAAGCAATTGGTGTCACTGTGACTGGGGGGGCAGGGGTAATTGGGGGGTGATCGGGGGGTAAAGGGGGGGTGTGAGTGTGCCTGGCATGTTCTACTGTATGTGTGGTGTGTTGGTGCAACTCACCGAACCTCTCTCCTCGGTGCCGGAACGAAAAATACCGACACGGAGGAGAGAATACATCACTTCCTCTCCTGTGTTTACATTACAGGAGAGGAAATGATGTCACGGGACATTTTCATTCGTCGGGAGCGATCGCGAGGGGGTGGCCATGAATGAATGGCCGTCCCCTCGTCCGGGATCGCTCCCGAACAAATACCGACCGCCGCAGGCACCGGGCGGGGGCCCGATCGGGCCCCCGACCGGCGGGCAGGCAAGGACGTACATGTAAGCCCTTATGCCTGCCCGTGCCATTCTGTCGACGTACATCGTCGTGCGGCGGTCGGGAAGTGGTTAAGCTATTATTATTATCATTATTCCTTACATTATTATATTACTATATTACTATACTATATTATATTATATATTATATTATATATTAATATTACATTTGTCAGTAAATCTCTCTGATCACATCACAGTTTATAAATCCACACTATTGTGCTAATTGAATTATGAGGTTTTCTGCAGATTAGATCATTTTACACATTTTTTGAGAATTTAAAGAAATCAATCAATGATTTACAATTCTCAAAATTGACAATTAGTCTGGTTTTCAAATTAACATTTGTTTTTAACTTTAAATTATGTTTTTTCTATAGACAGTAGTGACAAAAAAAGATTTTGATTTAGACTCTTGTCTGTGTTCTGAAAGCAATATTTTTCCTTCTTGGTATTTTTTAATATTGTGAATTAATGTAAAATCTTTTTACATTTTAGGGACAGAAGGCACTGGAGCTTATTGAAGGGTAAGTCTATTTCAGATAAGAGTCACTTCTTCTGGTACACTTCAGCATGAAGATTTCTAGGCTCTAAAATGCGTCATGAATAATTTTTCTCTCCGTACTATTGTAACATGTCCTTTCAGGACCTTTTTTTTATTTTTAAATAACTAGTTCATTGTGGCAACAAATGCATTCTGCTAAATTTATAACAGATTGGATTTGTCAAGTAATAGAAGTAAAGTGTATCTAAGTCTTTTTAAGCATGTTTTCTTTTATTTCATGATCTGGCCAGTAATACACTTCCTGTCTGATGGTGGCTACACTGTATTTATAGAGGAGCAACGTAGCATTGGACAGAAGCATTGTTAGAGTAATTGGGAATGCTTTTTTTCTTTAAAAGCAAAAAAAAAAAGTTTTATACTTACCTGCGCTATGCAATGGAGTTGCAGAGCCCAACTTCCTTTTCTTGGGTCCCCCACTCCTGGCTCCCCTGGCTTGTGCGGGCATGATCCCAAGCCTCGCTGTTTGCGCTTATTGACACAGACAGCGAAACTTGGCCTCGCCCCCTCATCCATGGCATTGATTGAGAGTAGCACTAATAGGAGATTGGGCTGAAATCAGCAGGTAATAAAACTACATGTGAACTCAGAAGAACAAAGCCTACTGTGTTAATGCTATTCACAAACCAAAGTATATTTTCACTTTACTCTCCTAGGATTAATTATTATTCATTTGTTCATTTTCAATTAAAATTTTCAAATGTTTTTCTTTTTTTTAGATGACTAAATCTGAAATATTTCACCTTAAAATTATGCCACCTTCTATCCAGCCAACAAATGGACATTTGGCATTATTAGCATTTTATCCTTCTCACATTTGAAGGATAAAGAGGACAGCTATTTACAGAACTCAATGGGGTTTATTTACTAAAGGCACTAAAGGCACATAGTTTAAAATTATGCACAAATCGACTTTGCAAAGAATACCCAATTATGTGCATGGAAAAACAAACTGTATCTTTTTTTCTAAAGAAATAGCCAATTTAAACTTTGGGGGGGGGGGGGGCAGACTGTGCCCAGTGGGAGTAAACCATGCCAGATCTTTGGCATTAGAGGGAGAAATAGTTGGTGTAGTTGGTAGGATTAGTGCCCCATTTTTGTTGTCAGAGGAAGGAATTATGCTCTATCGTTGGTGTCAGTGGAAGAAATAGTGCCCTATTGTTGGCGTCAATGGGATAAATAGTGCCCCGTTGTTGTCAGTTGCAGGAATAATGCCTCAAGGGCCGGATAAAGTCAAGCAAAGGGCCACATCCGGCCCCAGGACTTCAGTTTGGAACCACTGCTGTAGATGCTGAAAGCCAGCAAAGGTCCACCTCATTCACTAAGAAAAAATTCACTTGCAAAGTGAACAGCCAATTTGCCTCAGCCCCAATTAATCATCACATCAGTTAATCTTACCTTTTTGGATATACTATGGGGTTGATTTACTATTGGGGCATGCAAAATCCAGAATCAGAGGCAGCTCTGAATAGAAAGCAATCAGCTTCTAGTTTTTAATGCCAAAGCTTAATTGAACAGGCTGAAATTAGAAGCGTATTGGCTACCATGAACAGCTACATCAAATTCTGAGAGCTCCAATATTTGTAAATCTCCCCCTGTTTGGCCAACAATGTGTGATTATCACACCTGTATGATTTTTTTCATATCCTTTTCCAGAGCTATGGCTATTATTTTTGAGTTGCTCTCTCCCCTCTTCATTATTTTTGTGGCTACAACAGCCATAACCCTTCTGGAAAGGCTTTTTACTAGATTTTGTGGGAATTTGTGCCTATTTCTAAGATCAGGTAGTGATAATGGATGAGAAGACTGGGGTCTCATTGGTGTTCCAATTCTTACTAAATGTGTTCAACATAGCTGAGCTCAGGGCTCTGTGCAGGCCAGTAAAGTTCCACCACACTAAACCCATCAGTGTTCAGTAGGATTGAGCTCAGGGCTCTGTGCGGGCCATTCAAGTTCCTCCACACCAAACTCATCAAACCAGATCCTTATGGAGTTGGCTTTGTGTACAGCAGTTCATGCATTCCACTACAGCCACCAATTACCCATAATGCACTTCCTGGCCTCTGAACTGTGGTGGTGGCTTATGCCGCTTACACACGACCGGACTTTCCGGCAGATCAGGTCTGACGGAATCAGTCTGTCGAACAATCTGATCGTGTGTGGGCTAATCCGATAGTTTTTCGCGTTTCAAATCTGTGCGACGGACTCAATTCCTATCGGGAAAACCGTTTGTCTGTATGCTCGTCCGACGGACCAAATACGACGTAAGGGAAGCTAAGGGCTACTGGCTTTGAACTTCCTGTCTTACGTCATCATGTTCAAAATTAACGGACTTTCGAATGGACTTAGTCCGTTCATGTGTGGCCAAGTCCGTTCATTCAGAAAATCCATCGGAACTCTGCTGAAAGTCCATTGGGAAGACCGTCGGATCTAGTCTGCTGGAAAATCCGGTCATGTGTACGTGGCATTAGAAGAGCTAATAATAGGGTTTTCCTATATTCCAGCCGCTATGAAAGTCAGGATTTCCAGTAGCCTTTTGGCAATGTGTGTTGGAGAGGCTTGGAGTAGATAAGGAAAGCTGACAGTGTTTACAGGGAGAGATAGTTGCTGCTACTATACAGTGCTGGACAGTACTATACCCAGTGCTATGTTGTGCTGCATGCCAGTGAATTGCAGTATGCTGGGTATGATGTGCGTGAAAGTTGGGAGGGGATGGGTATTGGGGAGATGATTATTTGCCAGGATATGGATTTTAAATGCCAAATTAAGCCAAAACATTTATTTCAGTTTTAGGAAAAGAATGGGGGAGTTAAAGCATCAGCCAAATTTCAGTTTTAACGCCTGGTGGGTTAAAAAATTAAGGAATTAGGTTTTTATTGTTGTGTTTGTCCCTGTTGGTTATATTCACCCTTTCTTTTTGTTCTGGTCACTCCTATTGTCACTAAGGATGAGCTAACCGCTAACATCTTAAGTTTCGCATCACTTATTGTTTCAGTCACAATGACAGATGAGCCAGGGTTAAGGCAAACCCAGTTCAGCCCAAAATGGGAAGCTATCACATGATAGCAGGCCACCAGTCCAATCAGCTGTCCCCGGGAATTACTTTGCCCAACAGCTGCACACAACAAAGGGGGCGGGGATGCCCGTGAATTCATTGACCTAATATACTCACATTTTTGGTTTTAGATACACTTTAATGACCTCCTAATTATATTTCCAAAATCAAAGAGCAGGTTTACCTCCATCATTCCTATGATTTGTATTGACTGAATTGTAATGCTTAGGTTTGCACAAACAGGAGACTTCTAAAATCAAACAGCAAATGCAGTCAAAATCAGTTTTATGTTATACCTACATTCTACTGTGACAAGATAACAGTTTGATCGATTTTTCCCTATATTTTCCTTTAGGTGAATTTCTGTAGAACCTACTGAATGATGAGAATGATATTTCTACACACTGCCACCATCTTGGCGATCCTCTATGGGGTTTCTGCTCAGTGTAAAAACTGTAGGTCCTGTCTGCTCAGAAATTGACTATATTAGGCTGATATTAATATTGTAATAATGTATTAATCCTGCTTTATCAATTATGAGATATAGGGGTAAATCTCTGAAGCAGGGGGTTGATTTTCTAAAGGCAAATATGTTGTTCCCTTTGCACTTTGAAATTTTCCCTTAGCTTAGCGAAAGTGGTTGACCTTCACTTTCCAAAAAATATCCAATCATGTGTAAGAAAAATAAAAACAGCATTTTTGCTTGGACATTATTGGATGATGATTTTTTTATTTTTTTATACTAATAATGGCAGCAATCAGTGACTTAAAGTGGGACTGTGATAGTGCAGCAGGCAATCTGGCACTAACTGACAATGGGTGAGAACTGGCTAACTGCCACTGACATCTCCAGTGACACTAATACAGTGATCAGTGCTAAAAAAGCGATACTAATGACATTGTCAGGAAGGGGTTAACATCCAGGGCTATCAAAGGGTTAACTGTGTGCCTAGGGAGTGTTATTGTTGTGTACTGTGTGCTGTTTTACTAGAGGATGTGCCTTTTTTTGCAAGGAGACAAAAAACGCCATATTCCCACTGTCTGGAGAGAGATATGTGTTATTTGCATACACAGATCTCTCTCCTGTCACTCGCTTCTACGATTCACGGGTTCTGGCCACGAATTACTGCCATTTAAGGGAGCCAATGCTAGAAAAAGTGCACCCCCTTACTGGGAAAAGCATATATACGTGATTCTGCGCAGCCAGACTGCACTGTAGTAGTAAAGCTACAGTGTGCGGCTGGCAGCTGGTTAAACTATGGGTGTGGACGCAAATTGGGTTACACATGTTAGGGATGGTCAGCACCTGAATTTATGTCTAAGCCTGAAATCAGTTAACCATTGGGAGTATCATCACACTGACTATGACCGCACATATGTATGGGGAGAGCGTGTGCTAGTCGGCAGGCGAGGCAATTACTCAGACAACATTGTAAGGTGGAGAGACCTGGTGTCTTGTCGAATACTGTCCCCCGTCGGATACTGTCCACCCTGTACTGCGCTTGCAAGGAAATACCGAAGTCTCCGAAGATGAACGGGGCCTGCGCACTGAGTCCAAGTTCAAGCCCCACCATCCAAGTGGACATAGAATTAGAATAAAAAATTGGTGAGCGAAGCGTGGCCGTGGCTGAAGTGTGGCGAGGGGCCCTGTTACTAAATGCATACCGTGTGTCCACTTGCATGGTGGGGCTTGAATCTGAACTCAGGGCAGAAGGTACTATTAAGTGCGCAGGCGCCGTTCATCTTCAGAGACTTTTGGCGTCTCCTTGTCCTCCGTACTGCGGTAAGCGTTGCGCCTGCGCAGTGTGAGGCAGACACTATCCGATAGGGGGACAGTTCTCGGCAGAACACCGGTGATAGTTGTAAATATCTACTACTAGAAAAAAATACAACAAAATCTCTATTGTGATAAAAGCTATTAAAGAATAATATTATTCACCTTTTGTAACATGTTGCATATTACACCCATATTCAGAGTATGTTGCAGATGTACCAGCCTCCGCACCCCCCTGATCTCTCGTTTTGACACCAAGTGGGGGGGATCGTCTCCCTTTCCGCTCGCTGTCACAATCTAAAATAAGACGATCTGCCCACTCGGCCGCATCAATTATGTTAATGTAAAACTACAAAAACCGACATCCTTTGTGGCTGTCTCTTGTAGTTCTTAATGAACTACCAGGGCACTGTTGAGCGCTCTAGTAGTTCATTGACTCTTTCTTTCATAGTGCAACAGTCTGTCCATATCTGAGGTATATCTGAGGTCCATATCTGAGGTATGGGCACACAGACAGTCTGCAGGACCATGACATTACACTCACAATCTGCTGATTGTAGATGTAATGCTTTACAGGCCCCTAACAAAAAAAATACACAATGCATATTTTTTTACCTGCAAAAGAAAATTGTGCATTTATTATTTTTTATGTAAAGGTGAATGTATTCTTTAGGGATTCCCTGTGTGCTCTTGTGCTATGTCTCCTATCTCTTACTATTTGTACATTGATTAATATGAAGCTCTACTCTTCCATTGTTTAACAGATCGGAATTTTGCCCTTCGTGGTCGAGCAACTCAGTCCACAATTATAAACTCAGTATGGTATGGCTTTTATTCAGCAGCCATAAATGCAATAGATGGGAACAAAGACCCTAACTTTTACCATGGCTCCTGCTCACATACAGCCTGGGAGCCGTCTCCCTGGTGGAGGGTGGACCTGCTGAAACCGTACAAAATTGCCTACATCACCATCACTAATAGAGGAGACTGCTGTAGTGAAAGACTGAACGGTGCTGAAATTCTCGTTGGAAACTCTTTAGGAAACAATGGAAACAATAATGCCAGGTAAGGATTATTTGTACATATTTTAACCACTTTAGCTCACTCTCCTATATACTCCTAATAGACCAGAGCAGTTCTTACATTTCTGTTATGGGCCTGTTTTTTTGTGATAACTTTGTCATTTCTGAAGAGAAAAAAAATATTTATAAATATTTTTTGTGAGGACAAACAAGGCTTTCTTTTGGTGATACAGTCTTGCATAACTTGATTTTATTTTTTGTACAATCCATTGAGAAAAACCATAATAAAACTAAACCAATTTTTTTTTCTACTTTGATAATTGTTACATTGAAATTGTGTTACAATAGTTAAAAGTACAGATATTATTCTAGAATTTGTGCTGTTTAAAATGACCCTAACATTATTCTTCTGATCCCAAACACATCGGAGATATTTACAAATGCAAAATAAAAAATATGTTTTTCTTTTTAATATTCAATTTTTTTTCAATACTACAAAAAAAAAGCTAAGGAACAAAACAAGTAAAAATGAAACATTTAAAATTATAATGGTTAGAAAAATAGAAAAAAAAACTGTTGGAAAATAATAGCTAGGAAAAAAAGAGTCAATTAAAGCTGATCAGGGTTATAATTTATTTCATACAGGTATTTATAAAGCATCAGTAATTTACACAGGACTTCACATATTGCACCTTCACATCAGCCCTTGCCCTCATAGAGCTTATAAAGGACCCCAATCTCACATGCATACATACACACATAATATGAAAGACAAAAGAACAAAAATATCTACACTACAAACAAATACATACACACAAAAGGGACAATTTGGACAGGAACCAAGCATCCTACCAGCATGTTTTTGGAGGGTGGGAGCAAGCAAACAAGCACAGGGAAAATGAGAAAACTCCATACAGGTAGTGTCCAGATTGGGATTAAAACAGAGGTCCAAAGTTCTGCAAGGCAGGAGTGCCAACAAGTAGGGATGAGCCTAATGCACCTGGATTTAGTTCACAAACGTTTTGTGAATCAGCAAGTTCTGATTGTTAATTTGAAGTTGATAGGAGCCAAATATTTAAAATCCCTTCTGACTATATTCAAAGCTAATAGGCAAGGAATTGTCAAATAAATGGCATGGGGGTAGGCTGGCCTCTGCCAGGGAGGCACATGTACAAATGCAAAAAACATTTTTTTTTAAATAACATTTTGTTGGGAGCAGGGAATTTATGTTAACAATGCCAAATTTCTTGGGAAGAAAAACATGCTTGAGGAATGCTTTAAATCTGCCTCTGAAATGGCACACATATGATGTAAACAGTGTATAGTAAAATGGACATTTACAAAGATAAAAATCATGTTTACATTGCTGGTAAATAACATTTCCTTGCCATCTTGGCTTTCTTTGCAAAAATGGCATTGTGACACCCCCCCACCAAACCCTACAGGGTCTGTTATGATGTATTTTGAAAGAACCTTTGGAGGGGCTCCCATACAATTTATTTTTATTTATTTTTTAAAGAGAAAGGCAGGGGAATGTAAATTCCTGTTATTTTTTTTTCTCTCTAAACTTTTTTTAAAGTACATACCATATCAAGAACTACATAAAAGCTTTTCCTTGATGCAGGCTTGTTGTAGATTTTAAGGAGGAACCCCAAGTAAAAAAAAAAAGTGTGCTGATCTCTAAAAAAATTATAAAAAAAAACATAATAAAACTAAACCAATTTTTTTTTCTACTTTGATAATTGTTACATTGAAATTGTGTTACAATAGTTAAAAGTACAGATATTATTCTAGAATTTGTGCTGTTTAAAATGACCCTAACATTATTCTTCTGATCCCAAACACATCGGAGATATTTACAAATGCAAAATAAAAAATATGTTTTTCTTTTTAATATTCAATTTTTTTTCAATACTACAAAAAAAAAGCTAAGGAACAAAACAAGTAAAAATGAAACATTTAAAATTATAATGGTTAGAAAAATAGAAAAAAAAAACTGTTGGAAAATAATAGCTAGGAAAAAAAGAGTCAATTAAAGCTGATCAGGGTTATAATTTATTTCATACAGGTATTTATAAAGCATCAGTAATTTACACAGGACTTCACATATTGCACCTTCACATCAGCCCTTGCCCTCATAGAGCTTATAAAGGACCCCAATCTCACATGCATACATACACACATAATATGAAAGACAAAAGAACAAAAATATCTACACTACAAACAAATACATACACACAAAAGGGACAATTTGGACAGGAACCAAGCATCCTACCAGCATGTTTTTGGAGGGTGGGAGCAAGCAAACAAGCACAGGGAAAATGAGAAAACTCCATACAGGTAGTGTCCAGATTGGGATTAAAACAGAGGTCCAAAGTTCTGCAAGGCAGGAGTGCCAACAAGTAGGGATGAGCCTAATGCACCTGGATTTAGTTCACAAACGTTTTGTGAATCAGCAAGTTCTGATTGTTAATTTGAAGTTGATAGGAGCCAAATATTTAAAATCCCTTCTGACTATATTCAAAGCTAATAGGCAAGGAATTGTCAAATAAATGGCATGGGGGTAGGCTGGCCTCTGCCAGGGAGGCACATGTACAAATGCAAAAAACATTTTTTTTTAAATAACATTTTGTTGGGAGCAGGGAATTTATGTTAACAATGCCAAATTTCTTGGGAAGAAAAACATGCTTGAGGAATGCTTTAAATCTGCCTCTGAAATGGCACACATATGATGTAAACAGTGTATAGTAAAATGGACATTTACAAAGATAAAAATCATGTTTACATTGCTGGTAAATAACATTTCCTTGCCATCTTGGCTTTCTTTGCAAAAATGGCATTGTGACACCCCCCCACCAAACCCTACAAGGTCTGTTATGATGTATTTTGAAAGAACCTTTGGAGGGGCTCCCATACAATTTATTTTTATTTATTTTTTAAAGAGAAAGGCAGGGGAATGTAAATTCCTGTTATTTTTTTTTCTCTCTAAACTTTTTTTAAAGTACATACCATATCAAGAACTACATAAAAGCTTTTCCTTGATGCAGGCTTGTTGTAGATTTTAAGGAGGAACCCCAAGTTAAAAAAAAAAGTGTGCTGATCTCTAAAAAAATTATAAAAAAAACCAATCCCTTGGATTTTGATGGGTACCCCACACAAAACCAAAATGATATAGGCTCCCAAAATCAATATCCAAACCTCATCTGAGTGTGCAGCTGGCCAGGAAAGGGGAGATGATCATTCCCCCCAAACCATACATGCCCTCAAGCAAGAGCATTCATACCTGAATCCTTATTCTTCTTAATGGCCTGCTATGGATTTTATATGTTTTTTATATAAAAATGTTTTAAAAAAAGGAAGAAATAATAGGTCTGTGGACCTTTAAAAACTCATACCAGACCCTATCCATCTAGTTCGGATTTTGAGGCGGTATCCCACGCAAAACAAGGAAAATTATGTGAGCTCCCCCATAAATTCTTACCAAAACTTCATCTGAGCATGTGGCTAAAACAGGAAAAGGGGAGATAATTATGCACCCCCTCTCCTGAAACATACAAGGCCACATGTCCTAAACATGGGGAGGGTACTAAAACACCTTATCCCTATGTTGATGAGAACAAGGGCTTCTTTCCCACAGCCCTGTATCAGGAGTTGTAGGGGTCTGTGAGCAAGTAGGCTTATCAGAATCTTGAAGCTCACTTTGAAAAAAAGGTGACCTAGATTTTGGCCCCCATACTCATTCACAAAAAAAATTGTTAACGGTAAAGAAAAACACACACTTTAACAAGTCCATTAGTTAAAAAAAAAATCCGAAAAAGTCCCACAATGTATATCCATTGTCAATCACCCTATTCAGTGTTGCAGATCCTTGATAACCAAAATTAACAATTCCTGAATGGAAAACAAAATTCCTGGGCTGACAGCTGCTATGAAATAAAAGTGGCAAGGATGGCAGTTGATATCATTGACTAAATATGGCTATAGCCAGATTTGGTTAGTGTCCTTGACCAAATATGACCATGGCCACTGACCAAATATGGTGAAACCTTGAGAAGGACAACCTGCAACCCGCTGTATAATAATACATTTTTTACAGAGACAGTCCTTACTGCTGTAATAACTGTTGTGAGTCTAATCTGCATGATAATACCACCCCAGGGTGTCCAGGACAGCCTGGACTCAGAGAAAGTGGGACAAATAAAGCTGGCTGTCATTTACCCTAGTGAATAACTGTTGACAAAAAAAGTACTGTGGGGAATAGCACTACATTGGAGATATGCTTTGCAGGAAAAGCTGCTTGTTATTTTATATTTTATTGAGATTTATAGCTTATTTTACTCTAAGTATTGCATTGTAGCTTTTAATAAGTAAATACAATTTTGTACATATATTAAGAGTGGTTTCACTGTTAATGTTGGTATTAATTTCACTTCTCAGGTGTGGGTTGATTACCTCTATCCCAGCTGGAGCAGCACACCGCTACTACTGTAATGGCATGGTTGGCAGATACGCCAATGTAGTTTTACGTGGAAAATCAAAATGTCTTCAATTATGTGAAGTTCAAGTCTGGACCACCGACAGGCATTGAAAGGCCCCCTTAAAACGAATAACAGATGAATACATAAATAAAAGTTATGATGCATTGCCTTATGTGTCAGTAATCTGAATTGAAAAAGAGAGAATAGTCAAATATTGCTTAATAAACAATATTCAGCATCATTTGTGTGTTCCTGTATACAGAGAAAGCATGTTAAGTGTGTTGGATTTAAATGCAAGGGATGTATTAAAATGGATGTAATGATGGAGCATCAATGCACCATAAACGTATATGGATTTAATCTGAAGTACGGTAGCTATATTATAAATAATGGTGTTTTTCTTACTAACAGGAAGGCAGGGAAACTATTATTCCAGAGCCCGACTTCATTGCTAAGAGAGAGAGAGGGGGGTAACATAGAGGAACGATGATCAAATGTGGAGATAAGAAAGAGAGAGAATTATTGCTCACATAATAAATAGCACATTTTGTGAAATATAAGGTTTGTGTAGCTAGTAGGAGAATTAATAAATTAAACAGGGGTAGAAAATGGAATTGGGGAATCACGAGATTAAATTTCTAGATAAAAGTCTTAAGAAGCTCCAGGTAGAACAATAAACATGTCTAACTTGTATTTTAGACTCCATCATAGAATTACCAATGTTTGGGTAGAGGATGATATTAGAGTACAGGGCTGAGTAAAGCGCTGGGTTAAAAAATAGATTGAACTTTAATCCTCCCAGTATTCTTTATTTCCATAGTATTTTATGGAAGAAAATTTAGGAATAAATAAACATGTTTAACAGTAGACGTGCAATTAGTTTCATACGAATCAAAATTTGTACGAATTTCCGGAAATTCGTACATTCGTACGAATCCGAAATACAAATTTTTATGCATACGAATTTTGTACGAAAAGGAACGGAACGATACAAAACAAATTTTTTGATGGCACCCATGTCTATATAACAGTAGCTATATGGGTCCAACAGCCTAATTATATACAAGGATTTTGTAGCAATCATCAAGAGGAAACATGTATATCAATTGTAGGAGAATAATTGTACATAACATTGACTATATGAGTATGTTATACGAGTATGTTAGGTAATTGGATCATTTGTAGTTAGGGTGTGAGTTTTGGTTCTCTGAAATCGGGGGGTTGCCGGATCTCTGAGGGGACAAAATTCACATTAGATTTTATTGTGCTGTGATTTGAGTTAGTTTCTTAAAATAGGCTGTAATGACCATTAGTGTTTCTGTAGGGTGATATGTTGAATATGTTTTCGGTGTGGTATTTGTCAGATAGTGTAAGTTACTTGTGCTTTATAAATGGGCTCAGTGCTGACAGTCCTGCTGGCAGCCTTGGTTAGGTTCGTTGGTTGTGTGTAGGAAAATGTGGGGTTTTGGGGGGGAGATGATTATAAGTAAGATAGGTGTAGGGGGTATAAAGGAGTGCGGTTTTGGAGGAAAGGGTATAAAGATGGGAGGAGAGTACGACTGTGATATGGGAGGGTGGAATAGGCCAAGATAGGGAGGCAAAGGCCTCCTACCTGATCCTGAACTTTGGCCCATCCTCCCGGTATTCTTAACCATCATAAACATATTGTGTGACCAGAGGTCATTGATGCCTAAATTCTCTGGGAAAATGTTGCTGTGTCTCTTTGTCACAGTTAACATAGAGATCACATGATCGGGAGCTATTATGATGATCATTGATAGTCAGTGTTAGGTGCTATTAGCCCTGCAAAGTATAGGCTGCTAGCTCTCCCAGGGAGGATATTAATGCATTTTATAATGCATGCTCGGCATCCTCGGGAATGGAAATGTACAGATTAAAGCGGCAGACATTTTAGCTCTGCAAGTGCACAGAGGCCTCTAAAGTCCTGTGGCCCATTACAGCTTTGGGTTGCCCCTGAGTGTAATAGATCTCAGACCCCCAGTGGCCAGATTTTTGTCACAGAGGGTACAGAAATCTAAATATCCAGAGATGGTCAAGTTTTGTGTAAGTATTAATGACCACCAATGAATGGGGGCCCCTTTCCCACTGAAATTAACGAATGTGGGTCCTTTTCCCAATGACACAAAAGTACTAAGGCCTTCTCCCACTGAAAACAAATGACTGTGGCACTTCACTGAACACAAATGTAATAGTGAAGTCCTTCTGACACTGAACACCAATGTAACAAAGGAATTTACATCAATCACAAGAACAGGACAATTTAATATTACCTCCAATGTAAAAGCAGGCAAGTCACACTGGCTACCAATATAATAGATGCATTTACAACAACCAACAATTAAACAAAGTTACAAATGTAACAGAGCATTAGCATTGACCACCAATGTAGCTGGGGAATTCGCAATGACCATGTCACACACCTGACGGTTGAGCCTGACCTGCAGAAGGAAGGCTTCTTGTACAACCCCTGCTCAGGGACCACGGATATTGTAACAGTGGCCAAAAGAGGGTGGTGGTGTATGGGTGCCTGGATCGTCTTCCATGTGGTGGTTGTGTCACCAGGGTGGACCAGCAGGCTAAACGGCAGGCGTTGGCAGATCAGCGGATTTCAGACTGGTGGCAGCAGGAAACAGGGACCAGGCAGGTGCATGCAGAGCAGAGGAGATACAGGATGCGTGGACAGACAAGCCGGGGCTGGTAACAGATGATCAGATGCAGAGATAGACAATAGGCAGAGAATGGTCAGGATGCAGGTTTGACAACAGGATATCAAGCAGCAGAGAGATTTAAACAGTCTTATTTAA
Source organism: Lithobates pipiens (assembly GCF_037356315.1). Taxonomy (NCBI): domain Eukaryota; kingdom Metazoa; phylum Chordata; class Amphibia; order Anura; family Ranidae; genus Lithobates; species Lithobates pipiens. The sequence goes on along the minus strand of NW_027507758.1, from coordinate 563,147,138 downwards.
ACAGTCAACAAGGCAAGCTGGGGTCAGGATAATGGATAGTAGTCAGAGTAAGCCGGGTCAAACACAGGAATTGGATAAGGGTCACAGGAACAGGTATACAGGGTACAAGCTGCAGATCAGACAGTAAAATCCTAGTGGACTTGCTGCCCTTATATATGGGATTTGGTGCCATACTTATTGGGGCGTTCTGCATGCGCGATCATGAATATTCATGCACACATTTGTTCGTCTGGCAGAATAGGCACTTGGGGAATTGCATCTGCGCATTAGCTTCTGCCCTTGAGCACCAGCAATGCCATGACCAGCACATCCCTGACAGACCATCAATGTAGTAGAAGTATTTACACTGAACAGCATTATATTGGGTGCATTGGTGATTAGTGTACATTCCCTCATTACATTGGTGATCAGTGTAACTTCCCTCATTATATTGGTGATCAGTGTAAATCCCCGTTATATTAGTGGTCAGTGTAAAAAGGTCTTCATTCCAAGTGTTTTTACACTGAACACCAGTGTTTCTGATGAGAAGATATGTACCTGGGTGGAAGGGTCTGAGTTTTCTGGATTACTGTAATTCAAAGAAAGCTTCCCATGGAGGTAGGGATAATTGAATTAGAGGAGAGCATGGCAGTGCCTTAATATTGTTAGTTTATATAAATCCATTTTGCAGTTTATTTTGGTTTTTCTGGATGATATAATGGGATTGATTTACCAAAGGCAAATAGGCTGTTCCCTTTGCAAGGGAATTTTCACTCTTTAAGAGAATATTCCCTTAGCTTAATGAATTTGGTGAAAAGTCACTTTGCACAGAATACACAATAATGTGCACAGAAAAGCATTTTTGTTTGAACACAATTGAATGATGGAAGTCAGCAGAGCTTCACTTTATTCACTGAGCTAATGGAAAATAGCAAAAATTCTCTTGCAATGCGAACTACCTATTTGCACTTAGTAAAGCAACTCCAGTAGGTTATTACAGTTTACACCGATCGACTATAACTTTATGATCAATGAGAGGTAAAGTGAATAACATAGATTATCTTGTTACAATAGCATCTGAAAGTGGGTGGCATATATTAGGCAGCAAGTAAACAATTTGTCCCTGAAGCTGATGTGTTGAAAGCAGAAAAAAATGCAATTTGTTGTGTGGGTGCCTGTGTAGCTGCAGACTGGTCAGCTTGCCCATTCTATATGTACATATTCGCCAGCACAACAAGGATCATCAAGTTCGTCCAAAAGATTTTTATTCAAAGAATAATCACATCACAAAACTGTGTATTTAAAGGTTTTGGAGGCACACGGGACCCCTTTGTCATTACATGCCTGGGTATCCAGCTGGTGGTCATTACAGCAGCCAGTACGGTAGCATTCTGCTGGGAAACTGTGGCTCCTGCCATTCGTGTGGATGTTACTTCTCACTAAACATTATTGCTTATCACGCACACATAAAGTGCATTCCTTCATGGAAATGTTATTCCCCGATGGCAGTGGCCTCTTTAGGCAGGAAAACAGCCACGCTGAAAAAATGGTTCAAGAATGCTTTAAGGGGAGGGAGCGTGTCCGGATGAGAGAGCAGGCAGACGTCTGTGTGAGGAGCTCCGGCCATCCAAACTATAATCCTTTCCCATCCTGCTAAACCAAAGGCGACTACTAGGAGATTTACTTACCGGAGGGACCCCTATGCCCTTGCACATCATCCGGAGTAATAATTGAATCCTTTGAGAACGTGAGTGCCCGGGATCAGGCTGATCATCCTCCCTGCCTTGCCGCCATCTTTCCGGCCTGTGTTGGAATTTGGGATCTATCCGTGGACTGTGGGAGAGGTAAGGGGCCCCCTGCACCATCCCTCATCCTCCCTATGCCCCTGAGAGCAGCCCGCTATCCGGCGGGGCCGCTGGCGATGCCGTTCGGGGGCCGAGGCCTAGTGCGGCCTAGTGAAGCCTGCCGCAGACTTTCCTGAGCGGCTGACCAGTGCAGGAACTCCGCGCACGGCCCGGAGGACGGCGGGGGGTTGCTGCTGTTGGGGTGGGGGCTCCTGTATCCCTGGGCTTCCCTCTGGAGCTGGTGGGGGGGCTGTGAGGCCGCTGTGGATGCCGCTGTGTTTGCGGCCTAGTATTGCCTACAGTGCAGGGCATTTTCCTAGCCAGTAGCTGGGGAGGGGGAACGGTGACTGGACTGAGCCCTGTATGCTGCCACAGCCCCTTTTCTTCTTTCCTTCTCCTTCCTGGCTGCCGTCTGATTATCATTGAGGGATGGTCTGAGCACAGTCTGGGGACGCCTGCATACCTTCATACCCCACTCCATCCACCCATCCGGCTCCCTGGACCCTGCTGCACTGACCTACAGGCTGAGCCCTACTACCAAAGGCCATGAACTGTGGGGAGAGGAAGCTTACGGACAATTATGGACATATTCCCTTCATGGGCCCCAAACACCGGCCTAAGAGCTCCTCTGCACCGAGCTGTTCGCCTTCTCTACCAGACGCACAACTGGACCCTTCTCTCATAGGGCGGCTGCAGTCGCTGCTTGCTGAACTAGAAATGGAGTCTGGGTCCTCTGTGAGTGTGGCTCTGCCGGCCCCCCCCCTCCCAAGACAGTACTGCGGTGATCTTCACAGTTATCGAACAAAGTAAGACCTCTATGCTGGTGAGAACAGACCGCCTCGCGGAGGAATGTAATCTTATCAGAAATGACCTGGATAAGATCAGGGGCAGGTTGACTGAATCAGAATCTAGAATCTCTGCAGCTGAGGATCTTACAGTCACACATACCAATACCATAGCGGACCTACAACGCACGGTACAATTGTTGGTCGCCAAGTCCGAAGATGCGAAAAACAGAGCGAGACGCAACAATGTGCGTGTCTTGGGTCTGCCGGAGGGGGAGGAGGGTGACCGACCAGCGGAATTTGCGGAAGAATTCTTCAAAAAATTGTTGAATCTAACGGACCTCTCTCAGACTTACGTTGTGAAGCGTGCCCACCGTGTTCCCACAAGGCGTTATATCCCTGGGGCGAATCCTCGTCCCTTCTTGGTCCGCTTCTTGAATTTTAGGGGCCGAGACAGAATCCTTTCTGCAGCTCGCAAACACCCTTGCCTTCCATATGGCAACTCCTCAATCCTTCTGTTTCCGGATTTCTCGGCAGACCTGCAGCGCAAGAGAAAGTCCTTTAATGATGTCCGCAGGCGTCTACGTGAAAAGGATATTAAATACAGCATGCTATACCCCAGCCGTCTTCGGGTTCCTCACAATGGATAGGTGAAGTTCTTTGACATGCCAGAGGAAGCAAACAACTGGCTGATCACTCTACGTTAATCCTTCCTGCCTTTCCCATGTTACACTAATACTTGTCAGGTTTCAGGACATTTCCCCTTTTTCTTCTTCCAGATCCGGGGACTAGAGGGGTTGTGCTCGCCTGAGATGTTATTCCGATGTGGGCTCCCTGACTCTTCTTCTCAGCTTGTTGCTACTGTTTGTCTCCGGAGTCCACCGGGCAATACTTACCCACTTTGGCGGGCGGGGGTAACCTCAATGCTGGCAGATGATGTACTGACCTCCCCCTTTCCTAGTACAATTGGGGTACACTATCATGGCTCAAGTTGAATCCTGATGTCTCCATATTGTTTCTACACTGGATTTGTCCTCTTCTACACCTCCTTCTAATTCGGAGCTCCCTGGATGGAGGACACTCAGGGACATATCAGATCTTCTCCTTCATTACAGGTTTCTACTGGCCTTGAGGAGGCATAAGCGGCTTAGAGTGGCTGCTACTTCGGAACTTTTTTTTCTAAGGAGTCTGAAGACTTAACTGTTTGGTTTAGGTTCTGGGTATCAAACTGGCCATTGTTATTGGTACTAATTTTTCTTATTGGTTCTTTTTTAAGTTTGAGGTACTCATGGCCAGTAGGGAGTTGCGGGTTATTTTTCTTTTTTTTTCTTTTTTTTCTTTTTCCACTGTGCGCTCTGTATCCACTGAATATTGCTTTTGTCTTGAAGGTTATGTTAAAGTGTACCATACTAACTGGCAGGTTATTTGCCTACTATGTAAGTATTACCATGCTGTATCATATATCTCATTGCTTACATGGAGTTAAGACTGGTGTCCTGGAATGTTTGGGGTCTTAATGACAAGGATAAAAGGGCACTAATGTTTAAATATATGAATAATCATAGACCCCATATCCTTTTTCTGCAGGAGACTCATCTCCTGGGGAATAAGATACTGGCATTGCACAGGCCCTGGGTGAGACAAGCATTCCATGCAACGTACTCTAGCTATGCGAGGGGAGTGGCCATCTTACTCAATAAATCCCTAGCTTATAAAGTTGTTCACCTTCATACTGACCAGGGGGGCAGATTCATCATCCTACTGTTAGAGATTAGACAGGTGGTTTATGCTTTTGTAAATATATATGTGCCTCCCCCCTTCCATACGCAGATTTTGTACAGGCTGAGTGAACTTCTGGCTCCACTACAATTCTCCAGACTGTATATAGCTGGTGATTTTAATTCTATTTTGGATCCGTCCCTAGATTCTTCCAATCCACATAGGGTATACTCGCCGGACCTGTTGCAGTGGGCTCAAACATTTAACTACACTGAGATCTGGAGATGGAAGCATCTAGACGCTAGGGCTTACTCCTTCCACTCCTCCACTCATAAATCGGGTTCCAGAATTTACCTGTTTTTTGGCAACTCCGGGGCTCTGGCATCGGTGAGGGGGGCCTCGTACTTACCTGCAGGTCTCTCTGACCACGCACCTTTGGAGGTCACCTTGCAGTTGTCGGACACCAGGGGTAGAGTGTTGGTGCTTAGCACCCAAATGGTTGCAGGACTTGAGGGTGGGGGAGGAGGTCGCCCCAAAGTTACAACAATACTGGGAGATTAACGAGGATTCTACCTCGGCACAGATGGTCTGGGACCCCTTTAAGGCCAACACCAGAGGGGAATATATTTCGGCCATCAAGGCGGTCCGTTCTGAGATGTCCTACCAGGTTCGGACACTCGAGGAGGGTGAGGCCGAGGTGGCTGAGGCGTTTTCTGGCTCACCGACTCTGGACCACTATACCCGGCTGGCTGAGGCAAGACGGGCCTTGTTCCTACATCTTGCAGCGGCTACCCACTTAGACTTAAAGAACATGGCGGGGAAATTTTTTGAGTCCGGTGACAAATATAGCAAACTTCTAGCAAATTTAGTGGCTGATTTTAAAATGCAGACAGTGGTCTCGGAGATATGTGGGTCAGATGGTCAGTTGGTATCCGCACCCGACCTGATACTTGATGAATTTAGATCCTTCTATGAAAAATTATATGATGCGGTCACAGGGGGGTCTGTGGAAGCGTAGAGGGAGTTTCTTTATTCCCTAAATTTACCCACTCTCTCACAGGGGGATTGTGAGTTCCTAGATAAGGATCTTACTCTGGAGGAAATAAAAGAGGCAATTTGTTCATTCCCTAGTGGGAAGACACCTGGACCTGATGGCCTACCCGGAGAGTGGTACAGGATGTACGCCCCCTTAGTCGCTCCCAAATTGTTAAAAGTATTCTCTGACAGCAAAAATCAGATGGAACTCCCTCCCTCTATGTATCAGGCACACATAGTGCTTATTCCCAAGCCTGGCAAGGATACAGTGCCTTGCGAAAGTATTCAGCCCCCTTGAACTTTTCAACTTTTTGCCACATTTCAGGCTTCAAACATAAAGATATAAAATTTTAATTTTTTGTGAAGAATCACCAACAAGTGGGACACAATTGTGAAGTGGAACGAAATCTATTGGATATTTTAAACTTTTTTAGCAAATAAAAAACTGAAAAGTGGTGCGTGCAAAATTATTCGGCCCCTTTACTTTCAGTGCAGCAAACTCACTCCAGAAGTTCAGCGAGGATCTCTGAATGATCCAATGTTGTCCTAAATGACTGATGGTGATAAATAGAATCCACCTGTGTGTAATCAAGTCTCTGTATAAATGCACCTGCTCTGTGATAGTCTCAGGGTTCTGTTGAGAGCGCAGAGAGCATCATGAAGACCAAGGAACACACCAGGCAGGTCCGTAATACTGTTGTGGAGAAGTTTAAAGCCGGATTTGGATACAAAAAGATTTCCCAAGCTTTAAACATCCCAAGGAGCACTGTGCAAGCGATCATTTTGAAATGGAAGGAGTATCAGACCACTGCAAATCTACCAAGACCTGGCCGTCCCTCTAAACTTTCAGCTCAGACAAGGAGAAGACTGATCAGAGATGCAGCCAAGAGGCCCATGATCACTCTGGATGAACTGCAGAGAACTACAGCTGAGGTGGGAGAGTCTGTCCATAGGACAACAATCAGTCGTACACTGCACAAATCTGGCCTTTATGGAAGAGTGGCAAGAAGAAAGCCATTTCTCAAAGATATTCATAAAAAGTCTCATCTAAAGTTTGCCACAAGCCACCTGGGAGACACACCAAACATGTGGAAGAAGGTGCTCTGGTCAGATGAAACCAAAATCGAACTTTTTGCCCACAATGCAAAACGATATGTTTGGCGTAAAAGCAACACAGCTCATCACCCTCAACACACCATCCCCACTGTCAAACATGGTGGTGGCAGCATCATGGTTTGGGCCTGCTTTTCTTCAGCAGGGACAGGGAAGATGGTTAAAATTGAGGGGAAGATGGATGCAGCCAAATACAGGACCATTCTGGATGAAAACCTGTTGCATTCTGCAAAATACCTGAAACTGGGACGGAGATTTATCTTCCAACAAGACAATGATCCCAAACATACAGCAAAATCTACAAAGGAATGGTTCACAAATAAACGTATCCAGGTGTTAGAATGGCCAAGTCAAAGTCCAGACCTGAATCCAATCGAGAATCTATGGAAAGAGCTGAAAACTGCTGTTCACAAACACTCTCCATCCAACCTCACTGAGCTCGAGCTGTTTTGCAAGGAAGAATGGGCAAGAATTTCAGTCTTTCGATGTGCAAAACTGATAGAGACATACCCTAAGCGACTTGTAGCTGTAATCGCAGCAAAAGGTGGCTCTACAAAGTATTAACGCAAGGGGGCCGAATAATTTTGCACAACCCACTTTTCATTTTTTTATTAGTTAAAAAAGTTTTAAAAAATCCAATAAATTTCGTTCCACTTCACAATTGTGTCCCACTTGTTGGTGATTCTTCACAAAAAATAAAAATTTTATATCTTTATGTTTGAAGCCTGAAATGTGGCAAAAGGTTGAAAAGTTCAAGGGGGCCGAATACTTTCGCAAGGCACTGTATCTCCCTTTGTGCTTTCTATAGACCGATCTCCCTGCTAAATTATGACCTCAAGATTCTGACAAAAATTCTGGCCACCAGACTACGAACGGTCCTGCCATCCCTGATTGATATAGACCAGACCGGCTTCATGCCAGGGAAATCCACAGATATAAATTTAGGTAAAGTTTTTACCCATCTTCAATTACCTTCCACTGAGTCTTCCACGAGGGTAATGGTTACACTAGACATCGAAAAAGCATTCGACTCCGTGGCATGGCAGTTTATGTCCTCAGTCCTGGAGGTAATGGGTTTTGGAGTGGAATTTCGTAAATGGATCAATATTTTATATAAGGAACCATCGGCGCAGATCAAGATTGGCGGCGCTTTGTCAGCGCCCTTTGCTGTCAGGAGAGGAATGAGGCAGGGTTGTCCACTGTCACCGGCTCTTTTTGCCTTGGTGATTGAGCCACTTGCATCGGCCCTCAGACGGGCGGAGGGGGTTAGAGGGATACAGGTGGGTTCCATTCAAGAGAAGGTAGCTTTGTATGCAGACGATCTCATACTTTTTTTAAGTGACCCTGCCCAGTCCCTCAGGGAGACGCTACTTATTCTTTCGCATTTCACTGACTGTTCGGGGCTGAAGGTAAATTGGGACAAATCTCAGATTATGTCAATAAATAGGGGGGCTAAAGCGGTAACGGACCCCAACCTACCATTACTGTGGACATACACAATCAAATACCTGGGGATTCATATTTCCACCTCTACCTCTGAATTTTGTGCCCTCAACCTGGAGCCACTGGTGCAGAAGATGAGGACTAGACTGAAGGCATGGACGCATCTCCCTCTCACCTTGATTGGGAGGATTAATTTATTTAAGATGAAGCTTTTGCCTGCTTTCCTCTATGTTCTCAGACATGCACCAGTTTGGATCCCTAATAGAATATTCTGCACGATAAACTCCCTCTTGGTGTCCTTTCTCTGGGGCACTGGACAGTCGAGGTTTAAGCTGCAGAGGCCTTGGGGGGAGGGTGGTTTGGCTTGCCCGGACTTACACTCCTATTACTTGGCGGCCCTCCTGTCCCACGCTCACAACTGGTTGATCTTGGATGAGTCCAATGCGGTGGTGGTCCTGGAAGCGGCGTGGTTGGGGTCATATGAGGCACTATGGAACATACTGTACCGCTGTCTCAGAGCTCCGTTTCCTCTTACCGCTGCAATGAGAGCGGTTATAAGGGCATGGACCATAGCTAACTCAATACACCCCGTACCATCAGGACACATCTCCCCGCATAGTCCTCTTTGGTTTAACCCAAATTTAGCAGAATTCGGATCCATTCCTGACCCTAGTGTATGGGCAAGTAGGGGTATCAAATATATTGATCAGCTCTGTTTTGAGGGCAAAATACAGACCTTTGACAGGCTGAAGCAACAATATACCCTGCCTAATTCACACCTATTTAGATTCTTACAGCTTAACCACGCTTTCCAGACACAGTTTAGAAATGCCCCAGTGGCTTTCTATACCTCGAGGCTGGAGACTTTGCTCAGGGATAGGAATCTCTCTAAACCCCTATCCACTATCTACAAGGTGTTACTCCCTAACGTTCATATGGGTCTGGAAATCCTTAGGGCAAAGTGGGAGGTAGATTTTCCCACATTAGACACAGAGGACTGGGAGGACATATGGGAGTATCCATTCTCACAGTTAGTGTCAGCCAGAGATAAATTGGTGCAATTTAAAATAGTGCATAGGGTATACTACACACCACAACGTCTTCACAGAATTTATACCTCTGTCCCTGTCTCTTGTTGGAGATGTAACTCACAGTCGGCGGATTTCATACACATGTTCTGGAGCTGTCCTCAGATGGCAAGCTTTTGGGTAGAGGTGACTAACTTTATTTTGACAGTCACCACCGTTGCTGTACCGTTATCCGTAGAGATATGCCTGCTAGGATTGGTCGGGTCGCTGGCTCCACGCCGAGCGATCAGAACACTCCTGGGTCTATTGTTATACTATGCCTGTAAGTCTATTGTACTTAAATGGAAGGCCTCGGTCGTCCCCTCAATTAATTTCTGGAAGAGTTTAGTGAATACGGCCCTACCACTGTATAAGCGTACCTATCTGTCGCGCGGCTGCGGCACCAAGTTTCTTAAAATATGGGATGTATGGACGGAGTCGCGCGACACCAACGCTGACTCGAATGTTGATTAGCATCGTTCCATCAGGCATTGGGAAGGTAGTGGGGGTGTTCTGAGGTATTGATATTTCTGAGGTCCCAGGTCATTACTTACGGGGGTAGGAGAACGAATAGCAGGTGAAGGGTAATACTTGTATATTTCATCCTAGGACTGATTAAAGAATGCAGTAGAGTATGGGCGAAATTGGAAGTTGTCCTGCGAGATGTGCAGTGGTGCTAGAGCGTACAGTGGGTTGTTAAACGTACACGCCAGTGGCGGTATGTTGGTGGGGGGGGTTTGTTCCTGTTTTGTTTTGGCTCAGGGGGGCGTAGTAGTAACCAGCCTGGGTATGCCCAATAGGCTGCAAGTTGTTTCTTATGTTTACCTTGCAAATCAATAAAAATAATAAAAAAAAAAAGAATGCTTTAAGGAACATAACAAGTTGAAGGTGTTGACTTGGCCTCAAAATTTTCTAAATCTCAATACAATCAACCATCTGTGATATGTTGGGTCCATGGAGGCCCTACTTCACAACTTGTTGCCAGATACCCCAGCATATCTTCAGAGGTCTGGTGATCTCCACGCCACGATAGGTGAGAGCTATTTTGGTGGCAAAAGAGTGCTTCTAGCTCCTTCCTCCTTCCTGCAGCAAACCAGGTGGTAAGGTGGCACCGATGTGTGCAGGCTCCCACTGAGTTCTGAGCCGGGCTGTGTGCACCATAGACACAGCAAGATCCTTTGACTCTGCTGCCCTCAAAAATCCCTATTTTTCCAAGACTTGGGTGCCTGAAAATTGCTTATAACATTGGTCAATAAGGCAAAAAACTCTTCCTTAATAATGCCACAGTAATTAAAATAAAATTCAATAGGTAGCCTATCTACCCCATGTGTTTTACCATTTTTAAAACATTTTATTACTTCCAGGATATACTCCCAATCAGTGGCGGCTGCTGCTCCATTTTGGGGGATGGAGGCGGCAAACAAACCACCCTCCCCAGGTCTTTCGTTCATGCATCCACACACCAGCCCACGCTTACCCCATCTAGGTTGTGGCCAGCTTTGGATCCTTCCTGTGTCTTCTCTTTCATGGCAGCTTTCGGATGCTTCCCCTGCACCTCCTCCTCCTCTGTGGCTTCACAGTGGCTTCCCCTTCGCCTCCTCCTCATGAGCGGCTTATAACTCGTCGGCCAATGCGATCGCTTCTCCTCTCGGCCAATCGGGTCTCAGGACCTGCTTCCTGATCGGCCGGGAGAAAAATCAGGAAGACAGCGAACATATATTAATTAATTCATTAATTCTCTATTGTCACACAAGTGTTCTGCACCCCAAGCCAATCCTTTTTGAAGCCAATTAGAGCCTCCAGCTCTAATCACGTGCTTTGAAAAAGAAAAAAAACCCATTGGAATCCATGTGTCTGGCACCCTGTATGTAGATTAGGGGCCGGACGCATGGATTAGGGGGGGCGGCTCCCCTGTGCCCCGTATGGACGGGCCCCCACTGCTCGCTATTTATCTTCTTTTTTTAAACAGTCCCTTTCCTCCTCGGATATATTTGGCTCTATTTTATTTTAAAAAAAAAAAATTTAACTATACAATCTATTTTTTTAGGTGACAAAGATTTTGGTAAAACTCTTTTGTAGTTTTTAACATGTCCATTTTATTTGAACCATTTAGTTTCTCCATATGATATTTTTTACCCAATACCTTTTTAAAGAAAAAATTGGTGCATTTTTTATCCTGCTCAAACTTCTTGGAAAATTATATTTTTCCCTCTTTCTTCTAACTGGTTTTTAATTTTGTTTTTGACATCATTTACCTCTTCTTCCCCCACTAAACCCTCCCTTTGAAGTAGTAACAATGTGTTTACCTTTTTGATTAAATCTTTATAAAGGGACCTTTTTTCCTTGCTTTTTCTATCTCCTTTTTAATAAAAAAAAACCTTTGTTTTAGCTTCCAACTCATCCCACCAACTATCTATACTACGACCTCCTCTCCCTGCTAACCATAACTTGTGATTTAGTCTCTTTTTTTATCTCAGAATCTTCCAGTAGAATAGTATTTAATTTCCAATAAGATTGTTTTTTTTTTCTTTTATATTACTCAGCTCAATCCCCCCCTGTAAAACTTATAATTTTATGATCAGAAAAGGTATTATCAGATATTTTGTAGTCTTTTAACCTCCTCGTATTCACGCTATAGCTAAATGATGGCTACAGCGCGGATCTTCTTCGATGGGTCGTCGTTATATGATGCTGTCCCCTTTTAGCGTTCCCCAAGCACACTTGCGAGCATGCATCAGGGAAAATTTGTGATGGGCGTGTCCCTTAGACACAGCCAATAACAGATTGTGGTAAACGGCCAATCACAACAGTGATTTACCATGCACTCGTTGTGTCCAATGGGAGATAATCTCAAATGTAAACATATGAGATCATCTTTCATTGACAGCTTCCCTTCTCACATAGAGACCGCGTGTGAGGAGGGAGAGCGACCTGTGCTGCAGCGTGAGTGATTTCTTCTATACAGGATCACATACATTGCCAACATCAGTGTCAAAACAGTGCCCAATCAGTGCCAATTAGTCCCAATCAGTATCACAGTGTCAGTTGCACAGTGCCCATCAGGGTCAGTGCCATCAGTCTGTGCCATCAGTGCCCATGGCCATCTTATCAAGAGGGCCCCATCAGGGCCAGGTCTAGGATTGTCCTTGGCACCTTCATTCCGGGACAATACAGAGTCCCGGAATGAAACTGACAGAGCCAGCAAACCCAGACATAGCAATGGCTCCGCGTCCACCTCCACCTGAGCCTTACTGGCCACTGATTGCTAGAGCCACCTGCCATCTATCAACTAGTGACATCACAGGCGTGACTCCTTGCACACCTTACAGTATTCAAACTGGAGGAGGACCGTGCTTTGCCTAGTGCTCTCCACTGGGGCCGGGATAAGGGGAGGGGTGGCTGTCCAGGGTGTAGTGTCCTGTCAGCCTACGGAGGAGGGGGCGCTGGGAGTTTGTTAGTGTCTGACAGAAGTGATGCTACTTTGATTCAGGTACGTGGACACTGTGATGGGGGACAATGATGGGGAACATGATTTAAGAGGACACTGTGATAGAGGACACCTGATGTATGGAAGCACTGTGAAGGGGACATCTGATCAATATGGGCACTGTGATGGGGGACACCTGGGGTACATTATATGGGCAATGTGATGGGGTGACATGATGTAAGGGGACACTGTGATGGGGCAACATGATGTAAGGGGACACTGTGATGGGGTGACATGATGTAAGGCAGGGATGTCCAAACTTTTTTCAAAGAGGGCCAGATTTGATGAACTGAACATGCGCGAGGGCCGACCATTTTGCCTGACATTCTTTGAACCATTAAAATTCGGTCTAAGTGTGTCCATCCGAGCACTAATACACTTCCCCACAAGAATTCTCTTGCCTTTGTGCTGTGTGTGGTGAATAGATGAGCTCAAGTGTATTATTTGGATACACCATATTTATTGACGTATAACACGCACCTTCACTTTAAGAGGGAAGCTTCAGGAAAAAAAAACTGCAGACCCACAATTGCTAGGAATGCAGCGGCCACCATTGCCAGGGATGCACCCACCATTGCCGGGAATGCAGCCACCATTGCCGGGAATGCAGCCACCATTGCCGGGGATTCACCCGCCATTGCCGGGAATGCAGCCCCCATTGCCGGGAATGCAGCCACCATTGCCGGGAATGCAGCCACCATTGCCGGGAATGCAGCCACCATTGCCGGGAACGCAGCCACCATTGCCAGGAACGCAGCCACCATTGCCAGGAACGCAGCCACCATTGCCAGGAATGCAGGCACCATTGATAGGAATGCACCCACCATTGCCAGGGATTCACCCGCCAATGCCAGGAATTCACCCGCCAATGCCAGGAATTCACTCGCCATTGCCGGGAATGCTGCCACCATTGCCGGGAATGCTGCCACCATTGCCGGGAATGCTGCCACCATTGCCGGGAATGCTGCCACCATTGCCGGGAATGCAGCCACCATTGCCAGGAATGCAGCCACCATTGCCAGGAATGCAGCCACCATTGCCAGGAATTTCACCCACCGTTGCCAGGAATTTCACCCACCATTGCCAGGAATGCAGCCACCATTGCTAGCAATTCACTCACCTTTGCCAGGAATGCAGCTCCACAATTGCAATTGCCAGGAATGCAGCCACCATTACCATCAGTGCAGCCATGGAGGGCAGGACGAGTGCCAAAGACATCTTACAGGAGAATCTCCTGTTTACACAACGGCCTCTTTAAGAGAAAGTCCCGCCTCCTTTGATGGACAGCACAGTCGTCCAATGGCAGAGACGGGACTTCCTATTACAGCTGCCGTGTAAACAGGAAATTCTCCTCCTGTGTGGATGGCACTCGTCCCGCCTCCTCCCTCCGAGGCAGCCGGACTAAACATCTTTTGTGGCCCCGGCGCTGGGAGATCGCCGGGGGCCACAAAAGATAGATATGTTTAAACAACCAGGCGGGCCGTTCAAAACCGGACCGCGGGCCGGACTTTGGACATGCCTGATGTAAGGGGACACTGTAATGGGGTGACATAATGTATGGGGACACTGTGATGGGGACACCTGGTGTATGGAGCCATTGTGATGGGGGACACCTGATGTATAGGGCACCATGATGTATGAGGACACTGTGATGGGATGACATGATGTAAGGGGACACTGTGAAGGGGCCAACCTGATGTATGGGGACACTGTGATGGGGGAACCCAATGTATGGGGACACTGATGGGGGAACCTGATTTGGGGGACACCTGATGTATGACCCCATTTTGGAAAGTAGACACCCCAAGCTATTTGCTGAGGGGCATGTTGAGTCCATGGAATATTTTATATTTTGCCACAAGTTGCAGGAAAATGACAAACTTTTTTTCTATTGCACAAAGTTGTCACTAAATGATATATTGCTCAAACATGCCATGGGCATATGTGAAATTACACCCCAAAATACATTCTGATGCTTCTGAGTACGGGGATACCACATGTGTGAGACTTTTTGGTAGCCTAGCCGTGTACAGGACCCCGAAAACCAATCTCCGCCTTCAGGCTTTCTAAGGGCGTAAAATGGTGATTTCACTTCCTCACTACCTATCACAGTTTCGGAGGCCATGAAATGCCTAGATAGCACAACCCCCCCCCCCCCCAAATGACCCCCATTTTGGACAGTAGACACCCCAAGCTATTTGCTGAGAGGCATGTTGAGTATTTTTCAGATCTCACTGTTTGTCAAGTTTTGAAAATTGAAAAGAGAAAAGAAGAAAACACATGTTTCTTTTCTTTCTTCATTTTCAAAAACAAATGAGAGCTGAAAAATACTCACCATGCCTCTTAACAAATAACTTGGGGTGTCATTTGGGGTGGTTTTGTGCTGTCTGGACACTTCAGGGCCTATGTAATTGTGATAGGTAGTGAGGAGTAAAATCACAATTTTACACCTTTAGAAAGCCTTTTGAGCAATATATAATTTAGTGACAACTTTGTGCAAAAAACAAAAAAAGTAATTTTCTGAACTGTCCTGGCATTTGATGCACAACATTTAGAAGCTTATGTCACACATTACCAACTTTTGTTTACATGAAAAAAACATTTTTAATCCTACAACATTACTTTGAACCCCCAAACAGTATATAATTTTTTAAAGCAAAGGCCCTACAGATTAAAATGGTGGGTGTTGCAACTTTTTTTCTCATCGTACTTGCGCAATGATTTTTCAAATGCATTTTTTGGGGAAAAAAACTTTTTTTTATTTTAATGCACTAAAACACACTATATTGCCCAAACAATTGATGAAATAAAAAAGATGATCTTATGCTGAGTACATGGTTACCAAACACAACATGCTTTAAAATAGCGCACAAACGTGCAGCAGTGACAAACTACATACATTTTTAAAAGACTTTAAAAACCTTTACAGGTTACCACTTTAGATTTACAGAGGAGGTCTACTGCTAAAATTACTGCCCTCGATCTGATCTTTGCGGTGATACCTCACATGCATGGTGCAATTGCTGTTTACATATGACACCAGATCGACGATTGCGTTCGCCTTTGCGTGTGAGCATGGGGGGACAGGCATGCTTTTTTTTAATTATTATTTATTTAGCTTTTTTTGCTTTATTTTTAAACTGTTCCTTTCATTTTTGAAATTTTTGTTTAAATAATTTTTATGGTTATCTCAGGGAATGTAAATATGCCCTATGATAGCAATAGGTAGTGAAATGTACTCTTTTTTTAAAAAAAAAATGGGGTCCATTAGACCCTACATCTCTCCTCTGCCCTCAAAGCATCTGACCACACCACGATCAGTGTGATTAAATGCTTTCCCAATGGCACTGTTTATATCCGGTGACACCTAAGTCATGTAATTCTCATAGTTTCCGGTTTCTCAGCCCTTGTACGCACGGTCGGACATTCCAACGGAAAATGTCTGATCGGATCGCGTTGTAGGATAATCCGACCATGTGTGGGCTCCATCGGACTGTTTCCGTCGGAATATCGGACCGACAAAGTTTTAGAGCTGGGCTATAAAATTTTCCGACAACGTGGTTAGTAGAGAATTCCGATCGGACAAAGTTCCACGCAAGCTCAGATCAAATTACAAGACCAAAGCTATTGGCTACTAGCCTGAATGTAGTCCCGTCCTAAGGAAATAACGTCATCACGTTCTGAACGATCGGATTTTCCAACAACTTTGTCCGACCGTGTGTATGCAACAGCAGTTTCGGACAAAATCCGTCGGACAAAATCCAACGGATTTTGTTGTCGGAATGTCCGACCGTGTGTACAAGGGCTTCGACCACAGAGATGATTGGAGCCGTTCTGGTCTCTGATCAGCTCTATGGTCAGCTGGCGGAACAACCAGCTGCATTCTTGGGTTCTCTGTTGGGACAGGAGAGCCAGAGAAAACCATGAAAGATGGTGTGTGTGTGTGTGTGGGGGGGGGGGGGGTTGTTCCCTCTCACTGCAGTCTAGAGGCTAATTAGGCGCTAGGATTGCTTTTACATGAAAGCCAAGCGCTGGCTGAAAAGAATGTTACCAAGATGATCATTCATTCATACCAGTATGTTGCTGGTCCTTGTTGGGCATGTATTGTAATGTTCTTTTTTTCATGCAGCCTGAACAAAAAGAGATTGATCGGTGGGTATGCCCACCATTAGAATACCGCCCTTCATCCACCCACTTCTAATGATGAGCATACATGCTCCATTTTCTTTTAACTGTGGTGGTCAAATCACCTCCTAAAGCGCTGGAGTTGCTGATTTACGTATCGTGGGAGTAAACGCTGTTCCTGTCAAGATAAATAAATCAGTGCTGCAGCTGAATGGTGTACCTGCTAAGCAAATGATGGTTAACAATAAAACAAAGTAACATTACAGTATAACAATAAGACTTACCATACTTGCAAAGCAAATAAAATAAAACATAGTCAAAATAAAACATTTTTTAACGCAATCTGCGCCTAAAAAAATATATGCTGATATCCTTAGTCTGCTTATCTTCAGCAAACTGTTTGCTGGCTTTCGTGTGCGTCATCTTTAGAAGAAGCTTCCTTCTGGGACATCAGCAATGCAGACCAGTTTGATGCAGTGTGTGGCATATGGTCTGAGCACTGACAGGCTGACCCCCCCCCCCCCCCACCCCTTCAACCTCTGCAGCAACACTGGCAGCACTCATACATCTATTTCCCAAAGGCAACCTCTGGATACTGCGCTGAGCACTTGCACTCCACTTATTTAGTCGACCATGACAAGGCCTGTTCTGAGTGGAACCTGTCCTGTTAATATGCTGCAGCTCCATTTCAGTGTCTTGGCAATCTTCTTATATCTTCTTATAGCCTAGGTCATCTTTATGTAGAGCAACAATTCTTTTTTTCAGATCCTTAGAGAGTTCTGTGCCATAAGGGGCCATGTTGAACTTCCAGTGACCAGTATGAGAGAGTGAGAGCCATAACACCAAATTTAACACACCTGCTCCTCATTCACACCTGAGACTTTGCAACACTAAGGAGTCACATGACACTGGGGAGGGAAAATGTCTAATTGGGAAAAATTTTGACATTTTCACTTAGGGGTGTACTCACTTTTTTTGCCAGCAGTTTAGACATTAATGGCTGTGTGTTGAGTTATGTTGAGCAAATTTACACTGTTATACGAGCTGTACGCTCACTACTTTAAATTGTAGAAAAGTGTAATTTTTTCTGTGTTTTAACATGAAAAGATATAATAAAATACTTACGAAAATGTGAGGGGTGTACTCACTTTTGTGAGATACTGTATGTACAATAGCTCACAAAAGTGAGCACACCCCTCACATTTTTGTAAATCACTGCCTTGCTAAAGAAGCTGAATGTAAAGGTGATGGACTGGCCAAGCATGTCTCCAGACCTAAACCCTATTGAGCATCTGTGGGGCATCCTCAAATGGACGGTGGAGGAGTCATCTACCAGCTCCACGATGTCATCATGGAGGGGTGGAGGAGGACTCCAGTGGAAACCTGTGAAGCTCTGGTGAACTCCATGCCCAAGAGGGTTAAGACAGTGCTGGAAAATAATGGTGGCCACACAAAATATTGACACTTTGGACCCAATTTGGACATTTTCACTTAGGGGTGTACTCACTTTTGTTGCCAGGGATTTAGACATTAATGGCTGTATGTTGAGCTATCTTGAGGGGACAGCAAATTTACACTGTTATACTACAGGCTACTCGTGAGCAGCAAATGGAGGTGGCTTTGTGGTAATCTTGCTCCCCAACCCCCCGGCATATCAGCTAACATTTATCCTTTGGGGAGTCCTTTCCTGCTTCATTTTGTTACTTCCCTCTACTGAACATCTAAAGCACACCATGGGGAAAAAACTCCAGCCACCCATGAGGTTACCACCCAAAATGCTGGTCCACCACCAAACAAGGCCAACTTCCCTGATAATATATTGGAAGCTGTGGGCTCAAGTCTGAAAACCCCCCAGCCGCGGGAGACTCAGAGCCGTTCTCAAGCGTTGAAAGTGCAGCTGACTTCCTGGAAGCTCAGCAAGCTCCTTTCCTTTCACATGCTAATCTCTTAGCCCACTTCAAGATCATGCTGCAAATGGAACTCTCAGCTGCTACCAGTAAACTTGCCTTCCTTCTCAGAGATCAGAAAACTGCGTACTTGTACTAATGCACTGGAGGACATGATGGACTCTGCAGCTCACAGCGACCAAGAGCAAACAACAGGATCTAGCTGACTTTAAAGAAGAACTGTCACAGGCTCTGCTGAGTCTGAAGGATTTTGGAAATAGATAACTCAGTGACAACCTACGCCTGAGAGTTCTCCCGAAACGCAACATAGACCTGAATTCCACAGCCACTGCATTATTCCAAGAACTGTCTCTTATCCTGATCGACTACCTGGAGCTTGATTGCATGCATTGTGCCTTGGGCCCTAGGAAACCTGATAGACCACCATGGGACATCAATAAGTTTACCTATTATCGCACCAAGGAAACTCTCCAGGCTGCTTGAGACAAACCAGATCTCTCCTTCTAGATACCCACTGTTTGCAGATCTGGCACCGATCGCCATTCAGAAAAGGTGACAACAGAAACCTTACACCTTAGTTCATACCAACCAAGACATCAAATATAAGTGGGGATTCCCTTTTAAGCTAAAGTTCATGAATCATGGTCAGTCTCATTCAGACTCCTGATGAAGCCAAAAGCAAGCTGGAATCCCTGAGCCTAATGCCAGTCGTGGATGCCACCTCAAGTACTGTGAAACCCCCCATACTGTGTTCTACGGATGATCACCTGAAGCCCTTGTGGGAGCAGGTTTCTAACTAAAAACATTCCCTCCCTTGTACACCTCCACTGTCAGGGTCTCCACGCTCAGACCCCACCTGAAGCACTAGGAGGGTGATTTAAACTATAAGTTCATCTAGACTTTAACATATTTTTCTTCCCCACTGTGCACAGAGATTGTAAAGCTGTAGTGGCCACCAAAACCCATGAGAAAATTGAAACAGGATAAAACAGTAAAAAAAATAAAAAGCTATAAAAGTATTTTTTTAAATATAAGAATTTTAATGTATTTATCATATAAAAATAATGTACAGTATGTATAAATATATGTATTCAATAAAGAGTACAAAAAGCAGAGTGCTGATTCTTCAGTGCAGGAACTCAAACAAATGAGAAAACCAAGTGCAGGAAAGCAACCAATCAGAAGTCCTCCCACCAAGAGAAGAACTCCAATTTTTTTCTTTGTTTAGGATAGGGGGGAGGAAGATTTAGAATCTTATGTTTGGTCTAAATGGCTTTTACTATGGGGCCCTGACTAAGGCAGGTGGTTGTTCCTCCTGTTTATAGGGGGGTTTTGGGCTGTGCACTATTAACTCCATCACTACCTAACCCTGAGTGTTTCTGATGCATGGGTGGGTGAAATGGTCCCAGTTGGGCTTTGTTGATCATTGATATATATGGGTGTATACTGTATGTCTTGCATACATGCATTTGCTGTTTTCTGACCTTGATAAAGAAGACCTGCATGTCTCTGATATGCCAGCTTTTATGGAATTAAAAAATATGCTGGTTTTGCATTATGGCTTGTTTTGACCTTGGATGTTTGACACTGCCATCTTTGGCCGTTGGAGAAAGTGTAGCACAGTTTGTTAATTCAAAGGCATTGCCTGTGCCCCATTCGAGGGGCTTTCCTCTTTCTGCCCAAGTGATTGCGTTCACTGAAGACAGGAAATAGGAACAACTGCTCTTTGTAGTGTGGGGAAGAGTAGAAATTCTTGCTAGAGGTCCACAACACTTTGCTCCTCGCACTCTATTTAGGCTAAAAAAGCTTATAAGGTAAAGTCACAATGCTCTTTTAAAGTGCAAAAGAAAGCCGTAAAAAACAATAGTGTTAACAATCAGATGCAATATTTTAAATAACCCTTTTTATATAAAAATATAGAAAACTCAGATTTTCTTTAATGATAAAAGTCATTTTGCCTACTACTTCTAATAAGACACAGGGGGAGACTTTCCTTTCTATCACTTGTTTTTTGGCTTAATACCAGTAAAATAATAAGTGTGAGGCATTGACACCTCTGCTGTGTCATTGTTCACTGCCATAAGCTGGCCATAAACAATTTGGTTGTACAATTTCTTTCAGACTTTCCTAAACCATATAACGTCAAGACCTACATTTATTTTATAGCCAATTTTGTACATCCGCCCACTTAGTTTTTGGCAAATCTATCATCTGGGCAGACTGTACAATCAATTTGCACTGTGTAAGGTCAATTTAAAGAATTATTTTGTTGGCCCACTTTATAAACCACTGATACTTATCTTCCCCAAATAAACAAAAATTTGATTTTTGCACTCACTGTAAAATATTTTTCTCTGCATTCATTGAAAGACACCGTCAAATCTTTAGATTGTGACCAATGGGTTATTACGCCACCTGCTGGAGTAGGATGCTAGGCACAACAAAAAGGATCACACCCCGGGAGCGGCCCCTGCAGTTGGCCAAACCCCATTTGCAACACACAGCTCAGTTAGTAGACAGCAGTAAATAGGAACCGACAAGTGAGACAGAAAAAACACACAGGGGTGGGTGCTGTCTTTCCAGCCATGGATAGAAAATGATTTTATAGTGAGTACAAAAATCCAATTTTCTCTGCCATTCATTGAAGGACACAGCTGGATATTTAGATTGTGATCAATGGGATGTGCCAAAGCCCTGCCAGAAAAAAAAAGAGGATGGTCCCAGTCTTAAACATCCAAACATATTAACCACTTGCTGACCGCCGCACGCCAATGTATGTCCCTACTTTGGTGATGGATATAGTTATTATGGCAGCAGCTAGCTGCCATAACCCCGGTATCCCCGTGTTCGGCCGGCAGTCGGCTACAAGATATGGTCTCTGCAGTAGATTCACCACAAGATCACTTTTATCGGTGGCGGGAGAGGGCCCCCCTCCTGCTGTGATCCAGTGCCCTCCACCGCTTACCGGAGCCGTCGGCAGAGGCGGAGGTGATCGCGTCTGTCCCCTGGGCTGACATGGAGACGAGTCACGGGAAGATGGCCCCCATCTGTCTCAATGACACTGCAGGGCACAAGCGACGTCAAAACGTCCCTTCCGCCCATAGGGCCAATTTTATATTTTTTTTTTAAATGACAAATTTTTCTTTTTTTTAAATTGCATTTTAGTGTAAATATGCAGTTGCAGTGTATGGGCTTTTAGGAATATTTTACATGTGTTAACATTCATCCCTGTAAAAGGGTCTGCATGCATGTAGCCATGGCTGTTGGTAGGGGATAGATGTAGTAGTCTTATACTGGGCCCAGGCCCCATTGGGTCAGCAGTGGGGCACAGGTTTTGGCTTACAAGCAGGATGTGTAGATGAGGTCTGGGAGTGGCAGTGATTTTCCCAACCTATAGATTACTGATGATGAGGAGCTGGATCAGGAGCATTAGGAGAGCTAAGTTAAGAGGAACATCCCAGAACCTGATGGGGGACTCACCCCAGAATATCCCTTCTCTCTCTGTTTCCTCACTTTGTTAATGATGTGTTTGGGACAGAGAGATGAGTTCAGTCAGTAGCTTAACACTTTCATTTTGTGCTGATCCTTTAAAGACACAACTGCATGATAGAAGCCTTCTTGTGTGCATACCATTCATTTCCATGGGCCTGCTTAATGCAGAGATCTGGGCAGGTTCAAGATTATAAAAAAAATGGACTCAACCCCTCTACCAGCTGTGAAAGGATTTACTGCTTGTTTTACCTATACATTGTTATAACCCTGCCTTGACCTAAACCTGTAACCGTCCGCTTCTTTCCAGCCCTGGAATATAGGTGGGCATGCCTACATCATTACGCATAATGCAGGACCAGTGTTGGTTGCTGGTCCTGCACTGGCATGGGGTGGAGACCAGACAAGTTAAAGATCATCAACAAGAGTAGTTTTGGGGAGGCAGATATCACAATCAGAGCTGGTGGAGCAGATGAACACAGAACAATGTATTAAGGCAAGTAGTAGTCTGTTATTTCATCTTCTAAGAAACAAGCATTAGATCCAGTAGTGACTGGAGGGGGGAATTTTAACAATTTGGTAATAGCCTGGACTTGGAAAAAAATGCAGCATGTGCTCTCTTAATATCTAAAAGGCCCCAAATGTGCTCCCACACAGTAAATAACACATATGCTGTGTTGCCCAATACTAGGGGACCTTTTTTCAGCATTCATAGGTGTAACTGAGCTAAGCTGCACTGCCTGAATGTGAACTTGCCATGTGGTGATGAATGAATTTTTGTTATATAATGGTTACGCTATACTGAAGGAAAATGAAGACTGCAAAATAACCCCTAAGGCCGCGTACACACGCGCGGACTGTTCGCCCAACTTTGTCCGTCCAACAGTTTCGGCAAACAGTCCGCTCAAACTTAGCATGGACGGACATGGCCACACACGACGTACGAACAGTTTGCTGAAACCGTGCGCGATGACGTGAACGGCACGTACGACGGGACGAAAAATACGACGTCCTATACACTGCATTATAGCTTTCGGCGTGAAAATCCTTTCTGAGCATGCGCGCAACTTTGTTTGACGAACAAGCCTACACACGAGCGGACTGTTCGCTGAAACAAGGTTTCAGCGGACAGTTTTACGGAATTTCCGAAAAACCTTGTCCGTCAAACTGTCCGCTGAAACTGTCCGCTGAAAGCCCACACACGAGCGGACTGTCCGCCCAAACACTGTTCAGTGGACAAAGTTGGGCGAACAGTCCGCGCGTGTGTACGCGGCCTAAGGGGAAACAAATCACAGTGCCCAGTGCCTAAACAGATGCTCTCTTTCATTTTCCAGTTTGAATAAACACCAATAGTGCCCTTCCGGGAATCATTCACTGCTATCTTACTTCACCCTACACTGTCACCTGTTATTACTTCTAAATGGTCACTATAACTGAACAACCAATCCCAATTCCACTTTGCGACTGCACTGGTACAATGGGCCTCTCCAGAAACGAAGGGTCCCCAAAAGGGGATGATTAATTTCCAAGAGGAGCCTGGTGTGACAAATCTTCCTGTATCTGTGGTGGAATCCAACGCTGAGATCTCCATGCCATTTCCTTGCACCAATCTATCAGTGTTGTGACTAATAATGGGCACAACCAGTGGGTAGACTCAGGAACTCTGCGCAGAGATCTCACCAATAGAGTCCTCGGGAAATAAATAAAAAAATCCATTAGCTGATGTTACTGTCCAGCAACTATCAAACACTGAAAATTCCATCTTGTGTGAAGTGACATTTTGAGTAAAGACAGCTAAAACCCCCAAAAAAGTTGTCATGTTTTTCTTCTAGTTCCAGCTAACTGAGACTATCTTGAGGTTTCATGGTGTCTGTTTTGCCTTTATTCGTGATCTTAATGCAAAATTCTCTGGAGCGTATGTCAGCCTGAAATACAAGACAAATTAAACACGAAGTTCAGATTGTGAAGGTTCTATTTAACCACCTCAGTACAGTGCAGTTACAACCCCTTCCTGACCAGACCAATTTTCAGCTTTCAGCGCTCTCACAGTTTGAATGACAATTACTCAGTCATCCTACACTGTATCCATATGAAACTTGCGTCCTTTTTTCCACACAAATAGAGCTTTCTTTTAGTGGTATTTAATCACTAGTGGGTTTTTTATTTTTTGTGCTATAAATAAAATAAAACGTAAATTTTGTGAAAAAAATGCCTTTTTCTTCGTTTCTGTCATAAATTTTTGCTAATTAGTAATTTTTCTTCATACATTTTGGCCAAAATTTATACTGCTACATATCTTTGGTAAAAATAACCCACATTAGTATATATTATTTGGTCTTTGTGAAAGTTATAGAGTCTACAAACTATGGTGCCAATCACTGAAAATTGATCACTTCTGATCAGGCCTTCAGTACATCAGGTGTACCTCATTTCTTGAGACACTAACAAGTCAGGAAAGTACAAATACCCCCCAAATGACCCCTTTTTACAAAGTAGACATCCCAAGGTATTAAGTAAGTAGCATGGTGAGTTTTTTTAAGTTGTCATTTTTTCCCACAATTCTTTGCAAAATGAAGATTTTTTATTTTTTTTTATTTATTTTTTACTAAATTGTCATATTATCAGGTTATTTCTCACACACAGCATATGCATACAACAAATTATACCCCAAAATACATTCTGCTACTCTTCCCGAGTACGGCGATACCACATGTGTAGGACTTTTACACAGCCTGGCCACATACAGAGCACTAACATTGATGTAGTACCTTCAGACGTTCTACGAGCAAAAATTTCTCATTTCTCAACCACCTATTACACTTTTGAAGGCCCTGGAGTACCAGGACAATGGAATTTCCCATAAAATTACCCCATTTTGGAAAGCAAACACCCCAACGTATAATCTGTGAGGCATAATGAGTCTTTTGAACGGTTCATTTTTTTCCAGAAGTTTTTGGAATATGTGGAAAAAAATGTAAACGCATTTTTTTTTTACACAAAATTGTCAATTTATAAGATATTTTTAACACATAGCATGTATATAGCAAAAATTACACCCCAAAATACATTCTGCTACTCCTCCCAAGTATGGCGATACCACATGTGTAGGACTTTTACACAGCCTGGCCACATAGAGAGGCCGAACATTGAAGTAGTATGTTCAGTCGTTCTAGGAGCATAAATGACACATCTCATTTCATTCCTACCCATCACACTTTTGAAGGTCCTGGACCACCAGGACAGTGAAATTACCCACAAAATGACCCCATTTTGGAAAGCAAACACCCCAACGTATATTCTATGAGACATGGGCTGGTGACAGGTACTCGGGTACTCTGATGGTCTGGTGACAGGTACTCGGGTACTCTGATGGTCTGGTGACAGGTACTCGGGTACTCTGATGGCCTGGTGACAGGTACTCGGGTACTCTGATGGCCTGGTGACAGGTACTCGGGTACTCTGATGGCCTGGTGACAGGTACTCGGGTACTCTGATGGCCTGGTGACAGGTACTCGGGTACTCTGATGGCCTGGTGACAGGTACTCGGGTACTCTGATGGCCTGGTGACAGGTACTCTGATGGTTTGGTGACTGGTATTTGGGTACTCTGAAGGGCGGTGACAGGTACTCATATGGACTGTGACAGGTACTCGGGTACTCAGATGGACTGTGACAGGTACTCTGGTACACAGATGGACTGGAACAGGTACTCGGGTACTCAGATGGGCTGTGACAGGTACTCGGGTACCCTGATGGACTGTGACAGGTACTCGGTACTCTAATGGACTGTGACAGGTACTCGGTACTCTAATGGACTGTGACAGGTACTCGGGTACTCTAATGGACTGTGACAGGTACTCGGTACTCTAATGGACGGTGACAGGTACTCGGGTACCCTGATGGACTGTGACAGGTACTCGGTACTCTAATGGACTGTGACAGGTACTCGGTACTCTAATGGACTGTGACAGGTACTCGGGTACCCTGATGGGCCGTGACAGGTACTCGGGTACCCTGATGGGCCGTGACAGGTACTCGGGTACCCTGATGGGCCGTGACAGGTACTCGGGTACCCTGATGGGCCGTGACAGGTACTCGGGTACCCTGATGGGCCGTGACAGGTACTCGGGTACCCTGATGGGCCGTGACAGGTACTCGGGTACCCTGATGGGCCGTGACAGGTACTCGGGTACCCTGATGTGCCGTGACAGGTACTCGGGTACCCTGATGTGCCGTGACAGGTACTCGGGTACTCTGATGTGCCGTGACAGGTACTCGGGTACTCTGATGTGCCGTGACAGGTACTCGGGTACTCTGATGGGCTGTGACAGGTACTCGGGTACTCTGATGGGCTGTGACAGGTACTCGGGTACTCTGATGGGCTGTGACAGGTACTCGGGTACTCTGATGGGCTGTGACAGGTACTCGGGTACTCAGATGAACTGTGACAGGTACTCGGGTACTCTGATGGGCTGACAGGTACTCTGATGGGCTGTGACAGGTACTCGGGTACTCTGATGGGCTGACAGGTACTCTGATGGACTGTGATTGACAGGTACTATGAGGGGTGGTGACAGGTCCTCTTTATTGGGGGGGGGGGCAATCAGTATGATTGGTGTACACTGTATGCGGTAACGAGATGTTACCGCAATCTCCTCCTCACACACGATCGGTGTGTGAGGATGAGAACCCGGTAACATCCCGTTACCGCAGTTTGTTTACATTTTTGTGATCGGCTGTGAAAGGATCACAGCCGATCACGTGGGTAAACAGCCGGCCAATGGCTGTTTACCAGCGTCGGTGACGAGCAGTGTTCCCGGGGAACACGCCGCCACCGACGTGCACGCGCAGCGCGCTCGCGATCGCGCGCATGCGCCGTGCACGTTCGGGGTGTGACCATCTGTGATCGGCCGTGACTTCATCGCGGCCGATCACGTGGTAAACAGCCATAACGAATGACTGTTCACCCCCTTCGGTGGCGAGCGGTGTCTCCGTGACACGCCGCCACCGAAGAAACAGGGATGCGCACGCACGATCGCGCGCATTCCCTGTTTAAACGGGAGGCCGTCATATGACGGCCTCCCGCCACAATAGGTGCGCCACCTGGCCGTCATTTGATGGCCGGCGGTCAGCAACTAGTTAAAGCAGACAAAAAAAGGTAAAGACTTTACACCCCTGCTTTAAGAAACACACTGTCCAGTGCAAAGCAGAACATATTACAGGACAGGTACACTTGAAAAAAAGTGCACTTGTCCCTTTTGCCTCTTTACCCTGACCTAACCCACCCCCTCCAGGCCACAGGCTGAAGATGGGGCCATCTCTTTTCAACTCTGGCCTCGGGACACACAAAGAAGTCTAATGCCCTGTACACACGGTCGGACTCTCCGACGGAAATTGTGCGATCGGATCTTGTTGTCGGAAAATCCGATCGTGTGTGGGCTCCATCTGACTTTTTCCGTCAGAATTTCCGACACACAAAATTTGAGAGCAGGATCTAAAATTTTCTGACAACAAAATCAGATCATTTAAATTCCGAGCAGGTGTAGACAATTCCAACAGACAAAGTGACACGCATGCTCAGAATAAATTATGAAACAAAAGCTATTGGCTACTGGCCTGTTTATAGTCCCATCATACCTGTTCTACGTCACCGCGTTCTGAATGATCAGATTTTCCGACAACTTTGTGCGACCGTGTGTATGCAAGACAAGTTTGGGCCAAAATCTGTCGGAAAAAAATCTGACGGATTTTGTCGTCAGAATGTCCGACCGCGTGTACAGGGCATGATGTAATGCAGTGCTGAATGTAAACAAACGCAGGGGCCACAGCCATCAAATTAAGTTAAGTATGCATATGTGAAGGGTGAGTTATATCAGGGGAAAGGGGCAAAAGGGATAAGTACTCTGTCTTTAATTGCAGCTATCCATTAAAGTCAAACACAGGTTAAAATCTTTTTTTTTGGAGTGAAGAAGCTTTAAATCTTTTCTCGGTCTGGGGAGATTTCCTCTCAATTCCTGTCCTGGAGACAGCCTGATAAAATGTCACAGGAACAAGAAGTTGAGTGAAATCCCCCAGCAATGTCACAGACAACAATACATGATCAGAGGGGATAATGTAAGCATGAGCGAGATGAAGAACAGGGTCACCCTAGATAGAATACTTCTGCATTGGGGCACATTACATCTACAGATGGCTGTACCTACCCAATTCAAAGAAATACTACACCTCTTATCAGTAATAGCAGTATGGTAATTCTGTGTATATAGTAGCTAAATAGTATAATGATCATAGTTTCACAGAAAAGATAGAGGAATATTTATACAGGCATACCCCACTTTGAAGTACACAATGGGGTTTATTTACTAAAGCAGGAAAGTGCAAAAATCAGGCTCACTTCTGTATAGAAACCAATGAGCTTCCAGGTTTTATTACCAAAGCTTAATTGAAGAAGCTGAGGTTAGAAGCTCATTGGTTTCTATGCAGAAGTGAGCCTAATTTTGCACTTTGCAGCTTTAGTAAATAAACCCCATTGTGTACTTAAAAGTGGGGTATGCCTGTAGTATGTGATTACAAATTTCTAACACATGAACAACAGCATTTTAGGGTTTTATGACATTTACTAATTTTCTCTCAGGCTATAGGAAGATCCATTAAAATGTCACAAATAGTGAAGTGTACATAACAAGCTATACTCGCTTACAGCAGAAGTAAAGTAAAGTGGCGGTAGCCAGAATTTGCCATAATCTGTGAGTACTGTATGCACAGCTTACTTGCACATTATGACACACTTACCTCTGGGTCTGCTGTCCTCCAGGTTTGTGAGATCCGAGCTCCCCACATCCACTCTATGAAGTTTATTGTTGATGACCACTATTGTGAAGCCTAGAACTCTTTGTCCAAATTGAACACATTCAGGAGATATGTCTGGTTTTTATTTTCATGACACTGAAAAGGTGTTCCCACCATGAATGGATAAGGACCTGAGATATTTGCTCCTGGAAAGGGAGTTTTTTAGGTTGCAGATAAGGGTCCCCTTTGACCCTTAATCATAGATGGGATTTGGCTTTGCATGTTTAAACACACTCACATTCTCCTTAAAGTGGCTGTAAACCCACAAAAAAAACAAAACAAAAAAAAAAAAAACCTGCAAGACAAAGGCATAATGAGCTAGTATGGATAGCATACTAGCTCATTATAAAATACTCACCTTAGATCGAAAGCCCCCGCAGTGGCCTTAGTACACAGCTCTGGCCGGCGACATTGCTCCCGGAGTTACTTTTGGGTATCACGGGCTGCGGCGCTGTGGTTGGCCGGAGCAGCAATGAAGTCACTCCTATGCATGCGTGCGGGGGCTGCCGGTAACGGCACACTAGCTGAAGCACCATTGCTTCAGTGCGCATGTGCCGATAACGTCTGCACATGCTGATACGGGGGATATCGCCCAAACCGTGCAGGCTTAGAAGATATCTGGGGTTTCTTTTCTAGTCCCGTCATATGTCATCGTGTTCGAGACAAACAGACTTTGGTGTGATTGTGTGTGGGCAAGTCTGTTTGGTTGGAACTCCGTCGGGAAGACCGTCTGACCTTTTCTGCCGGAATAGGTGGCATAAGATTTATTATAGGCTTACCTGTAGTAAAAAGTGGTCTGTAAGGATTTACAACCACTTTACAGCAGTATTAAAGTCTAAATAAAAAAAAAAACAGCAGCAATGTACACAGAGCCGCTCATGCACAGCTGAGAGTACATTTACAGCACTCGCTCTGTGCCGTGACAAAGTGACTCTTGTATGCAGGCAGCTGAACAGAGCGAATCCAGAAGAAACACTGCGAGAAGATGGAAGCTCCAAAGCACTGACAGCGCAGCACTAGAGGGCATCCTTTGACAGATAAGACTGTCCTAATGTGCTAGTATGCGGTGCATAAAAGCACATCATGGCATAAACTTTCAGGAGGCCCATTTATAGAAAAAAAATTGTAGAGTTTAATACAATCTCTTTACAATCTCCGTTAGATTTATGAAGGCCTTTGCACTACATAGTTTATAGTAGATCTAAAGGACAGGATCACTATTGTAAGGGGGCATTCTTTCCACTGGCAAGAATGTAAGGGCATTTTTCCCACTAACCCTCAATTAATTTGTTTGAGCAGGGACTCTCCGAAAATCTAAAAATTATTTCAAAGATTTCACCTATTTCAAAGAATCCAAAAGTTTAAAAAAGGCTTCTCTATAGATTGCAATGGCTGCATTAGATGAAGTGTTGCCGAGCACCCAACCATGCTTGTTTGGATAAGCGCTGAAATAGTTGAGCAGCACTAACTTTCAGTTGTAGGACACCTTGGTGGGCAAGGATAGGGAGAGAGAGATCGGTGTCTACTGAAAGTCTCTGACCCTCCTAGAAGCATCAAAAATTTAAAACTATAGGGCTATTTTTGACAAAAATCATAATGAATTGCTACAACATGGGCAGCATTAATAACATATTTTTTATTTTTATTTTTTTTGCCCGTGGTGAATAAACCTGAAATGGAAGAGCTATTGAGTGAACTAAAAAACTTGCATGTAAAACGCACATTAAAAAGGGTATGCTTTAGTCGACCCCCTGAAGGGATACCCTGATCTCCCAGGGCACATGGCTTCTGACGAGGACAAGGGGTTTCCATGGTCGCCTAACCAGAAGGCCTAGCAGACCCTGTTTTTTTTGGGGAAGTCGAAGCAGACCATTGCATACTTGGTTTGAGGAGCTCTCCCGAAGGGAGACCCCCCAGGGGCAGGGGAGGAAGGAACCTGAGTGCCACACATCCTTCCCTTAGACGTCAGGGCAAGCCCGAGGACTCACACCCTTCATCTGTGAGAAAACACATACAAAAGTAAAAGCAGTCACAAACAGTGGGAGAAAAATAAATTAGTGGCCGTGCAATAGTGCACTGGTTGGGCCCTGAGGCCTGGAAGACAAAAATTGCCCCGGACTGGGGCCAAGATGCCCAGCCCTAATAAGCAGGAGCAAAAAGTAAGCTTTGGTGGCTGTGACCATGTGCACACAGTGGGGTCCCACTCAAGTGTTACTAAGAGCACCCCTAAGACGACCACTCCCAGGGGGGCACAGACACCACACACTCTCTGCCTTTCCAGCCCATGGCCAGACAAGGTAGATCCACTCAAATCAGGTATTATTGGGCTCTTCCAGCTTTCCCGGGCGAATTACTCTTATGCCCCAAATGCCTGTGGGTGCCCCGATATCTGTCTCAGCCCATTCTAACCTTCCAAGCCCCCATCATTTCAGCAGGGATATATAGTGTGACAGAGCCAGGCTCTGTTACTATGAAATTGGAGGTAAAAGAGACAACACAGAGTTTGCATATCTGCGGACTGCAAAACTACAGAGTGTAGAATTTAAATGGAGAAAACTGCTCTGTCAGTTTTCTCCAGGTTTTGCTAGTTCCGGATGGGATTCTGTAGTTTGGAGATCCCTGATAGTCATTGGTGGGATGGTTCTCTAACCCTGTGTCCGGATCTTGAGGATAGCAAGCAGGGTGTGTGCCCAGCTGCACACAGTCCATATAACGAGGAGCTGGTGAGAGCAGAAGGTGGAAGGAAGGTGAAGTTGGAGCAGTGGCTCCAAGTGAGTGTCTCTGTATGAAGACAGAAGCTGTGTGCATCAAGGGGCTTAAAGCCTGTGTGCGTTTAAGAAGCCCAAAGCTCTGTGCATGCAAGACTGTGGGCCTGGAAGAGCTGGTGGTTTGAGGGACCAGTACCTGTAGCAGCAGTGCTGTTGAAGAGTAGCTATGTGGACTTGAAGTTTCAGTTGTGTCTGAATGATGTTTAAACCCGTGTGAGATTCCTGAGTGGACTTTTGTTTTATTTTTATCATTTAATAAACATGGGTTACCAGGCTCTTAACTATAAATGACTGTCTGATGTGGACTCACTACATGAAAATGCATCTACCACTGAGCTGAACAATCCCCCATGCCACAAATGCCCAGACATTCCAGCTATGGTCAGGCCAGAATTACAGCACAGAACTCCTACTGGATTACTGATAAGAACAGATACTACACTTGATCTTAGCCAAAAGGCCTGAGAAGCATCAATAACATGTTATGTACAGTATGTGAGCAACCTGGAAAGTGTTACTTGATGACAGTATCCAATTAAAGTGGACCTGTACTTTTCCCATTCTAGACAATGCTCAGACTTAGTGAATGGCTGCCAAGGCACTAAGTGCAGCATTGTGGGAAGCCAGGGGAGCATCGGTGGTCTCAAAAAACCAAGACATCTCCAAGCTCCAACAATGGTTTCAGATGGGGAAGCAATTAAAGTAAATGCTCTAAAAGTGACTTGCTAAAATCAAAGGGTGACTAAAATGCCCCGTACACACGATCAGACTATCCGGCAGACCAGAGTCCGCCACACAATTCGATCGTGTGTGGGCTCTAGCAGACTTTTTCTTCCCAAAAAGAAGACTTGCTTCAAAATTGTCCGCCGGACCCAGCTCCTGTAGGGAAGTCCGCTCGTCTGTATGCTGGTCCGACGCACTTTCCAAATGAATGGACTTGCCCACACATGGACCAAAGTCCGTTCATTTTGAATGTGACTCCAGGTACAACGGGACTAGAGAAGGAAGTCAAGCTCGCTGCTTTCATCGCTCCTCTGCTATCTTCTGCTCTTTTGCCTCTCTTTTGCTAGTGGAGGAGCCCGGCTTTCTCCTTCGTCGTCGCCTTCTTCTGTTCTTCCGATGTTGACACAAAGCTCTCTCCCGCAGTAATGTCGTGGACATGGTGCGCGGTGACTTATATAGGCATAGGGGGCGGGTCACCGGGTGATGTCACATGGTGACGCCGCCCCGTATGACGTCATAGCCCCAGCATGCCCCAGGACTGTGACTTCATAAGGGGCGGAGTCAACATGCAACATCACCCGGTGACCCCGCCCCCTATGTCTATATAAGTTGCCGAGCACCGTGTCCACGACATTACAGTGGGAGAGAGAGTCGTGTCAACATCGCTAGAACAGAAGAAGGAAGAAGACAGTGACAATGAAGGAGAAAGTTGGGCTCCTCCACCAGCAAAAGAGCTGCAAAAGAGTAGCGGGAGAAGACCCTTGAAGTCAGAAGAAGACCCCCGGAGCTGCCTAATAAACTACTTTAAAAACCTGTGTAGTGTGTTTTTTTATTGACACTTTTTCCCTCAGGTGAATGGGTAGGGGTACGACGTACCCCATACTCATTCACATAGGGTGGGGGGCCGGGATCTGGGGCCACCTTATTAAAGGGGGCTCCCGGATTCCGATAAGCGCCCCCGCCCGCAGACACTGACAACCAACGCCCAGGGTTGTCGGGAAGAGGTCCTTGTCCTCATCAACACAGGGACAAGGTGCTTTGGGGTGGGGGGGCCACAGGGCTCCCCCCTTCCCCAAAGCACCCACCCCCCATGTTGAGGGCATGTGGCCTGGTACGGTTTAGGGGGGTGCGCTCGCTCGTCCCCACCCCCTTTCTTGACCGGCCAGGCTGCGTGCTCGGATAAGGGTCTGGTATGGACTTTGGGGGAAGCTCACGCATTTTTTCAGCGTAGGGGGTTACCCTTAAAACCCATACCAGGCGACGGGGATCGCAAGGTGTCAATCTCGCCGATGGAAGCGGCGACATTGAGTTCCTTCTCTAGTCTCGTCATACCTGAATTCACATTCAAAATTAATGGACTTTAGTTTGTGTGTGGGCAAGTCCGTTCATTTGGAAAGTCCGTCGGACCTCCACCAAAAGTCCGTGGTATGTCCGCCGACCTAGTCCGCCGGAAAGTCCGTTCATGTGTGCTAGTCCGCTCGTTTGGAAAGTCCCGCGGACCTCCACTGCAAAGTCCAGCGGATTGTCTGAATGTGTGTATGCGGCAAAAGTGTTCCTTGTTCCGCTATCACTCTATCACTGCCCATAGAGAAAAACACTGCTGTAATGAAGACAAATCACTGCTTGAAGACACTTCACTTGTAGTGACAACTGGTGAGAGAAACCACAGAGTGCATTGGGGACCAGGAGATTGACACTCCTGTAAGTGTGTATATCTGAAGAGTCTTCATGCAGCGATTTCCCTTTAGTTACAGTGACTCCATAAGCACTTAGAGAGGTAAGTATGTACTATCCTCTTTACAAGGAACATTTAATTCATACATCATCATTAAACAGATATGTTTTAAAGATCTGCACAAGATAAACCGGTAATTTTGCTTTGAATGGTCAAAATACATGTGCTCTTTAAAATCATTTAACCTATTATTCTGACCTTTCTTCCACAAGCACAGTATGTGTACAAGACCCCCTTTACTATACACCCTACCTGTCTGGTGGGCTCAGGAACTCGGAACTTGCAGCAGGAATGGACCACATTCACTGCTGTCTCCAAACTTATCTTGTGGCCGACTGAGACATAGATGGGTTTGGAGCTTTTTTTGCAGCTTTTTAATGCCTAGGGGGAGAAGAGTGAAAAAAAATATTTTCTTTTAATCTTGAAATTAATATTTTTTCTTCAGTATGGACAGGATTGCCAGGATGTAGTCAGTGACCAATTTCTGAGTACTGTCTATGTAGTTTCATCGTTCTGGGCTGTGTATAAAGGTTGGAGTAGGCATCATCAATCGCACATGAGAACCCACGGTGTACCTATTATGTAGGGTTGTCCTTAATTCACATACTTAAATGCCCAGTGAATTCACCGGCCCACATCACCATCTTCTTCTCTGACGTCATCAGGAGCTGGCTTTCTCTTCTGGGTTTTAGCAGCTGGCCCCGGATGATGCATGCACAGGGCAGCCCGCATTTGCTGTGTGTACCTTCTGCTGCAGGCACCTTGTATATCTGATAGAGATATCCCAGGAGACTGTGGAAGCAGAGACACATCATTCTTGCCTAGACAAGAATGGTGGCAGGGAGGGGCTGGAGTAGAGAAAGTTTTAAAAATATATTATTTTTTTTTGCCGATTTGGAATTTGGTATGTGTGCAGGGTGGAAAAGTACATTTTAATACTCGAGGATTGTAGTGTGCACTTCATTTCTATTAGGAAAATAGCAATGGGTTAGACCTAGAACACCAACCATGAGGAACAAAGCAGGAACATGGTGCGTGCTGCTCGCATTCAAAATCTGGTCACCCACCAAAGAGACTGGGTGGCAAATGCCAGGGAGGGGCCCATCCCATGCCCCGCAGACCACATGTGTCTAGAGGAGAAGAAAGGCGGCAGCACTCTGGAAGATTCAATGCCGATAACGCTATTGATCCAAGCAAAAAAGGAGACCCTACCTAGGACATCCTCTACGAACACGTTTTACACAGAAGACCAGGCTTAATCATAGGAGGAGCAGGAGTGGAGAGATATTTATACACAGTGATGAAATTAATACAGACATAAACACACACATATTCTATCTAGTGCCATTACTTCAAAAATTAGCATTAGTAAACCATCTCTTCTGCTATGGACTATAAGTGTTAAAAAAAGAGAGGTAGGATTAAGATACTTGCTAAAATAACTTTTACTACATGCAGACTAAGTCAGGTAAAACATGTAAGATATGACATAATTAACCACTTCCAGCCCAGGCCTATTCTGGCATTCCTCTCTGTGACAGAAGTCACTTTGGGTGGGGGGGGGGGGTGGCTTGTGGAACCCAGCTTACCTTGGAGAGCTCTGGAAGCTCCTGGTCCAGCTCCCTTGGCCCCTCCTATGTGTAAGTCACCCTGTGTCCATTCAAGGCACAGGGTGACCGAGAACTCCAGTTTGGTCTGCCTAACCCAACTCACTGTACAACCACATTATAATCAGCAATTCCTTTTGACACTGCTGTCCTGGATTCTGTGTGTGTGGTTTGTGCTGAAGAAGTGAAGGGGCTCTTTTCACTTGGGACATTAATGTTTGTGAGCAATATCCTTCACCTTTAAGACTACTAGACTCTTGTAGGAGTATTTCACAGACTATTACTAGATAGTTTGGGGTGGGGGTAGGGTTGTCACCATTTCTTCAGATCTCTCCTCTATGCTCCTTCAACCTCAGGCTTCCCAGCAAAAAAAAACACCAGTGTGCCCATCTGCTGGTGCCAGAAGTCATGTCATGACGTTGCTTCCTGGGGTGCCGAGGGACATAGAGATGGCCGAGGATCATCAGGTCTGCGGTCAGCTCTATGGTAAACCGCCTGTGGCGGTGGGTTCATTCTCAGGGCGTAGGTGTGCACAGCCTATTGCATTAGGGTGTGCACCCCAAAGTTCAAACACTCATGTCTTTCTCTGCAGCCTCAGCTGCACAGGACAGTGAATGAATGGGAAGTGCTCTGACCATGTTCAGTTATGAATGAACACAGTGAGTGAGTGCATTCACTGTGTTGATTTAGAAAAGGAAGGGGCTGTTAAATTACATATTTATTAGCCCCTCCCCCCACTGTTCATCCTGAAACATCCCCCGCAGCAGCTGGGCAAGGGGAGAGGTAGGAAGCCAGCAGCACTGCGGGCGGGGGCAACACAGGGGGAAGCCATGGCAGTAGGGAGAATCAGCACCACACATAGTGATTAGGGCATGCCCAGGCACACGTGGCACACCCCCTGCACATGCCTATGGAGGCGGGAGAAGCATCGGAGGCTGGCGGAGCCCACTGTAAAAGCCATCAAGCAGCTAAACAGCCAGTAGGATGGCTTTTACTTGCCTGAAAAAAAAAGATATCTGAATGATGCCTGCTGCTGCAGGGATCAATCAGATATCTCCACTCAAAGTCCAGGATGTCATATGATGTCCTTGGGCAGGCAGTAGTTAAAATAAAAAGACATGAATAAAGACACCAGTCCATCCAGTTAAACCTGACTGAGTGTCTACAAACGTCCCTACCCCTGTACATTGCACACTCACATTGGTCCCTACCCTCAAGGAGCCCACAATCCAAGGTCCCCATTCATATGCTAGGGCCAATTATGGACAGAAGCCAATTAACCTACCTGCATGTCTTTGGATTGTGGGAGGAAACCAGAGTACCTGGAGGAAACCCACACAGACACAGGCAGAACATGCAAACTCCAGGCAGGTAGTGTCGTGGTTGGGATTTGAACCAGCAACCCTTTTTACTGCTAGGAAAGAGTGCTAACCACTACACCACTCTACACCAGACATTACAAGTATACATATGTAAAAATCTAGAAGGAAATATTGCTATTAATAAAAAATAAATTTAAGAGCCAGAAAGGGGAAAAGGAAGGGAAAAGGGAGGAATTCATTAGAGGAGGTGATCCCAGGTAGGAATTCCTTGTCTGTTTGTCTGGGTCAATAACGTTTGCAACCATGAATCTTGCTAACTGCAACCAGCTTTCTTTTCTCCTGGACTCAGGAGGCCCTAAGGTTACTGCAAGTGACAGACATAACATGTGCAATTAAAGGGATCTAACCTCTACACAGGAGCATTGCTTTCCTCAAACATTTACATTATTCCATAAAGAAGCTCCACTGCCATAAATTTGGCCAGACTGACCAAAGGTGAAAAAAAAGAAAAGTGTGCTTGAGGTTGGCAGTCCCCATGTTGAGGTTGGTAGTCCTCGTGTCTATGAAACATATCTACATAGTGTGAAGCCAAAAGCCAACCCCCTTACCCCATGGCTAGTATGTTTCTGTCATGTAGAGGTATTTCCTAGGCTGGTATGGTAAGAACCAAATGCCAAAATACTCACTGCACCCAGGATATGGCCAGTGCTGTCCTTCAGGTGAAAATAATCTCCGTCCTCTAACTGTTTTGCCTGGAAAAGAATTATCACAGAACTAAATGAAAAGACATTCAGATAAATAAATATAGACTAAGATGACCAAGTAGTAACAATTTACTTTGCATAAAATGGAACTAAACACAAAATTCTGTAACATACATTAACAAAGAGTGATAAAGAAAAGTCATGATTATACATTTTACTAAGGATCACATGATTATTAGGTGCTTATATGCTAATGTTAGGTTCTTTATACAAAGCTAATTCCAAAAATGTTGGTAAAGTTTTTTATTCACAATAGAAAATAGAAAACATTAAATTAACAAACTGTAAAAATGTACCATTTTAAGAAAAATTAAGGTGATTTTGAACTTGTTGGCTGCAACAAGTCTCAAAAAAGTTGAGATAGGGTAGATCATAAAATGAATAGCTTGCAAAGCCAAGCTGCGTTTTCCAAAGCAAGCAAAGTCCTTTCTTGTATTAAGAGGGGCATGGACTCCAGAGAGAGAGATATCATTTTGCCCCTGTACAAATCATTAGTAAGTAAGACCTCATTTGGAATACACAGTTCAGTTCTCTGCATTTTTATTTTTTGCACTATAAACAAAAGAAGTGGGACAATTTTGAAAAAAAACACAATCTCTTTTACTTTTTGCTATAATAAATATCCCACATTTTTTTTTCAAAAAAAAAAAAAAAATTTTTAATCAGCTTAAAGTGGAGGGCCACCCTGAAAAACAAAAGTACATAAAAA
The DNA here is from genome assembly GCF_037356315.1 of Lithobates pipiens. Classification (NCBI taxonomy): domain Eukaryota; kingdom Metazoa; phylum Chordata; class Amphibia; order Anura; family Ranidae; genus Lithobates; species Lithobates pipiens. The sequence goes on along the minus strand of NW_027507758.1, from coordinate 563,108,669 downwards.
ATTTGAAAAAAATTTGAAAATAATTATTTTTTTAAACTTACCAGAAATGCCTGTTGCTAGGCATATCGTCCTAATCTGCCTCTTCCTCCTTCGCGGTGATGTTCTGTCTTCTCTCCTCCTTGCGGCATCTTCTGGGTAATGGGGCGCTGTGTGTTCTGGGAACTGTGTGTCCCAGAACACAGCGTGCCCCATTCACAAAGCGTTGCGCGACTCGTTCATGCGGAGTAGGAAACGGGCAGTGAAGCCGCAAGGCTCCACTGCCTGTTTCCCTTAGTTGAAATGGTGAAGCTGGGACCCGAGAGCCGAGGGACGGGTCGGCCTCGGGCGGCCGACATCGTGGGCGCCCTGGACAGGTAAGTCTGCTTATTAAAAGTCAGCAGCTACAGTGTTTGCAGCTGCTGACTTTTAAAAAAAAAAGTTTTTAAAGCTGGCCCTCCTCTTTAAGCCAATATGTATTCTTCTACATATTTTTGGTAAAAAAAAATCGCAATAAGCGTATATTGATTGGCATGCACAAAAGTTATAGCGTCTTACAGCCTGTGCCCACCATGCATCCTGTGTCCCATGCAGCCTGTGCCCACCATGAAGCCTGTGTCCAATGCAGCCTGTGCCCACCATGCAGCCTGTGTCCAATGTCCTATCATTGGACGGGTGATCTGTCTATTCAAGTCCCGGAAAAAGAGGAGGGGCTGTATGTGACGGCGCACGGCAGGGGAACAAAGCTTTGAAATGCTCTGATCATCCAGCCGACGGCTCTCTGCTCTTCCCATCTGCGATCGGCAGTTCTTCCCCCGGCAGCCCCTCTTGCCAGCCCTCAAAATCCACTTGCACAATGCAAGTGGGAGAGAGGAATTTTTGAGGGCTGCTCTATAGTGTGTACCTGTCTCAATTAAGAGCAGTAAGTGTTATTTCTGTCCGCTGCTTCATTCCTCTGCTATCAGCAATGATCACTTCTGACAGTTTTTCCTTACACCAATAAATAAATGGTGACAGGGGAGGGAGCTCCAGCTGATTGACAGCCTCAGCTCTGTTCCTGTGAGCTGTGTGAAGGGGGGGGGGGGTGTCCCTTCCCTCCAATCAGCTCTTACATCTCTTCTCACTGAGCTCTGCAAATTATAACTTCAGCTCTTTGCCTCCTTTTTTCTATGAGCTCAGATGAGCTTTATAAATTCTGAACTTTGAATGGGTGTAAAGAATAGAAGACTACAGATAAACAGGTATAATGTATGTAGGAGGATTTGAGTGATCTCTGTGTATAACCTGAGGCCAGTCACTTCACTGGGTATATGTACAGGTTTACAACCACTTTAAATAGCCTTCTTGATCCCCTTCAGTCTGGATTTGATCCTCAACATTCCACAGAAACTGCTCTCCTAAAACTAACAATTTACTAACAGCCGAAACTAAGGGACACTTCTGCATTCCTACTCCTGGACCGCTCTGCTGCCTTTTATATGGCTGTCCATCCCCTCCTCCTCAAAAAACTCCATGCCTTTGGTCTCCATGACTGTACTCTTCACTGGTTCTCTACCTACTTATCCAACCGCACCTTTAGTGTTAATAAAAATTCTATTTCCTCCTCTCCTCTTCCTTTCTCTGTTGGGGTCCCCCAAGGTTCTGTTCTTGGACCTCTCCTATTTTCAATCTACACCTCCTCTCTGCATCAGCTGATAGCCTCTCATGGCTTCCAATACCATCTCAAATCAATTTTTCTACCCCTCAACCCACTCTTTCAGTCTCCTCACATATCACTAATTTACTATCAGATATATTAGTCTGGATGTCACACTACTTCCTCAAACTTAATCTATCCAAAACCAAACTTATAATTTTTCCTCCATCATGTGCCTCTTCCCCTGATCTCTATGTCAAAATCAATGGCACAAATATCAGCCCATCCCCACATGCCAAGGTCCTAGGAGTAGTTCTGGATTTTGAATTCACCTTTAACCACTTAACGACCGCCGCACGCCGATGTACGTCCTATTTTTGAAGAGGGATATCTCGGTAAAGGCAGCAGCTGCTGCCACAACAGAGATATCCATCTCTTCAGGCGCCGGTCGTCTGTACGATAACAGTGGTCTCCACGGCGGATTCGCTGTGAGATCACCGCTATCGGCGGCGGGAGAGGTGCCACCCCCCCCCGCACCTTCCACCGCTTACCGGAGCCGTTGGTAGCGGTGGAGGCAATCGGGTCCTTTTGCTGGGTATGGAGCTGGGTATGGAGACGAGTGAGGCTAAGATGGCCCCCACTCGTCTCTATACCATAGGAGGGCGGAAGCGACGTTAAAACGTCACTTCCGCCCATACCTCTTAAAGGTATATTTTTTTTAAATGTAATTTTTTCTTTTTTTTTCTTTTTTTGTTGCATTTTAGTCCAAATATGAGATCTGAGGACTTTTTGACCCCAGATCTCATATTTAAGAGGACCTGTCATGCTTTTTTCTATTACAAGGGATGTTTACATTCCTTGTAATAGGAATAAAAGTGATCCATTTTTTTTTTTTTTTAAACAGTGTAAAAAATAAATAAAATCAATTAAAATAAATAAGAAAAAAAAAAAGGTTTTTAAAAACACCCCGTCACGACGAGCTTGCGCACAGAAGCGAGCGCATACGTGAGTAGCGCCGGCATATGAAAACGGTGGTCAAACCACACATGTGAGGCATCGCCGCGATCGGTAGAGTGAGAGCAATAATTCTAGCCCTATGCCTTCTCTGTAACGCAAAAAATGCAACCTGTAGAATTTTTTAAATGTCGCTTATGGAGATTTTTGAGGCTAAACGTTTGACGCCATTCCACGAGCGGGTGAAATTTTGAAGCGTGACATGTTGGTTATCAATTTACTCGGCGTACCATTATCTTTCACAATATAAAAAAAAAATTGGGCTAATTTTACTGTTGTCTTCTTTTTTTATTCAAAAAAGTGAATTTTTTCCCAAAAAAGTGCGCTTGTAAGACCGCTGCGCAAATACGGTGTGAAAAAAAGTATTTCAATGACCGCCATTTTATTCTCTAGGGTGTTAGAAAAAAAACAATATAAAATGTTTGGGAGTTCTAAGTAATTTTCTAGCAAAAAAAACTGTTTTAAACATGTAAACACTAAATCTGAAAAAGAGGCCTGGTCCTTAAGTGGTTAAGCCCCACGTCCAATCACTGTCCAAATCTTGCCGCCTCAACCTCCGCAACATCTCCAAAATAGGCCCCTTTCTAACCAATGACACAACAAAGCTCTTAATTCACTCGCTGGTCATCTCTCACCTCAATTACTGCAACTCCCTCCTCATTGGCTTACCTCTGCATACTCTATTCTCTCTTCAGTACATCGTGAATGCTGTCGCCAGACTCATCCACCTTACCAACCGCGCTGTCTCTGCTACTCCTCTCTGTCAATCTCTCCACTGGCTTCCACTCACCCAACAAATTAAATTCAAAATACTAACAACTACGTACAAAGTCATCCACAACTCTGCCCCCCAGCTACATCACTGGCCTAGTCTCAAATTACCAAACTAATTGTTCTCTTCGTTCTTCTCAAGGCCTCCTGCTCTCTAGCTCTCTCATCACCTCCTCCCATGCTCGTCTCTAGGACTTTTCCAGAGCCTTTCCAAGCCTATGGAACTCCTTACCCCAATCTGACCGTCTATCTCCTACTCTATTAGCTTTAGACGATCCTTGAAAACCCTCCTCTTAAAAGAAGCCTAGCCTACCCACACCTAACATGTGTATTTTCATTTTGTCCATCTGATCATCCCCCACAGCTACTACCCTTTGTTTCACTGTACCCTCCCTTCTAGATTGTAAACTCTAATGAGCAGGGCCCTCTGATCCCTCCTGTATCGACTTGTATTGTAATTGTACTGTCTTCCCTGCTATTGTAAAGCAATGCACAATCTGTTGGCACTATATAAATCCTGTAGAATGATAATAATAAATCTCAGCTACAGTATAACCAAGAGAATTCAATGCAGACTGCACATTTTCTCTAACCTGATGCAGTACACAGACCGATCATTTGAGAGTTCAGCTGACACTTTGATAGGGAAGCTCTGTAGCTGATCATGAATTTGTCCCTATTACCTGTTCCTTGTGCGCCTCATTATTTTCCAGTCCGTCCACCTGGAGCAAATTCTTGGCCACTCCGATTGTTGGGAGATCGGTGAGGATCCCAAGATGGCAGGCCACTCCAAACCCTGGAAACAGGAACATGAGACATAATGGATACAAGATTTAAATATATTATATATACAGTATGTAGCCAGGAGCTGGCTCCTATGCTTGCAATCCAGAGACATTTTCTGTGTTATTATTGTAGGGTTGGCTCCCTCTAGTGTTTGCTGGAATCTATGTGTCAATTTCCTTTTTCCTGTGATAGGATTTAGAGCAAAGAATCATGGGATGTGTAGTTCAGAATGCTGAAGTGACTACGCCAGAGGGACTGATCTGAACTACAATTAACAGAATGCTGAGTGGACAGAACGGATTGCTGGGGAAGGATATAAAAAGGGCTGGTGTGGCCTAGATCAGCCTCTCGGATGCCGTTTGACTCTGCCAGCAGGAGGTCTGTGTGACAGTGAGCTGCTGTTGATTTGTGGCCTACACAGCGGGGAGCCAGACAGCTATACCCAGAGGGACCTCTGCGGACAGCATCGGTTCTTCCCTGCAGCGGACCAGAGGGTGTTCCAGGTCATCCAGAGACGCCTGCACTTTATATCCCAGTGAGCTGCAGCGTGGTGCGATTGTGTGTGATTAGCAGGAGCAGGAGTCATTGGCTCCCGCTGCCGTGTCTTAGCCAATGAGGAGGGAGAGACCGAGAGAGCACTCTTGCACATCGCTGGATCAGGCTCAGGTAAGTATTAGGGGGGGCTGGGGGGAGCTGAACTCTGAAGGTTTGTTACCTTCATGCATGAAAGTGAAAAACCTTTAGCCTTTACAACCACTTTAAGGCACAATGGCTGAATCAATAAGCAATACGGACAAGGCTCTCTGCATCATAAGAATGGCTTAACAAAATTGCAAATCCTTTAGCAGGCAAAATAGTTCAATACACAATGGGGTATATATATATATAAAATTGTAGAGCTGTTTCTCTTGTGAAACTGCACGTACATTTGTGCAGTGTGACAAAATCTATGTTATTAAGTATTTTTTTACCTTGGAGTCAATTTTTTTTTATTTATATGGTGTAGGGTGAATCAGAAATATACAGCATTATGGCCATTATTAGATGGTGACGATCATAGGAAATAAATAATTATTTCCTATAATCATCCACTCCATCTAGTGGCCACATTGGCAAAACAGCCCCCTCACCTTGGCTAAGTAATATGCCTCCTTTGATCATGCAGCTAAACTGGAGGAAACAAGGGCCATTGCTCAGACACCCTTGATGCATTTAGAAAAACCTAGACATGGTGGCTTCTTTCTAAATTCCCAGTAAATTGATCTACTGACCCATGCTAGATGGTCCAGCCTTATGTTGGAACTATCTGCTCACTGGCAATGGTGACAAAACCACAAAGTCTCCAATGTTATGCATGTTTTTATGACAGGTTCTTTTTAATGAGACATCAGGGGTCTTAAGTATGTTTTCATGCATAGGCACCCCCTTGAATTACGTGGCCACAGTTGGATTGTCAGATTTACACACACTCCTGGCATTTCCCAAAAGGATTAAATAAGTTAAACTCCAGTTGCATCAAAAAATAAGATGTGAAAAGTCACATTGGTTGATTTACTAAAACTGGAAAGTTCAAAATCTGGTGCAGCTCTGCATAGAACCAATATCTGGAGAGTACTGAGTCACAGCAAAAGAGCTCTGAAAGGGGAAGGCACATTGGGACCTGTTGACAGGTCTAAGTGTAAGCAGTGGCGGCTCATGGTACTTTTTTTTAGGGGGGGGTGGCTGTGGGTGCATTCTTTGCTGCCCCCCTAATTGGGGGGGAACCCACCATCCCCCCCCCCCCCGTGGGTCAGTTGGTCGGTCACACAGCTGTGAACACCACACATTGCACTGCACGTCTGCCTACTGCAGCGCCATATCTAGAGAGGTCCTGCAGTGCCTACGGATGCACAATGCGGTCTCTGGGACTTTTAGTCCCCCTAGGATCGTACAGGTCAGGCTCAGTATATACAACGGAGACTGTCGCTCCTCTCTGCCCATACTCTGTATGATTCTGATCAGCAGCTCCTCCTCAGTACAGCTCAGCTCTCTCCCAGTGGCTGTGAAACTCTTCAGCAGCTCCAGCACCAGAACAATTTGTGGGATCACCCCTGATACAAACTCTGGGTTGTACTGCTCGGTGAGGCTCTGCAGCTCGGAGCCCAGGCTCTTGGCCATGCTATACACATTCTCCAAGGACTGAGCAGCAGGAGCCCGCTGCCATACCATCCCCACCCTCCACCTCCCTCCTCCTCCTAGGCCAATGGGCTCGCTTCACCTTTGGGCGAATTGGGAAAGAAGTCTCAGGACCCGCTATTGTCACACAACTGGGTGGGCTCAGGACACAGTGCTCTGCGACCCGAGCCCACCCTTTTTTGAAGCTTATTAGAGCCTCTGGCTTTAATCACGTGCTTCAAAAAACAAAAAACCCTTTGGAATCCACACACCTGGCCCCCTGCATGTGGATTAAGAGGTAGACGCATGAATAGGGGGGGGCGCCCTGCATTACAAGCCACCACTGAATGTAAGGTGAGAGCATAAATTGATTGGTGGCAGATTACGTGGCATTCTTGGAGTCAGCATTCACTGTGGAAACATTCAATATTGGACATTTACATTGGACTATTTACTTAATATATCTGTTTTGGTTATAGTATCGCGTTGGGAAAGTCTTTTGAGCCAAGGTGTTCCCCCCACTGCTTCACTATTATTTTGTGTAGAATCCTTTAATTTGGTATAGTTTTGCTATTGAGGGGTTTCCACCATTTTTGTAACTGCATCACTGATTAATAAGCATTCGTTTTTGAGGCAAGAGGTTCCCACCACTGTTGCATTATACTGTAACTTTGTTTTGTAGAATTATTTGATTTTAATTTTAATTGTGATAATTTTGGTTTTGAGGGGATCTCTATCACTATATGTAACTGTAACACTAATTCTATATCAGGTTCTGAATATTATTTGCATACTCATTGGTTTATTATTCGTAAATGATGTTGTTTTTATGAACCATCGCCATTTGTTTTTCAACCACTGCAACTTTGAACCTTAACACACTAAGGATTTCCACCACTATTTGTGAATCACCATCTTGAGAGGTAGCGCTGCACTTTGTTAGTTTTTGTTTTATTGCCAAAGTCAGTTGCAAATTAAAAAAATATATATATTTTTTTAATTTTGCACATTTGTGTTTTAAAGAAAAAAGTTACCGGATTGAATGTAAACAGAAAAGAATATTACAGCGGTTGTAAACCTGAAACATTTTTTACCTAAATGTATTCCTTGCATTAAGATAAAAAATGTTTAGGTGTCAGTATCCCCTTTCGCCTCAAATCCCTCATTCAACCCAGCACCGTGTACGTCTGCAGCTCTTCTCTCCCCTCACTTTCGGGTCTCGCTGGCTTTACTGAGGAACCTGGAGCCATTGGCTCCCAGTGCTGTCAACCAAAGCCAGTGACGGGGGCCAGGGCCGAGTCCTGCTGTCTGTGTCATAGCATGCAACAGCGGGGCTCGGGTACGAGCACGCACAAGTGCACCCCATGGAAAGCAGCTTCCAATGGGGGCACTGGACAGGGGGGAGGGGCCAGGAGTGTTGGCAGGGGACCCGAAAAAGGTGGTTCGCAGCCACTCTGTGCAATTCAATTGCACAGAGCAGGTAAGTATAGACATGTTTGTTTTAAAAAATAGCAGGACGTAAGAGATGCGTCCTAAAAACATTGCTGACTTTTTTTTAGGACAAATCTCTTATGTTCAAAATGCTCAAGTGGTTCATTTTCAGTGCCGAAGAAGGAGAGGCTATACTGTATACAATACAATGTGCAGAGACACTCCATTGTACCACACCTCAAAAAATCATGCCAGAATATCAAATTATGAAGATTTACCTCGATGGTGGAGGATACCATTACCATCAACAAGCAGCACCTGGAAAATAAAAACCACCCTTGTTAGGTATTCCTTTTATGAGACATAAGAAGAATTATTTCTATATTATAAAAATTTGACACCGGCACACAGCCTCTACTTTTCCCCACAACTACCCCAGGGGTTCTGCTAAAGAAAATACTGACTTCAGCAAGGAAGTCGCCATGTTGGCCCGCCCACTCCTGCCTAACAAGCCTCCATGATAGTCTGTGAGCATCACATTCCTGGACTGCAGTCAGGAGGGGCGGAGCCAGGCACTGACTTTCTGGTTAAAGTCATTATTTTCATAAAAAGGTGAGATTCATTGATAAGTCATTGACATTGGACCTGCAGCTGACCACCGTCTGACCTGCATTTGACTTTGGTTGCTGACCTCATCTGGAAATGCTAGCTGCCTAACATTGGATGAATTCCCCTAGTAACATTTGAAACATTTTCAATTTCTCATCACCTGCTGTCTCAGTGACAATGGACAGCAGGGCACAGAGTGGGGTACTCAGGACCTCTTTCTATGAAAATTCTAGTTGCCTGGCTTATCTATTAGCCTTAAAAGAAAAGTAGAGCCAAAGCTTGTTTTGGTCATAATTCTCATGTGGGTCATAGGAGTGTACTTACTTTTGCACTCCTATGACCCAGAATCAGCCAACAGGGGGCTAAACCCTGCTATCGGCTGACATCACAGAGCCTCTCCAAAATCTTATATATAATAGAATATATTGAAAGGATAAAGCACACTATAGTGCAGTACCAAGCCAATTAAACAACTTGTCTCTTTATCCTAGTAAAGTTTGCTGTAAGGTCAGTACATTACTTTAACCACTTTAAGACCAGCCACCGCAGTTGTACTGTCGCAGGTTGGCTCCCCTGCGCGAACCACCGTCATTGTATATCGGCCGCGGCACGAAGCCGGAGCCGATGTCCGCCAGCCACCCGCGATTGCTCCACAGAGGGATGGAACAGGGATATGTCAATGTAAAAAGACAGGTCCCCGTTCTGACAGGGGAGTAGAGAGAGATCTGCTGTTCCTAGTGATCAGGAACAGCAATCACTCTCTATATCCTATCAGTACACTGCCCCCCCCCCCCCCCAGTAAGAAACATCTCTCTAGGGAACACTTAACCCCTTGATTGCCCCCCCCCCTAGTGTTAACCCCTTCCCCCCTTCCCTGTCAGTAACATTTATACAGTAATCAGTGGAATTTTTATGTATAAAATGTCAATGTTCCCAAAACAGTGTCAAAAGTGTGCGATCTGTCCGCCACAATGTTGAAGTCCCAATAAAAATCGCTGATCACTGCCATTACTATTAAAAAAAAAAAAATCTATCCCCTATTTTGTAGACCCTATATTTTTTGCGCAAAACCAATCAATATAGGCTTATTGCGATTTCTTTGACCAAAAATATGTAGAAGAATATGTAGAATACATATTGGCCTAAACTATGAAGAAATTATTTTTTGGGATATTTATTATAGCAAAAAGTAAAAAATATATATTTTTTTCAAAAAAATTGTCGGCCTTTTTTTGTTTATAGCGCAAAAAATAAAAACCGCAGAGGTGATCAAATACCACCAAAAGAAAGCTCTATTTATGGAAAAAAATGATATAAAAGGTACAGGGCCCTCCTGTACCTTTTGTATTGTACTGTAATTGTGTTGTCCTCCCTTATACGTTGTAAAGCGCTGCATAAAGTGTTGGCGCTATATAAATCGTGTATAATAATACATTTTGTTTAGGTATAGCCTCACGTGCAATTGTCAGTTAAAGTGACGCAGTGCTGTATGGCAAAAAATTGCCTGGTCGGGAAGGGGGCAAATCTTTCGGTCTTTAAAGAGGAGGACCGTTTAAAAAATAAAATAAAATTAAAAGTCAGCAGCTGCAAACACTGCAGCTGCTGACTTAATAAGCCAACTTACCTGTCCAGGGTGCCCGCGATGTCGGCCGCCCGAGGCCGATCAGTCCCTCGGCTCTCGGGTCCCGGCGCCGCTATTCCTTCTAAGGGAAACAGGCAGTGGAGCCTTGCGGCTTCACTGCCCGTTTCCTACTGCGCATGCGCGAGTCGCGCATCGCTTTGTGAATGTGACACACAGTTCCCAGAACACAGCGCGACCCATTACCCAGAACAAAACGCGATGAGGAGAGAAGACAGAAGATCTCCGCGGAGGAGGAAGAGGAAGATTAGGATTATGTGCCTAGCAACAGGCATTTCTGGTAAGTAAAAAAAAATTTAAAAATTTCATTTTTTTTTTTTTAGATTTTTTTGTAATTTTTAATATTTTTTTTTTTCAGGTTGGCCCTCCACTTTAAGTAGTTAATAAAGCAGCACAGTGTGTCCTGTAATGCACTATATTCTTTGCATATATTGGGTTTCCTGTGGTTGGTACTGGACTGGACGGAGTGGGGAAAGGCCGCTTTTTGGAGAAAGCCTTTATACCTGCATAGTTGCTTTTTTTTTGTGAAGTGGCTGCAAATATCCGGCAGATGACAAGCACACATGACCTCATAATTATATAAAGTCACATTTTTTGGTAAGCAGATGCTGTGCGCTCTGCCTTGGTGATGTTACCCTGAAGTTGTGTAAACAGCTTGCAGTGGATCTGCACAAGTTTATCATAGCACAATTTTATTGGACTTTTATTATAAAATTTATGTTTTATACATATTATTTATTGCACTAGCACTTTGGAATGTACATGTATTAATTATTCTTGATATCTATCACATTGCATTTTATTGAGGGTCCGGCTTATATGATGGATGTTTTTTCTTTGAGTCCCGAATGTTTGTGCTATATTAATAACTGTAATAAATAAATTGGTATCCAATCAGACAAGCCCTGGCACTATAGAGCTATTGGTAAATTTAAATCAGATTGTAAAGTGTACGGTAGCAGAATGTAGAACAGGAAGATCCAGCAAAGCTCTCACCTGAGGCATCTGTTCTGGCTTCTTCTCCTGCAAAGTCTTTACTGCCTCCACCAACGATGGCACCTCTCTGAAGGCCAGGAAGCCAGCAACATAAGGGGCATCCAGAGTTACCATGTTAAAATCTTCATGGATCACCTGCAGAGAGAGCAGGGGTCAATACTGGGGGTACCAGTGCAATGGCGTATTTTCCTACAACTGTGAAGAGGAAATCTGCATTGTACAAATTCTATGAGATGATTTGGGAATGGGAAGAGGATGGGATAGGAAGGGAATACAGGTTGTACTTTTCCAAGAATTTAACAGTTATGTGGCACTGGAATGTGGCATCATTTTCAAAAAATGAATACCTGTGTGTCCACTCCCCCATACTGCTCATTAAAAGTGTCAGTAAACCTAAATTCTTTTGTGACAGCAATCCTCACAAATAAAAGCAGCAAGCACTAAACAGCAAAAAAGTGCTCCTAAATACCTTTTTTTTTCAGGTAATGTGACTGCTATTTCTCGTTCAGGGCTCTGAGGAGTCTGGGTGGTGGGTGGGACCAAGTCGCTGTGCATCACATGTCCACCTGACTTCCGATAAGCCCCCCGCCCGCAGACCCCGACAACCAACGGCCAGGGTTGTCGGGAAGAGGCCCTTGTCCTCATCAACATGGGGACAAGGTGCTTTGGGGTGGGGGGGCGGCGCGGTCCCCCTTCCCCAAGGCACCCCCCCCATGTACGGCTCAGGAGGGGGGGGGGGGCGCTCGCTCATCCCCACCCCCTTTTCTGACTGGCCGGGTAGCATGCTTGGATAAGGGTCTGGTATGGCTCTCGGTGGAGACCCCCACGCTGTTTTTTTCGGCATAGGGGGTTCGTCTTAAATCCATACCAGACCTAAGGGCCTGGTGTGCTCTCGGAGGGGGAACCCACGCCAAATTTTTTAAATAAATTTGGCGTGGAGTTCCCTCTCGAGAGCTGATAATTCTGTGAGAGTAGCCTCCGTATAGACGGAGATCCGACTTGGAGGCGGTCTCCATTGAAATCAACGGGTACCAAACGCCTACAAGTAGTACAGGAACCTTTTCTGAAGTCGGAGCGACTTCAGTAGTGTGCATTAAGACGGCTCTCATTCACTTACATTGAATTTAACATGTAGCGTGACTTAAGGCGACTAGGGGCGACCTGAAGTCAGATCTGAGTCACCCCTGTGTGAACCGGCTCTTAAAGTAGTGCAGTGCCAAGTAGCAAAAAAAATTCTCTGGTCATGAAGGGGATAAAACCAGAACTGAAGTGGGTAATGGGTGAATGCCAACTTTAAAGGGACAGCTCTGTGAGTCTGTACTAGGGGGGAAAAAGTCAGTTCCCGACAATCAGTTGTTTTCTTTCCTTTGTATATATCTAGCCAGCCACTTCTCCCTCCTATGAGGAATAGAATAGGAATAGGTTTCTGTGGTGTCTAATCCGTCTCTAATATAGGCTGCTCAGTTATTGAAGCTAATTCTGAGACCCCCTCCTCTGTGGCTCTTACTCCCCCTTCGTGGATGCCTGGGGACCGTCATTACCTCCATCTCGGGGTAGCTCAGCACCACGAGTGAGGCACAGGCCACAGTGTCATTTCCCTTGATGTAGGACAGATCCACTCCACCGACTCTTTTCAGTCCATCAAGTTCCACATGTTGCTGCCAGCTCTCCGTATTGGTGGTGATCAACTGATCCTTCAGAAGTATCTGCTGCCTGGAAGGGAAGGGACAAAGAAAGCTGAGGACAGACATTATGACAGAAATGACTGCACTGAGACAAGGATCTGACCTCCAGGATTATGTTATAGATATGCGTACACTCAGGGACTCAGAAGACAGTGTTGTCACCCATGGAGCTGGCAGGGTAGCAGATGTCAGACCTCTGGGGGTGGAAGGAGCTTCAACTCCATGCTGCACCTACTGGCAGTGGCAGCCAAAGTAAAGCTGATGTGCCCTAGATGCACATAGGAGGCCATGTTTTGGCTCTAACAGAGGTCACAGCATGGATTTACTTATTTACCAATATTAAAGGATAAGTCCAATTAAAACAAAAAACAGAAAAATAAGCACAAGGGACATAACTTACAGTCAGCAGGATGTATCCCTTGTGCTGATTCCTATTATTTTAGTAGTAATCCTCCTCTGTCCCAGCCACCCCTATGCCCACAATCTTCCAGTGTGGAAGGGGTAACAGAACTAATGGATTGTTACAGGCTCTCATCAAGAGAGCCTGTCTATGCCCATCCTTTCTGCCTATCTCTGCCATTCCCAGAAGCCATTAATACAGCTTCTATGACTGAAGCAGGATCTATGAATGAAGGGGGGGGGGACTGTAAATTATATACCAGTCCTCCATTCACAGATTACTTTGCATTCAAATAAATTGTAGTAGGGCTTCTAGAAATGGTGGAGCTGGGAACAAGGGGCAGGCAAACAGGGCCTCTCTGGAGGCCCATTAGTTCTATTAATCCCTACTACACCAAAAGCTTTTGGCGGGTTGGTGAAGAAGGGAGGTGGGGCAGAGAAGTATTTCTACTGACAGAAGAGGAATGTGTACAGGGCACACATCCAACTGACTGTAAGCTATGTCCCTTGTGCTGATTAACCTTTGACTGCCACCACCAATTGTGGTATGACCATGGCCCAAGGGGAGGGGATGGTATTCTTACACACACCCAGGTGGTGGCATCCACTTATATAGTTTGTAAATCTGATAAGCCAACTGTTGGCTGTCGGATGGAAGTGACCTGTTGATTTGCCTTTCCCCAATGTGTGTGCCCCCGCCATCTTTTCTGGGCTTTCCATGCCCATCAGCGCATAAGCGACCAGCAGGTGGGTGCTGCCAGGTAGAAAGGAGGGAGATCAGCTACTGACCCAGAAGTGTTGTGTAAAATGTCCCTTCCAGGTGCTGGTGTCACTTTTCCCAACCAGTATAGGGGGGAAGAAGCTAATGGAACGCAATCTGCTCTCCATTAGCTTCATTGAAGGACAGGTAAGACATCAGGGGTCTTTTAGACCCCTAATGTCTCAAGAAAGAAACCTGTCACCAGAAAATGCATCACACAGAGGACTTTTTGTCACCTATGTGATGACAAAAAATTTTTTAAAATGTTTTGAGCCCCCCCACATACACAAATGTATAAACATAAATGCGCGCAGCGTGGGCGCCTATGCATAAAAATTTTCATGCTAGACATGTTATACATCGCCGTGCACATTGAAGAGGGAATATTAACCACTTCAGCCCTGGAAGATTTTCCTGCTTAATGACCGAGACATTTTTTGCGATACGGAGCTGCGTCGTTTTAACTGGCAATTGCACGGTCCTGCAACGTTGTACCCAAACAAAATTGATGTCCTTTTTTCCCACAAACAGAGCTTTCTTTTGGTGGCATTTGATCACCTCTGAGGTTTTTATTTTTTGCGCTATAAAGAAAAAGGGAGCGTCAATTAAAAAAAAAAAAAAACATCTTTTACTTTTTGCTATAATAAACATCCCCAAAATGTTTTTAAAAAACAAATTTCTTCATCAGTTTAGTCCAATATGTATTCTTCTACATATTTCCATATTATATGGTAAAAAAACAAAAAAACGCAATAAGCGTATATTAATTGGTTTGCGCAAAAGTTATAGCGTCCAGGGACCATTGACGTTTATACAGCGATCAGTGCTATAAAAATGCACTGATTACTGTATAAATGTCACTGGTAGGGAAGGGGTTAACTCTAGGGGGTGATCAAGGGGTTAAATGTGTTCCTTCGTGTTTCCTACTGTGGGGGGATGGACCTGACTGGGGGAGGAGACATATCGCTGTTTGTAATTACTACAAACAGATCTGTCTCTTCTCCCCCGTCAGAACAGGTTTACACATCCAAATCACCGTTCTGGTGGGTGGCCGGTGGCGATCGCGCCCGCCGGCCACTGACAAGTCCCCAGCTGTTCAGCAGGTGCGAGCGGGGGACCCGATATGGCTCTTAAAGGAGCCAACGTACCTATACGGCGATTTGAGGCAACATGCCACTTGCTGACGTATATCAGCCTGAGCCAGGCGCAAGTGGTTAATCAGGGTTAGCTCTAAAATGATAACATGTAGGGGATTTTAAAGCGTTGTCTATGGAAAATATAGTGTACTGAAGTTTGTCGCTATTTCACATCACACACATTTTAAGACTTGACATGTTGGGTATCTCTTTACTCCGCACAACTTTAACATTAGTGTCTTTTTTACTAAAATATTGCGCTTCCTAAACCATTGAGCTAATATCTTGTGACATAAAAATTGGAACTACCACTATTTTATTCTCTAGGATAGGGGTCTCTAACCTTCTTAACCACTTGACGTCCGGGCCATAGCCAAATGACGGCTACAGCACGGACCTCAATTTCCGGGAGGCCGTCATATGACGTCCTCCCCTTTCCTCGCTCCCTGTGCACGCTCACCAGTGCGCATCGGGGAAATTCTGTGCTGGCCAAATTACAGATTGCTGTAAATGGCCAATCACAGCGGCCATTTACTACGCGATCGGCGTGGCCAATGAGCGATCATCTCAAATGTAAACATATGAGATTATCTCTCATTGCCGGCTCTCAACTTCAAATAAAAGGGGTTATTTGGGGAACATTTGCACTTTCCTGGCTTGTTCGGGTCTCAAGAAATTAGATAAACTGTCAGAACATCAGATGGGATAATTTTTTTATGATTTGTACCACAGCTTGTAGACTTTAAAATTTTCACAGACCAAATAATTTTCACTAATTTGGGTTATTTTTACCAAAGATATGTAGCAGTATAAATTGTGGCCAAAATTTATGATTACTAATTTGCTAAATTTTATCACAAAAATTCTTTTTTTTCCAACATTTTCTGTGTTTTTTTTATTTATAGCGCAAAAAATAAAACACCCAGAGGTGATCAAATACACCCAAAAGAAAGTTATATTTGTATGAAGGAAAGGACAAAAACATATTTGGGTAAGAGCTGCATGACTGAGTAATGGTCATTCAAAGTATGACAGAACCGAAAGCTGAAAATTGGACTGGACAGGAGAGGGGTTTAAATGCCCAGTAAGCAAGTGGTTAAACAAAGGGCCAGTTTATTGTCCTTAAAGGGACTGTAAAGGCAGAAGTTTTTTTTTTTTTTTAATACATTCTATGCATTAAGATAAAAAGCCTTCTGTGTGTAGCAGCCCCCATAATACTTACCTGAGTCCCATCTCTATCCAGTGATGTACACAAATGCCTTCACCGTCCCGGACTCCCTCTCCTATTGGCTGCGACATAGCACCAACGCCACTGACTCCCACTGCTGTCAGTGGAAAGAATAGTTCCCCGTTGTTGGTATCAGTGGGAGGAATAGTTCCCTGTTGTTGGTGTCAGCGGGAGGAATAGTTCCCCGTTGTTGGTGTCAGTGGGAGGAATAGTTCCCCATTGTTGGTGTCAGTGGGAGGAATGGTGTCCCGTTGTTGGTGTCAGTGGGAGGAATGGTGTCCCGTTGTTGGTGTCAGTGGAAGGAATAGTTCTCCTTTGTTGGTGTCAGTAGAAGGAATAGTTCCCCATTGTTGGTATCAGTGGGAGGAATAGTGTCCCGTTGTTGGTGTCAGTGGAAGGAATAGTTCCCTCATTGTTGGTGTCAGTGGAAGGAATGGTGTCCCATTGTTGGTGTCAGTGGGAGGAATAGTTCCCCGTTGTTGGTGTCAGTGGAAGGAATAGTGTCCCGTTGTTGGTGTCAGTGGGAGGAATAGTTCCCCCATTGTTGGTGTCAGTGGAAGGAATGGTGTCCCATTGTTGGTGTCAGTGGGAGGAATAGTTCCCCGTTGTTGGTGTCAGTGGAAGGAATAGTTCCCTCATTGTTGGTGTCAGTGGGAGGAATGGTGTCCCGTTGTTGGTGTCAGTGGAAGGAATAGTTCTCTGTTGTTGGGTGTCAGTAGAAGGAATAGCTCCCCATTGTTGGTATCAGTGGGAGGAATAGTGTCCCGTTGTTGGTGTCAATGGAAGGAATAGTTCCCTCATTGTTGGTGTCAGTGGAAGGAATGTTGTCCCATTGTTGGTGTCAGTGGGAGGAATAGTTCCCCGTTGTTGGTGTCAGTGGGAGGAATTGTGTCCCGTTGTTGGTGTCAGTGGAAGGAATTGTTCCCTCATTGTTGGTGTCAGTGGGAGGATTGGTGTCCCGTTGTTGGTGTCAGTGGAAGGAATAGTTCTCTGTTGTTGGGTGTCAGTAGAAGGAATAGTTCCCCTGTTGGTGTCATCAATGGGAGGAATAGTTCCCCGTTGTTGGTGTCAATGGAAGGAATAGTTCCCTCATTGTTGGTGTCAGTGGAAGGAATGTTGTCCCATTGTTGGTGTCAGTGGGAGGAATAGTTCCCCGTTGTTGGTGTCAGTGGGAGGAATTGTGTCCCGTTGTTGGTGTCAGTGGAAGGAATAGTTCTCCGTTGTTGGTGTCAGTAGAAGGAATAGTTCCCCATTGTTGGTGTCAGTGGGAGGAATGGTGTCCCGTTGTTGGTGTCAGTGGGAGGAATAGTTCCCCTGTTGGTGTCATCAATGGGAGGAATAGTTCCCCGTTGGTGTCATCAAAGCCTTAATTTCCATCTGGAGTTATGGTGATCCCCACCACTCCTCACTCTTCGCTCTCCATATTCACACCTGCCCTTAGCTCAAGCACCGGGGGCGGGGCCCCCAGGAAGGGCGGTCCTTGGTGCCCATTGGGTAATGTGCATCGATCCTTTAAATGCAGGAAGAAAGCCAAGAAAACTAATCACGGCATAAAAGGGGTTCAGCAGAGCCTGCAGCTGATTGGCTGGGACTTCATGAATAAGCCCCGTCCCTGAAGGGCTGATAACAAGGTGTCGGTACTCACTTCTCCCATTCCACCAACGTCTCCTGCTGGGAGCTCGGCGCCTCTGCCATGGTGACAACTCGTGCTTCCCCGGAAGTGTACCGCCCATACACTCCGCTCCGTAGCTTGATTGGCTGTCATCTCCTTCCCTGTTTGACGATTGGCAGAATGAATGGCATCGCAATAAGGGGAATATGGCGTTGTCCTATCATGTGACAGAGGCGAGCCAATCAAGAAACACCAGGAAGCATTCTAAATATGTCGCCGGTAGGCGTGCGTTTCCAACCAAGTGTTAAGCTTTACATCGCACTAACAAAAATGAGTATTTATCATCAATTCTACTCATTGTATACTTCCTAATGGAATATATTGTCGCACTATGCAAATAGAACGCAATGCGTCCCCTCTCATCATATCCCTGGAGCTGTAGCTAGAAGAGAGCTGACAGATTGAACTATTTACGTGCAAGGAAAATATGACCAATAGATGGCGGTGTGCTACCTACAGGGCAGTAAGGACAAAACGATCCAATAGATGGCGCTGTAATTAGCTGCAATAAAAATCACATCTAATAGATGGCGCTGTACTAAGTATTTACCTGCAATGTAATATTGAACCAATAGATGGCAATGTATTCTTTCACTTCTTATTTAGTGAATCCAATAGATGGCGCTATTCTCTTCCGCTGTAATGACAATTACAGCCAATAGATGGCAATAATCTTATGTGGTTAGCGGCAAAAACAAATACATCCAATAGATGGAGCTGATCTACTGTCGTTACTTGCCATGTCAATTACGTTCAAATAGAGATCCATTATCTAGAGTACTTAGCTGTAATGACAATTTCATCTTATAGATGGCTACTTAACAGCTGATCTACTGTTATGAGAAACAGAAGCAAAGAAGCGTGACGGCAGAAAAAATAGCAAGATATCCAAGTCCGCCCCTTTTTTAGCTATACAGTGGAACCTTGGATTACAAGCATAATCTGTTCCAGGAGAAAGGAGAATGCTTGTAATACAAAGCACTCGCATATCAAAGCAAGTTTCCCCATAGAAGTCAATGGAAACAAAGATAATTTGTTCCGCGTTGACTTCTATTGCATGCAATACCACATGTGGCCGAGGTTGGGGGGGGGGGCTCGCCTCGGAAATATTCAGGAACAGCTTGGCTGAACTCGGAAGGGCTCAGGCATGGAGTATTTCTGAGTTTCACTGGCGCCCCCGCGCCTCTGGTCACATGAGGTACTGCATACAACATTAGCTTGAATTCTCTTAGTTTTGTGAGAAAACACTCGCAAACCAAGTCAGAAGTAAAAAAAAAAAAAAAAAGTTGCTTGTCTTTCAAAACGCTTGTTAACCACTTCGCGCCCGCGCTATAGCCAAAAGACAGCTACAGCGCGGACGCTAACTGCCGGGTGGACGTCCTCCTGTTTACTTCCCTTCTCCGCACTGCCGCGGTCAGTGAAAAGTGAGTTAACACTAACAGTGAAACACACAGACAACACACATGCCCACCTGTCCCCAGTGTCATCTGTCCTCTGTGCCACCTGTCAGTGCCATCTGTCCCCACTGTCACCTGCCAGTGCCATCTGTCCCCTGTGCCACCTGTCCTCACTGCCACCTGTCAGTGCCATATGTCCCCAGTGCCACCTATCAGTGCCATCTGTCCCTAGTACCACCTGTCCCCAGGGCCATATCAGTGCCATCTGTCCCCAGGGCCACCTATCAATGCCATCTGTCCACAGTACCACCTGTCCCCAGTGCCATATCAGTACCATCTGTCCCCAGAGCCACCTGTCAGTGCCATCTGTCCCCAGTGCCACCAATCAGTGCCATCTGTCCCCAGTGCCACCTGTCCTCAGTGCTACCTGTCAGTGACATGTGTCATCAGTGCCATGTATCAGTGCCATCTGTCATCAGTGCCACCTGTCAGTGTCACGTGCCATCTGTTATCAGTGTCACGTGTCATCAGTGCCAGCTGTCATCAGTGTCAGGTATTATCAGTGCCACGTATTAGTGCCATCTATCATCAGTGCCATATCAGTGTCACGTGTCATCAGTGCTACGTGCCATCTGTCATCAGTGTTACATGTCATCTGTGCCACGTCCGTGCCACGTGTCATTGTCCTGGTGCTCCAGGGCCTTCAAAAGTGTAATAGGTAGTCAACAAGTTAGATGTGTAATTTATGCTCCTAGAACACGTGATGGTGCTCCCTGCTTATTGGGCCTCTCTATGTGGCCAGGCTGTGAAAAAGTCCCACATGTGGTATCGTAATACTCAGGAGGAGTAGCAGAATGTATTTTGGGGCATTATTTGTGGTATACTCATGCCATGTGAGAGAAATAACCTATTACAATGACAATTTTGTGTAAAAAATAATCTTAATTTTGCAAAGAATTGTGGAAAAAATTACACCAAAAACCTCACCATGCATCTTACTAAATACCTTGGAATGTCTACTTTACAAAAAGGGGTAATTTGTAGGGTATTTGTACTTTCCTGGCTTGTTCGGGTCGCAAGAATTGAGATAGGCCACCAGTACATCAGATGTGATCAATTTTTTATGATTTGCACCGCAGCTTGTAGACTCTCTAATTTTCACAAAGACCAAATAATATCCACTAATTTGGGTTATCTTTACCAAAGATATGTAGCAGTATAAATTGTGGCCAAAATTCATGAAGAAAAATAAATAATTTGCAAAGTTTTATCAGAGAAATAAAGAAAAATGCGTTTTTTTTTCTAAATTTTTTCATTTATAGTGCAAAAAATAAAAAACCCAGAGGTGCTCAAATAGCACCAAAAGAAAGCTCTATTTTTATGAAAAAAGGACAAAAAATAATTTGGGTACAGTGTTACATGACTGAGTAATTGCCATTCATATTGTGAGAGCACAGAAAGCTGAAAATTGGTCTGGGCAGGAGGGGGGTTTAAAGCGGTAGTAAACCCGCACAAAATTATTATTATTTTTTTAAACCTGCAAAGCAAAAGGCATAATGAGCTAGTATGCACCGCATACTAGCTCATTATGAAATACTTACCTTAGAACGAGGCCCCGACATCTGGCCCGATCCACGCCGAGGGAGCTGACATGTTCCCTCGACGTTTCTTCCGGGTATCGCCCACGCCGAGGGAGCTGACATGTTCCCTCGACGTTTCTTCCGGGTATCGCGGCTCCGGCGCTGTGAGTGGCCAGAGCCACGATATCGTCACTCCCGCGCATGCGCGTGGGAGATTTCATTCCGGCCAGCCAGCCACTGCCGGATTTTCAGGCCGAAAATCCCCTTGTGTGCATGCGCCGCTGCAGTCAGCGGCGCATACCGAGGGGAATATCGCCTAAACTGTATAGGTTTAGGAGATATTTTTTTTACCTACAGGTAAGCCTTATTATAGGCTTTCCTGTAGGTAAAAGTAAAAAAAGGGAGTATACAACCACTTTAAGTGCCCAGTAGGCAAGTGGTTAACCACGTGTATGTTTTTAGTTTTATCTTTTTTGTCTGATTTGTCATTAGCTGCAATGACAACTGCATCCACCAGATGGCGAAGATATATTATAGTTAACTGCGATTACAACTACCTCCACCAGATGGCGATGATACGCTGTAGTTAACTGCAATGGTGATTCCATACAATAGATGGCGATGATCTACTATATTTGACTGCAATGACAAATACATCCACTAGATGGCGATGATATACTATAGTTAACTGCTATTACCATTAGATCCACCAGATGGTGATGATATGCTTGTCGTTAACTGCAATCGTGATTACATCCAATAGATGGCGATGATCTACTATAGTTGACTGCAATGATAATTATATACACCAGATGGCAATAATTTACTATAGTTAATAGCAATAACAATTACATCCAGTAGATGGCGGGGATCTAGTATAGTTAAAGAGGGATTCCACCTAAAAAAAAAATATTAAAAGTCAGCAGCTATAAATACTACAGCTGCTGACTTTTAATAAATGGACACTCACCTGTCCCTGGTTCCAGCGATGCCGGGAGCCGAGGCCGATCGATCGCTCGGCTCTTGGCTGCTGCCGTCACCATTCTAGGTGAGGGAATCAGGAAGTGAAGCGAATCGACTTCACTTCCTGATTCCCTACTGTGCATGCGCGAGTCGCGCAGCGCAATAGGAATTCTCCGCGCTGTCACTGGGACCCGTGTGTGTCCCAGCAGACAGCGCGGCAGGGCAGGAAATGACATAGACTCCCACTGGAGTCTATGCCCCGAAGTGGGTGTAAATACCTGTCTTTGACAGGTATCTCCACCCCCCTCCCCCCTGTAAATGTGCCAATTGTGACACCGGAGGGGGGGAGGGTTCCGATCGGCGGAAGTTCCACTTTAGGGTGGAACCCCGCTTTAACTGCAATAAAAACTACATCCAAAAGATGTATTAAAATAATCCAACTGATTCAGGAGATCAAAGGCACCCTCATCCCTAATTAGAAATGTATAGAAAGAACTGGAAAAGGGTTTTATATTTTAATAATATAAAAATAGTAAACAAACGTTGACTCATAAACAGACAAACATTTTTAAAATTATCATAGCATGACAACAATTTAATGCATTTAGTCCCCTTTCACACTGCCAGTGTTTTTCAGGCGCTACAGCTCTAAAAATAGCGATTGTATAGCGCCTTAAAAAAGCGGCCCCATTCACTCCAGTGTGAAAACTGAAGCGGTGTGCTGGCAGGATGTCAGAAAAGGTCTTCAGTCTCCAGCTTCTTTGGAGCAGTGAACTTACCGCTCCTCCCCATTGAAATCAATGGGACAGCGCTGCGATAGCACTGGCAAAATACCACTTCAGCGGCATTTTGTGGGTGGATTTAACCACTTTTCGGCTGCCGGGTTAAAACCGCCTTGCTAGCAGCCGAATAGCACTGCTAAAATGACAGGAAAGAGGTGCTGAAAATAGCTCCGCTTTACTGCCCCCACCGCAGGGCTCGCTGTGAAAGGGCTCTTAGAGCTGATAAAGCTATATAAATACCTGTTGGCTCAACATGTTTCGCTAATTGCTTCTTCAGGAGCTGTGAGGCAATATATTGGCTATAGTGATGGCCGAACGGTTCGCCCGGCGGTCGTTTCGCGGCGAATTTCCGACTTTCGCCGTCCGCGGGTTCGAACGCCTTTTTCCGTCGTTCGCCCCGGCGGACTTACGTGTTTAATGTATACAAGAACTTTAACCTTTCGTGACACGTTTATCATGTGTTACAGGACAACCAATTGAGACATGACAGCTCATGGACACTTGGACATTCCCCCTAACCTATAAATACACCCGATCCGGTGGCCATTTTACATTCTTTCTTCTGTCACTGTAGGGAAAGGATCCTGTGTGGAGTAGGGACAGAGAAAACGCTAGCTATTTGGTACACAAAAGTTCTTTTCAGGACTGGTATAGGTGTTAGGTCAGCAGCCTGAGTTTCTTTTGTCAGTTTAGATAAAGGGACAGAGCGCTGTATGCTGCTATTTTAGGGACAGCTCAGCCAGATTAGTCTTTCTTCATCATCATCATCATCATCATCATTAGCTGTTACTATCAGGTCCACAAAAGAGCTGTTCCAGCTAATCGTTCCAGCCTACTCTTTTTTGCCAATTTGTATAGGGACAGGCAGGAAGCAGTGTGTCAGGCAGTGAGGATAATTTTAAAGACTTGCTGTTACTATTAGTTCCACAAAGGTTCTTTTCAGGACTGGTATCAGTGGTACGGTAATAGGCTTGTACACGTATAATATTCTTTCTTCCAAATATAGAAAGAATATTATACTTGACTGCTGCCCTTCTGCTGCAGTCTGCTAATCATTCACAACTCACTTGTTCCACAAAGCTCTTTATCAGGACTGGTAACTTGGTCTGTCTAGGGTGCTACGGTACATAGGCTTGGGTGCGGTACAGTCTGCTGTTCTGTAAGGACCGCTATCGGTCCACAATACATAGGGTTGCCGTGCACTACTGCTGACCGCTGCCCTATACTGCAGCAGTCCTTCATTGGTATAGGGACTGACGTACAGTCTGCTAATCACTAACACACAACCTGCTTGGTCCACAAAAGTTCTTATAAGGACTGGTAACTTGGTATAGGGTGCTACGGTACATAGGCCTGAGTGCGTTACAGTCTGCTGTTCTGTAAGGACCGCTATCGGTCCACAATACATAGGGTTGCCGTGCACTACTGCTGACCGCTGCCCTATACTGCAGCAGTCCTTCAGCGGTATAGGGACTGACGCACAGTCTGCTAAACACTAACACACAACCTGCTTGGTCCACAAAAGTTTTTATAAGGACTGGTAACTTGGTATAGGGTGCTACGGTACATAGGCCTGAGTGCAGTACAGTCTGCTGTTCTGTAAGGACCGCTATCGGTCCACAATACATAGGGTTGCCGTGCACTACTGCTGACCGCTGCCCTATACTGCAGCAGTCCTTCATTGGTATAGGGACTGACGTACAGTCTGCTAATCACTAACACACAACCTGCTTGGTCCACAAAAGTTCTTATAAGGACTGGTAACTTGGTATAGGGTGCTACGGTACATAGGCCTGAGTGCGTTACAGTCTGCTGTTCTGTAAGGACCGCTATCGGTCCACAATACATAGGGTTGACGTGCACCACTGCTGACCGCTGCCCTATACTGCAGCAGTCCTTCAGCGGTATAGGGACTGACGTACAGTCTGCTAAACACTAATACACAACCTGCTTGGTCCACAAAAGTTCTTATAAGGACTGGTAACTTGGTATAGGGTGCTACGGTACATAGGCTTGAGTGCGGTACAGTCTGCTGTTCTGTAAGGACCGCTATCGGTCCACAATAGATAGGGTTGACGTGCACCACTGCTGACCGCTGCCCTATACTGCAGCAGTCCTTCAGCGGTATAGGGACTGACGCACAGTCTGCTAAACACTAACACACAACCTGCTTGGTCCACAAAAGTTTTTATAAGGACTGGTAACTTGGTATAGGGTGCTACGGTACATAGGCCTGAGTGCGTTACAGTCTGCTGTTCTGTAAGGACCGCTATCGGTCCACAATACATAGGGTTGCCGTGCACTACTGCTGACCGCTGCCCTATACTGCAGCAGTCCTTCATTGGTATAGGGACTGACGTACAGTCTGCTAATCACTAACACACAACCTGCTTGGTCCACAAAAGTTCTTATAAGGACTGGTAACTTGGTATAGGGTGCTACGGTACATAGGCCTGAGTGCGTTACAGTCTGCTGTTCTGTAAGGACCGCTATCGGTCCACAATACATAGGGTTGACGTGCACCACTGCTGACCGCTGCCCTATACTGCAGCAGTCCTTCAGCGGTATAGGGACTGACGTACAGTCTGCTAAACACTAATACACAACCTGCTTGGTCCACAAAAGTTCTTATAAGGACTGGTAACTTGGTATAGGGTGCTACGGTACATAGGCTTGAGTGCGGTACAGTCTGCTGTTCTGTAAGGACCGCTATCGGTCCACAATACATAGGGTTGCCGTGCACTACTGCTGACCGCTGCCCTATACTGCAGCAGTCCTTCATTGGTATAGGGACTGACGTACAGTCTGCTAATCACTAACACACAACCTGCTTGTTCCACAAAAGTTCTTATAAGGACTGGTAACTTGGTATAGGGTGCTACGGTACATAGGCTTGAGTGCGGTACAGTCTGCTGTTCTGTAAGGACCGCTATCGGTCCACAATAGATAGGGTTGACGTGCACCACTGCTGACCGCTGCCCTATACTGCAGCAGTCCTTCAGCGGTATAGGGACTGACGTACAGTCTGCTAAACACTAATACACAACCTGCTTGGTCCACAAAAGTTCTTATAAGGACTGGTAACTTGGTATAGGGTGCTACGGTACATAGGCTTGAGTGCGGTACAGTCTGCTGTTCTGTAAGGACCGCTATCGGTCCACAATAGATAGGGTTGACGTGCACCACTGCTGACCGCTGCCCTATACTGCAGCAGTCCTTCAGCGGTATAGGGACTGACGTACAGTCTGCTAAACACTAATACACAACCTGCTTGGTCCACAAAAGTTCTTATAAGGACTGGTAACTTGGTATAGGGTGCTACGGTACATAGGCTTGAGTGCGGTACAGTCTGCTGTTCTGTAAGGACCGCTATAGGTCCACAATAGATAGGGTTGACGTGCACCACTGCTGACCGCTCACCTATACTGCAGCAGTCCTTCAGCGGTATAGGGACTAAGAGTTTTGTCACAGGGTCATTTAAAAAATGACATGCAGAGGAAGAGGCAGGCCCTTCCGCAGGGGTGGTAGGGGTAGGGCAGGAGCAACAGGCTTGAGCCAAAGTGGGAAGTTGCAGAAGGTGCGTTCAATTACTTTAAAGGATGCACCAGACTTGGTTGAGTGGCTCGCTCAGCCTTACTCTTCTGCACCCTCCTCATCCTCTCGATCTGCACCCTCTTCTTCACTCTCTGCTATGTGCACCCCCAAAGACACTACCACCAACAACACGACCACCACCACCACCACCACATACCTTCCGCTTGAGTCACTGGAATTATTTTCCGATCCATATCAAGAGGACATTTCTGATGCGCAGCCACTCTTGGTATTGGATCAGGAAGAGGAGGTAGCAACAAGCGCTACTCAGCAGTCTGACGCCAGTACCCAGATCAGCCCAAGGAGGAGGTTGGTCCCCGGTGTTGCTGCCTACTCTACTTATAGCGGTGGGGAAGGTGACGTTGATGATGACGTGTCTAGTGATGTCACGTGGGTGCCCACAAGAGAGGAAGAGGAGGGGAGTTCAGAGGGAGATATGGACCAGCAGATAGGGAGGAGAAGCAGCAATGACTTACATTGCACAGCAGGGACAAAGCAGACTGCAAATGTATCAGGAGCGAGTCATCGACCATGTACGGTCACATCTGGCGCTCCCAGGACACCGGCACATGGCTCCGCAGTGTGGGCTTTTTTTAACGTGTCCGCTGCTGACAATAGCGTTGCCATCTGCAATCTTTGCAGTCAACGCGTTAGTCGCGGTAAGCCCAATACTCACCTAGGGACGACCGCCTTAAGAAGGCACATGAGCAGCCATCACCGAGCCCAGTGGGAGCAACGGAACACACAAAGCCACACTGCAGGCTCTCACCGTCCAGCCTCGTCTTCTACTTCTCCTTCTCCTCTCTCCTCACAATTGTCCTCCACTCCACCTTCCATCACGCCAAGCTCACATTTTTCTGCAAAAAGGCAGGCTTCCGTGGGCCTAATGTTTGAGCGTAAAAAAATGATGACGCCGGATAACCCTCTTGCCCAACGGTTGGCGGCTGGCTTGTCAGAACTCATAGCCCGCCAACTACTGCCATATAAACTGGTGGACTCGGAGGCCTTTCGCAAATTTGTGGCCATTGGAACACCACAATGGAAGGTCCCAGGAAGGAAGTATTTCTCAGAGAAGGGCATCCCAGAGCTATATGGCCATGTTCAGCGGCAAGTGAATGTATCTCTGGCACACAGTGTCGGTGCCAAGATACATCTGACCACAGACACGTGGTCTAGCAAACACGGGCAGGGAAGGTATATCAGTTTTACTGCCCACTGGGTGAACCTTCTGACGGCCGTCAAGCATGTAACCCGTGGCACCCGTGTAGATTTGGTTTTACCGCCACGGATTGCATGCAGGCCTGACTCTTCTTCTCCTCCTCCTACTCCATCCTCCTCCCTCTCCTCCTCAGCTGCCTCCTCCTTTTCCGCTGCTAGCGTCTCTTCCACTGCACCGCCCAAGCTCCCCAGAACCTATTCCACATGCCAGGTGAGACGTTGCCATGCCGTGCTGCGTCTGTTGTGCCTGGAAGCAAAGAGCCACACTGGCCCGGCACTCCTTTCAGCTTTGCGTTCACAGGCAGATGAGTGGCTAACACCGCTCAATTTGACAGTTGGTAAAGTGGTGTGTGACAACGGTGCCAATCTGCTTAGCGCATTGAAACAGGGCAAAATCACGCACGTGCCGTGCATGGCACACGTCTTAAACTTGGTCGTGCAGCGATTCCTTGTCAAATACCCTGGGGTCCAGGACATCTTGCGGCAGGCAAGGAAAATCTCGGCCCATTTCAGAAGATCTTACACGGCCATGGCTCGCCTTGCTGACATTCAGCGGCGACACCATCTGCCGGTCAGACGTCTTATTTGCGATTGCCCGACGCGATGGAACTCAACCTTCTATATGCTTGATAGGCTGCTCCAGCAGAAACGTGCAGTTAACGTCTACCTGTATGAACTCTGCGAAAGAAACGGTTCTGGGGAGCTGGGTTTTTTTTCACCGCGCCAGTGGCTGCTCATGCGCGACACATGCAGACTTCTGCGGCCATTTGAGGAGATCACCAAACTGGTCAGTCGCAGCCATGGCGCCATCAGTGACATGGTACCTTATGCCTTCTTTCTGGAGCGTGCATTGCGTCGTGTCATTGATCAGGCTGTGGAGGAGCAGGAGCGGGAAGATGAGGAAGTCGCAATGCTGGATGAATTCCCAGGGGGGGCTACTCTATCTGAGACAAGTCAACAACAGGAGTCTGATGAGGAGTCAGAGGAGGATGGTGCCGGGGCGGATGAGCAGGAGCAAGAAGAGCATGCTTTAAACCTTTCTGGGATCCCTGTTGTGCGAGGATGGGGAGAGGAGAATGAAGAGGACGACATTATCCTGGATGATGAGCAGGAGCCAGGCCACCACACCGCTTCCACTTTAGTGCAAATGGGGGCCTTCATGCTCCAGTGTTTTAATAGGGACCCCCGTATAAAAAGCATGAGGGTCAAGGACCAGTACTGGGTGGCAACGTACTTAGACCCCCGGTACAAACACAAAATGGCGGAAATGTTACCGCCGTCGCAGAGGGCTGTCAGAATGCAGCACTTCCAGGCCTTGCTTCGAGAAATGCTGCATTCTGCTTTTGCGTGCGCTGGCAGAGGAGCAATTCCCACTCCCAGAGAAGGATTTGCGGGTACCAATCCAACAGCGCCTGCAAGAAGAGGCCGGTTTGAAGATGTGTTGGTGACTTCGGATATGAGGTCATTCTTTCAGCCGACCCATCGACAGGTGTCATCCGGATCCAGCATCAGGGAACGCCTAGACCGTCAGGTGTCCGACTACATTGGGTTAACGGCCGATGTGGACGCTCTGAGGAGTGATGAACCCCTAGACTACTGGGTGGGCAGGCTTGACCTCTGGCCAGAGCTTGCCCAATTTGCAATCGAACTGTTGGCTTGCCCCTCATCCAGTGTCCTGTCCGAAAGGACGTTCAGCGCAGCAGGGGGGATTGTGACCGATAAGCGTACTCGCCTAGCTCACCACAGTGTTAACTACCTCACATTTCTAAAAATGAATGAGGCATGGATCTCGGAGGAATTCAACACATGTGATCAGTAGACCATGTATATGTCTATAAACAATTTTTGGAATCAAGCACACAGACCTTCTTAATTCATTTGGCTCACTTCCCTGACCCAAAAAAGCACACCGTACTATATGCCCCTACCCTCCTCTTTGAAGAGGTTGAGCGGTGTCATATTTCTACTGGGGCTGCTTATTATGAGGGGTTCCCACCATCCCTGTGCTGTGCTGACTTCCTCCTGGGTGTTCTTATTATGAGGGGCTCCCACCATCCCTGTGCTGTGCTGACTTCCTCCTGGGGGTTCTTATTATGAGGGGATCACACCATCCCTGTGCTGTGCTGACTTCCTCCTGGGGCTGCTTACGGTGCTGCTGTCAGCGCTGTATGTCACGGAGCTGCTGTCAGCGCTGTATGTCACGGAGCTGCTGTCAGCGCTGTATGTCACGGAGCTGCTGTCAGCGCTGTATGTCACGGAGCTGCTGTCAGCGCTGTATGTCACGGAGCTGCTGTCAGCGCTGTATGTCACGGTGCTGCTGTCAGCGCTGTATGTCACGGAGCTGCTGTCAGCGCTGTATGTCACGGAGCTGCTGTCAGCGCTGTATGTCACGGAGCTGCTGTCAGCGCTGTATGTCACGGAGCTGCTGTCAGCGCTGTATGTCACGGAGCTGCTGTCAGCGCTGTATGTCACGGTGCTGATGTCAGCGCTGTATGTCACGGAGCTGCTGTCAGCGCTGTATGTCACGGAGCTGCTGTCAGCGCTGTATGTCACGGAGCTGCTGTCAGCGCTGTATGTCACGGAGCTGCTGTCAGCGCTGTATGTCACGGAGCTGCTGTCAGCGCTGTATGTCACGGAGCTGCTGTCAGCGCTGTATGTCACGGTGCTGCTGTCAGCGCTGTATGTCACGGAGCTGCTGTCAGCGCTGTATGTCACGGAGCTGCTGTCAGCGCTGTATGTCACGGAGCTGCTGTCAGCGCTGTATGTCACGGAGCTGCTGTCAGCGCTGTATGTCACGGAGCTGCTGTCAGCGCTGTATGTCACGGAGCTGCTGTCAGCGCTGTATGTCACGGAGCTGCTGTCAGCGCTGTATGTCACGGTGCTGCTGTCAGCGCTGTATGTCACGGAGCTGCTGTCAGCGCTGTATGTCACGGAGCTGCTGTCAGTGCTGTATGTCACGGAGCTGCTGTCAGCGCTGTATGTCACGGAGCTGCTGTCAGCGCTGTATGTCACGGAGCTGCTGTCAGCGCTGTATGTCACGGTGCTGCTGTCAGCGCTGTATGTCACGGAGCTGCTGTCAGCGCTGTATGTCACGGAGCTGCTGTCAGCGCTGTATGTCACGGAGCTGCTGTCAGCGCTGTATGTCACGGAGCTGCTGTCAGCGCTGTATGTCACGGAGCTGCTGTCAGCGCTGTATGTCACGGTGCTGCTGTCAGCGCTGTATGTCACGGAGCTGCTGTCAGCGCTGTATGTCACGGAGCTGCTGTCAGTGCTGTATGTCACGGAGCTGCTGTCAGCGCTGTATGTCACGGAGCTGCTGTCAGCGCTGTATGTCACGGAGCTGCTGTCAGCGCTGTATGTCACGGTGCTGCTGTCAGCGCTGTATGTCACGGAGCTGCTGTCAGCGCTGTATGTCACGGAGCTGCTGTCAGCGCTGTATGTCACGGAGCTGCTGTCAGCGCTGTATGTCACGGAGCTGCTGTCAGCGCTGTATGTCACGGAGCTGCTGTCAGCGCTGTATGTCACGGTGCTGATGTCAGTGCTCTGTATTACGGTGCTGCTGTCAGTGCTCTGTATCTCCTGCACCCTCTTGTTTGCCTACCCTGGTCCCTGACCTTCCCTCTCCTCCATTGCCTTCATTAGCTCCATAGTCCTGAATTGTCAGAACAATTTCCCAAATAAAAAAAAAATGCTTGTAGTTATCGATCCCAAATTCACCTCATACATGTATTATGCTATTGTCCAGGTGGTGGGACTACGTGCTACCCCCTAATAATTACCCCGTGGCCGCAAATTCGACCTAAAGGTTTGCGAAATTCGCCTCCCATTGAAGTCAATGGAGCCCGCGGCGAACGGTCGTTTTCGCGAACGTTTGTGTCCGTTCGCGTTTCGCGTTCGCGAAACGTCCCGTCGGAAGTTCGTCCATCACTAATTGGCTACAAGAAAATACAAAAAACAAGATATAAGATATCAAGCAACAACAACAATTTATTACAACTTATAATATAAGGATAAATTTTTTAATGAAGAATTTTTTTTTAGTTTTTTTTAAGCCTTTTAAAAAGGCTTTTCATGAAAAAAAATATTAGACACTTACACAATGCTTAATACATATAACATCCTAATTAATGAGCTATGGCAGTAGTGGAACTCACATATAGTAATGTGCAATAATGGTAAACTCACCTATTATATATATGATAAACAGATTAATCAGAATCCTGTTTGTTCAGAAAAGGGGAGCTGTTAGAATATTATTCCAAATTCATAATTCACCACTTATAAGTATTATAATATATTCATGGCAAGCTTGCAAAACATATTTGGTTTTATGATTAATCATAATAAATAGTATGTGTGAATGACCTTGATCAAGTGTTCAGTGAAACATATCCTCATCTAAAAGTTGAGTTAGTAATAAGTTTCTGGCGTAGCCAATCTGAATATGACATTTATGGTATCTTGGTACAGAATGTCATGAGAAGACAAAAATAGACATGTGTCTACGTAGCTAAAGCAATAATACATTGTGGATTATATCCTGTTAAAGTGGTTGTAAACCCCTACAAACCACTTTGACCTACAGGTAAGCCTAGATTAAGGCTTACCTGTAGGTCCAAGAAATATCTCCTGAAGACAGGCACACTGAGTGCGCGGGAGTGATGTCATCACGGCTTCGCCGAATGACAGCAGCGGAGCGGCGAGACCCCACCGAGAAGATGGATGCGCCGGATTACAGGGGACAGCGGTCACCTAGCTGGCTCCTGTGTCAGGTAAGTGACACATAATGGGCTACTATGCGATGCATAGTAGTCCATTATGCTTTGCCTTTGCAGGGAATGAAAGAGGAAGTAAACCCATCAGGGTTTACTTCCCCTTTAAGGCTGGGTTCACACCACAGCGATGCGGAAACGCCACGAATCCGCGGCGTTTTCCCGCATCGCACACCTCCCGCCGGCAGTTCACACTGCCCTATGCGGACGGCTGGGAGTGTCACTGATATGTTAATGACACCCCCAGATCCGTCCGCATATCGCAGTGCGATCTGCAGACTCGCACAGGAATCGGATCGCATGGTGTGAACCCCCATGCGATCCGATTCTGTTGCGGACCAAAAAAAGGGTCCCATGCGAGTTTGCTGCGGGAGCGATGCGAATTCAGCCATACTATCTGTATGGCTGAACTCGCATCGCTACGGAGATCGGATGTGATTTTCGGTGCGAATCACATCCGGATCTCCCCCCGCAGCAGTGTGAACCCAGCCTAAGATACGTTTACACTAGTCTTAGTCATATTAATACATATTAGCAGGGCCGCTGATAAGCCAGTACAGCTGACCCTGTTGTACCGGGCCCGGCCAGCAGGGGGGGCCCCGAGCAATCTTAACAGCATTTAGAATAATAAAGAAAAAAGTCTGACTGCACAGGGCTGACCGAGGGAGGAGGAGAGCATCACCCCAGGAGACTGGATCTCAGATAACACAGGGATCTAAGGATAAGAGAGGACATGTATTCCTATCAGCACCGGAGCCCCCCTCCTCGGGAAGGACAGAACACCAGAGCTCTCCTCAAGGCAAGATAACAGGTGACAGATAGCATTCTTCTCCTGTGATCACCATTGTTCTGCCTCTGTACAAATCTGTGCTGTAAACTTGCCCTGTACTAAAAGCTAAATTTATGAATATGGTAGGAAAATAATGGGACTTTTCAGGTTATTACACACAGATGCATTTCACAAAATCATTATTTTAATATATGTGTATGTTGAATATATTTATATAGCACCTGAAAAGTCCCAGTATATTCCTAACATATTCATAAAGTTGAGTATTAACAGCAAAGAAAGTGTATACATATATATAATACAGCCCATCTAAAGGAAATGAAATAAAGTCCAATCTTGCAGTGTGTGTGGAGGGGGGGGATAGACTCTTTTACTTACCTGTTTCCATGCTCCAGCCAGCTGCAGAGCCCTCTTCCTCCACCAAACCTCATCACATCGCAGGGGGGCTGAAGTGTGAGCAACTGGGCTTAGGTGTCCGTTTATGAAGCAGTGATCAGCGGTGATCCAGAGGATCGCCGCTGATCACAGCCCATAAACAGTTTATGAACCAGAGATAATCGGGGAGAAGTGTTTGAACTTGTTCTCTCGCCGATTATCTCCACACATGGAGAATCCTCATTGAATGACACAGAAATGGCCAGTTTATGAAGCTGCGATCTCAGCGCTTCACTGGCGATCTGTCAGAATTCACACTCCCCGATTCACAAGCTCAGAGGTGGAGAATCGGGGAGTGAAGAGGAAATCTGGGGGGGGGGAGGAAAGAGGAAGATAATTAACTTCCTTATGCCTCGTTCAGACCCCCCAACACTGTAACCATGTCCCCCTTTCATATTTATGTATATATATATATATATATATATATATATATATATATATATATAATATATGTTTGTGTATATACATGTATATATAATGTCTGTGTGTGTATACATGTATATATTATGTAGAGGGACTCTTTATTTTAGTAACACTAATCACACCGTGTGTCAGTGTATTGAGCTGTGATCATTTATCACTGCTTAATAAATTGACATCTGTGTGTATCGGTGAATTTCTAGTACTGTAATCTCATAAAGTCTCACAAGATTGCAGTATTAGGGGCCGTTCTCCAGTGTTAGAAGCGTTTGTAGATCGCTTCACTCCTCCAAGGGTGAAGCGATCTACTCCGCTTTATAAACTGGCATACAGAGGAGAAAGATCTCCTCTGTGAATGCCGGAGAATGAAGTAGTGAATAGATTTCACTGCTTCATAAAAGGACACCATAGTCAGTAAAACATACACAAGCGCTGTAGGGAACCATTCAGCGCTGGAAGAAGCCAGCTAAAGCAAGAAATTGGGTAAAGCTGGGTACACACACATCAAAATTCAGTTTAGCAGTAATCGGAAAAATTTTGATCTATGTGTAGCCCTCCGTGTTAGAAGCCAATCATTATACCACCTTAGTATATTCATATGCCATCCCACATACTGACTCCTACCACTTTTGATCACTTCAAATCACTGAAGTGCTCGTTGTGGTTAGAGTGTTCCTTTAATATCTCTCAGAAAAAGTTAACCTCTGTATACTGATTCCATTTCATTTGATCATCCTCTAGTTGTGTTAAATTGGTGTGGGGGGGGGGGGGGTGCTGTCTGTATACCCTAGCCTCTCGGTATACGGGCGGGGCCAGGGATGGGGCTAAAGGGGGCCCCGTCAGGTAGGCTGTACGGGGCCCCATGATTTCTATCAGCAGCCCTGCATATTAGTATATAGTTACTTAATGTAAAGTTGCTAATATGTGTTCATATTATGTAAATATTTGGTTATATGACATTACATGATCAGCACATTACTTCAAGAATGGAGTGTTGCATGTGGGCTTGTCAATCAAGTTAGCAGAAATGAATGTGTGCCATACAAGGTACTAAGTTTGTGAGGTTATGACGTTCACATGTAACATATAAGCTAATGTTTCCAGATTGAAGATACACACACACACATGCACAACCCCCCCCCCCCCACAACTTAACTTATTAATATTTTTTGATTGTTGTGTGTCATGTTTTATGTCACTGCACGTTTAATGAGTAGGATGTCGGTCCTCGGGCTAACCCTGAAAGTCTTGTGGGAGGGTGGACATAGGCCTTCTGGCTTGGTTCGCCCCCTCTCTTTGGGGGGTCTCCCTTCGGGGGAGCCCCTACCCTAGAACCTGGGTGGGTCTGTTTCGGCAGACCTTCCGGAGAAAGGTGATCGTCCGGCTTTGGCTGGATGGGCCATGTATTGGTACCTCAGTCCCCGTCTTGAGCCTAATGCCCCGGGGGATCAGGGTAAGGTCATTCCTTGTGGAGGACAGCAGACACCCGTTGCATGTTTTTGTGTGTCACTCTTTATGTGTGTGCACTTTTTTTGGCACCGGGTAGAAGTTTTTGGGTGTGTTTTGCACGCCATAGGCTTTTTCAATAAAAAAAAAATGACGTTCACATGTAACATATAAGCCAACATTTCCAGATTGAAGATGGACACTCACACTCACACACCCCCACTGGAGAGATGATACTGACATATTCACACAGAGACTGATGAGTTGGGACAGCTGAATTCTGCCAGAAGTCTAAGAACGTAATTTCCTGCTTCTTCTTGGAGGTCACACGAACATGGACAGAAGCCAGCAGCCATGAAGCACGCATGCTTTCATAAGCTTATTACAGCTTCATGACTATTCCATTTCATATATTTTTACCCACACTGAACTGAACTATTATACTTTTTACATTGTATTTATGATGCCAACCGTGTGACAAATAAACTCACACTTTGATTTAAGTCAGTTTGACTATCAATGCTATTCATCCAGAAACGCCTCTAAGATACAAGAGTATCAGACATCAATAATATTCTTTCAGAACCAGAGAGGGGAGCATCAAGTCCATTAACGGAGATTGCAGGGTGGGCACCAAAGAAGTCACTTCTAAATTAGGTATAAGAATACAGAAATGAGGGTCAATCCCACCTGAAAACTTGCCGAAATACCTAAAAAAAAATTAAAAAATGAAAATAAATGGAGCAGAAAGATACTCGGAAATGAAGAGAAAAGGAAAGGAAGAGGGGAGGGGAAAGTGGGGGAGGGGGAAAAGGGGGAAGGCGGGGGGAGAGAGAAAGGGAGGGGAGAGAGAAAGGGAGGGGAGAAAATGGAAAGGGGAAGGAAGGGAGAATGGGTAGAGAAAATGTGGGTCTTGGTTACCTTAACCACTTGCCGACCAGCCGCCATCATTATATAGCAGTAGGTCGGCACGATCCCGCGAATCACCGTAGCTATATGTCAGCTTGTGGGATCACGCCACCGGAGGCGCACACACACACCCACTGCACTGCGAGGGTGCCAATGCTTGTGGCCGCCGGTCGCGATGACCACAGGTCACGAGCCATCATGGGCACGAGAGGCAGAACAGGGACGTGTGTGTGTAAACACACAAATCCCCCCCTGTCACTGGTGTCAGTGGGAATGAATGAATGAATGAATGAAATACTTGTATAGCGCACAATGCGAACTGAATCGCCTCTAGTGGGAGGACTAGCGGGCCTGTCACTGGTGTCGGTGGGGTGACTAGCGGCCCGGTCACTGGTGTCGGTGGGGTGACTAGCAAGCCCTGTCACTGGTGTCGGTGGGAGGACTAGCAGG
Source organism: Lithobates pipiens (assembly GCF_037356315.1). Taxonomy (NCBI): domain Eukaryota; kingdom Metazoa; phylum Chordata; class Amphibia; order Anura; family Ranidae; genus Lithobates; species Lithobates pipiens. The sequence goes on along the minus strand of NW_027507758.1, from coordinate 563,072,021 downwards.
CCCTGTCACTGGTGTCGGTGGGGTGACTAGTGGCCCTGTCACTGGTGTCGGTGGGTTGAATAGTGGCCCTGTCACTGGTATTGGAGAGGTGACTAGTGGCCCTGTCACTGGTGTCGGTGGGTTGAATACTGGTGTCGGTGGGGTGACTAGGAGCCCTGTCACTGGTGTCGGTGGGGTGGCTAATGGCCCTGTCACTGGTATTGGTGGGTTGAATAGCAGCCCTGACACTGGTGCCAGCGGGGGACTAGTGTCCCAAGGGCTGGATTAAGGCACTCAAAGGTCCACAGTTTGGAGACCCCTGGTATAAGTCGTGTACATACCTCCTGAAGCCTGACTGAAAAACTGATGAGATGGCATCATTCCACCCTGCCTTGTTGCTAAGACGCTCCCAACTGTTCCTGCTCACCATCTAGGGAGCGACCTCTCAAATCCCTGTACATATGTGGCCCACTAGCTCCTTCAGCATTGTTGAACTCAGAGCTATAGTGCCAGGGGTGAGAGAGCACAGGAATGGTGTTTGAATCAGCTGGGAGTGTCTTAGCAACACCCTAGCAACAAGACAGGATAGGATTATAGGCGGCAGATAAATTGCCTACATACATAGCAAGGACATTATTAAGCTTTGCTCAAAGCTGCAATATTTGTTTTTACCTTCTCGCTCCCCTTATCTGCATAGGCAGCTTGTTGGTGAACGAAGGCTTTAAACTTCTTGAGTCCGAGAAGATTTATAATTGGTTGCAGCGTCCATCTTTACTTTATATGCCAAGCGGCACTGGATGATACGTGTGATGGCGCTGGACCCATAAGAGTGGGAATTGGTTCCAATGGATGTAAAGCTGAGTGGGTTTTCTTCCATGGTCAATGTGAACCTTTGCTGCTACCTCTCCGCTCACCATAAATGCATCTTGCAAGGGACGGTCAGCCCCTGGGTGTGTATTGAAGAGTGCCATAAAAACAAAAACACAAATCCCTGTTCTGTGTGGACTGACAGATCATGCGTGCCTAATACCTAGGAATCACAATCTCTCATCCCCTCTAAGTCCGTCCCCTCGCCCTACAGTTAGAAACACACACATTGAACACAGTTAACCCCTTCCCTGCCAATGATGTTTTTACAGTAATCAGTGCATTTTTATAGCACTGATTGCTGTGTAAATGCCAATGGTTCCAAAAATGTGTCCAATGTGTCCGCCATAATGTCGCAGTCCCAATAAAAATCACAGATTGCCTCCATTACTAATAAAAAATAATAATAAAAATGCTATGAATCTATCCCCATTTTTGTAGACGCTATAACTTTTGCGCAAACCATTCAATATACGCTTATTGCAATTTATTTTTACCAAATATATGTAGAAGAATACATACTGGTCTAAACTGAGAAAAAATGTGCTTTTTTTTTTAAAAAAAAGGGGATATTTATTATAGTAAAAAGTACAAAATATTGTGTTTTTTTCAAAATTTTGCTTTTTTTTGTTCATAGTGCAAAAAAATACAAATCGCAGAGGCGATCAAATACCACCAAAAGAAAGTTCTATTTGTGGGTAAAAAGGGATGTCAATTTTGTTTGGGTGCAACGTCACACGACCGCGCAATTGTGTCAAAAAATGGTCCGGTCATTCAGCAGCCAAATCTTCTGGGGTTGAAGTGGTTAAATCAATATCCGGACAATGCCCCAAAAAAGATTGTAACATCATCTTACAGATCTATGTGATGAAAAAATTTGGAAGCTTCAAGGCTGTGAATATCATTTTTATCATCATATATATCTGTTACAATCTTTTACAGTTCTCCCTTCCTTCCCCTTCCACACCCCCCCTTCCTCCCCCCTCTTCATTTCTTCTTTCTCCCCTCTCTGCTCCCCCTTTCTGAACAAACAGTATTCTGATTAATCTGTTTATCATATATATATATATATATGTATATATATATGATAGGTGAGTTTCATCATTATTGCGCATTACTGTATGTGAGTTCCATTACTGCCATAGCTCATTAATTTGGATGTTATATGCCCTACGTATTATGTAAGTGTCTAAATTTTTCTTTAACCATTTAAATTCTGGGCACTTTCACCCCCTTCCTGCCCAGGCCAATTTTCAGCTTTCAGCACTGTAAGCCCTTGTACACACAGTCGGAGATTCCGACAACCAAATCCGTCAGAGTAATTCTGACGGATTAATTCCGGAAGAGGTCTGGAAGTGATGTTGCATACACACGGTCGGACTAAGTTGTCGGAAAATCCGATTGTACATAACGTGATGACGTTATTTCGCTACGATGGGACTACGTTCAGGCTAGTAGCCAATAGCTTTGGTCTAGGAATTTGATCTGAGCATGCGTGGCACTTTGTCCGTCGGAGTAGGCTACACATGATCGGAGTATATCCGATAGGAGCATTTTGTCGGAAAATTTTACCGGCAAGTTGGAAAACTTGGTCCGTCGGATATTCCGACGGAAACAGTCCGATGCAGACCACACACAGTCGGAATATCCGACAAAACGGTCCGATAGGAAACATTCCATTGGAATCTCCAACCGTGTGTACAAGGGCTAACATTTTGAAAGACAATTGCGTGGTCATGCAACATTGTACCCAAAATACATTTTGAACATTTTTTTTCACACAAATAGAGCTCTTTTGTTGGTATTTGATCACCTCTGCAATTTTAATTTTTTGTGCTATAAAAAAAAAGACCAAAATTTTGAAAAAACAAACAATATTTTTAACTTTTTGCTATAAAAAAATCCCAAATTTAAATAAAAATTTAGTTTAGTTTAGGCCGATATGTATTCTTCTAAAAAAAAATTGTAATAAAAATTGCAATATGCATATATTGATTGGTTTGCACAAAAGTTATAATGCCTACAAAATAGGTTATTGATTTCTGGCATTTTTATTATTTTATTTTTTTACTAGTAATGGCGATGACTTTGACATTGCGGTGGACAGATCGGACACTTTTGACACTTTTTTTAAACCATTGACATTTATACAGCAATCAGTGCTATAAATAGCCACTGATAACAGTATAAATGTCACTGGCAGGGAAGGGGTTAACACTAGGGGCGATCAAGGGTTTAAATGTGTTCCCTGACTGTGTCTTCGAACTGTGGGGGTGTGAGACTGACTGCGGGAGGAGACCAATTGGTGTTCCTATATACTAGGAAGACACAATCTGTCTCCTCTCCCCTGACAGGATGTGGATCTGTGTTTACACACACAGATCCACATTCCTGCTCTGTCACAAGTGATCGCGGGTGCCTGGTGGACATTGCGGCCACCTGGCGTGCGCATTGGCTCCTTGGTGACACTGCTGGGCGTGTGCACGCACCCATCAATTCCACGGGGAAATGGGGGGCATCATATAACGGGATGGGAGATCGTCTCTGCGGATGTCATATGACAATGGGCAGGATAGGAAGTGGTTAAACAACGTATCTGTATATTATAAATTGTAATAAATTGTTGTTGTTTGATATCTCACAAAACACAAAAAGTCACATGACACAAGTAAATGCAGTATCAAAGTTTATTAAAAGTTGTCATGCACATATGAACAACACGAAAATGGGCAAGCCAATCGGCTGATCTATACAGTGTAAAACAGTGTAATTACACCTGTAGCAGTATAAAATGTACATAGCCATATACACAGGCATATAAATTGATCCTACGCGTTTCGCAAGACCATGCTTGCTTTGTTAGGGGTAAATGCGTATGTATTACAGCTGTAAAAAATGAGAAACCAAATAGGTATCTGCACAATGATGGTATTGTGACAAATGGGCAAGGGGGTATAAAGCACAAGGACCCATACTTACCAACGGCTAGGTCAGACCAGATGCTGAATTCCCAGAGGCAGCAGCAATAAGCGCTCAGCTCAGTACTGGTATGGACTTGAAATCTGGGGAACAATGAAAGAGAATCGGAGATTGTCACCTACAAAAGATAATCCAACGTCAATGGCGATTCCATAAAATAGATGGTGATGATCTACTATGGGTAACTGCAATGACAATTACATCCAATAGATGGCAATAATCTACTATAGTTAATTGCAATAACAATTACATCCAGTAGATGGCGGGGATCTAGTATAGTTAAAGTGGAGGGCCGGTTATAAAAAAAAAAAAAAAAAAAAAAAAAAAAAGTCAGCAGCTGCAAACACTGCAGCTGCTGACTTAATAAACACACTCACCTGTCCAGGGCGCCCGCGATGTCGGCCGCCCGAGGCCGACCCGTCCCTCGGCTCTCGGGTCCCGGCGCCGCCATCCCTTGTAAGGGAAACAGGCAGCGGAGCCTTATGGCTTCACTGCCCGTTTCCTACTGCACATGCGCGAGTCCCGCAGCGCTTTCTGAATGGGACGCGCTGTGTTCAGGAACACACAGTTCCCAGAACACAGCGCGACTCATTACCCAGAAGACGCCGCGACGAAGACAGAAGACAGAAGATCTCCGCGGAGGAGGAAGAGGAAGATTAGGAGAAAGTGCCTAGCAACAGGCATTTCTGGTAAGTAAAAAAAAAAAAATTTTTTCTTTTTTTTTTTTTTTACATTTTTTGTAATTTTTAAATTTTTTTTCTTTTTCAGGGTGGCCCTCCCCTTTAACTGCAATAATAACTACATTCAATAGATGTATTGAAATAGTCACATTGATTCAGGAGATTAAAGTGGGAGTAAACCCACTGACATTTTTTTTTCAGGCCTGCAAGGGAAAAGTTATAATGAGGTAGTATGCACCGCATACTAGCTCATTATGAAATACTTACCTTAGAACGAGGCCCCGACATCTCACCCAATCCACGCTGAGGGAACATGTCAGCTGGGTATCGCGGCTCCGACACTGTGAGTGGCCAAAGCCATGAGGTTGTCACTCCCACGCATGCGCACAGGACATTTCTTTCTGCCAGGGTCCGGCGTCTGCTGGGCTTTTAGCCGGGAATCCCCTGTGCACATGCGCCGCTGACTGCAGGCGAGGCGAATATCTCCTAAACCATACAGGTTTAGGAGATATTTTTCTTACCTATAGGTAAACCTTATTATAGGCTTACCTGTAGGTAAAAGTAAAAAAAAAGACTATACAACCGCTTTAAAAGCACCCTAATTAGAAATGAATAGAAAGAACTGGAAAAGGGGGTTTTTATGGTTCCACAAATATAACAACAATTTGATAACAAATGTGAAATATTTTATTAATATAAAAAAATCTAAAAAGGAGTAAACTAATTTTGACTCTCATAAGCAGACAAACATATATAAAATTATCACAGCATGATAAGAAACAATATTTTTGATTGAAAATATATATTTTGCATTAAAATATACAAAAAACAAATACTACAACGGGGTACATTCCATCCTGTACTCCGACGCAACGCATAAATACACTACATAGCAATACAGTTGGAAGCATACAAATAAATTACATTCATCCTTCAGTATGATGCCTGATGTGTTGCACAGAATGAAAATACCCTGCAACATCACACCATGTATGACTCCGCATTACCCCGAAAGCATTAACTAAAACCATGTTACTACATACATATTACATATTACTTAAAGGGGCTGTAAAAGTAAAACAGTTTTCACCTTAATGCATTCTATGCATTAAGGTGAAAAAACATCTGACAATGCCGCCCCCCCAGCCCCCGTTTTACTTACCTGACCCCTTGAAAGTCCCGCGCTCGCCTCCGACATCCTCTTCGCTGCTCAGCCTGGCCGTTGATTGGTTAGAATGGATAGATTGAAAGCAGCGCAGCCATTGGCTCACGCTGCTGTCAACCACATCCAATGATGTGGCGCGCCGAGGGGCGGGGCTGAGTGATACAGTGAGCGGCTATAGCCGCCAGCTGTATCCCAGGACCGCACCCGCAAGCACTTCTCACCATGGGAGGGAGCTCTTGAGAAGTACTTGTGTGGGGAAGCCGAGACAGCCGCTGAGGGACCCCAGAAGAGCAGGCCACTCTGTGCAAAACGAGCTGCACAGTGGAGGTAAGTATAACATGTTTGTTTTTTTTTTTGTTTTGTTTTTTATTCCCTTTACAATCCCTTTAAGCAAATCATGTAACATTTCAAAACAAATTACATTTCAACAGGCAAAGAGTGTGATGGAGGATAGGGAGGGACAGGATGGGGGGGGGAGTTCACAGGCCCAAAGCTTTATTGAACTGCCAAGGATACACAGGGGGGAGGGGAAATCTTCAGACCTCCTCTTCCTCCTTAAAGTCCATCAAGTTTCAGGCTCCATGCACACTGGAGCTCAAAAAAGCATTTTCTGGACGCCAGATTGCTGGCAGAAAACGCTGGTTGAAAAACACGTTTTTAATAGCGTTTTGTACTAGCGTTTATGCGTGTTTATGATAGTTTTTTAGCGTTAGCGTTTATGGACGTTTTTAATAAAAATACACTGAGGACACTCCAAAAATCCCACAATGCATTCCCAAACTCCCGCAATGCATTGAAAAATTAGAATGGCGTTATGGAGCCCATAAACTCCACTGCTCATTAAAGCTGAAAAAAGTCCATGTGTGCATGTGGGCACATAGGCTAACATAGAGTGGAATTCATGGCCTTTTTAAAAAAACACCCAAACTCCAATAAACTGCAATTTATCAGCTCCAGTGTGCATGGAGCCTTAGTCTCTGAGCAAACTGTGGACCAGTCTGCAACAGTCCTCGATGGACATCCTCTCCCGCTGGTGGATGAGGCACTTTCTGGCGCACCATACAGCATCTTTAAAGCAGCACAGCACCCATAGTTGCCAATAGTCCCGAATTTCCTGAGACATTGCAGGGATTTAGACCCTTTTCCCGATTTTAGTGTTTCCCGGGAAATTCCTTTATCCTGATTTTTTTTCTCCGCTACTATTGGTCCGCGGCCAGCAGAGATAATGTCTCCGCCGGCCATCATTTTCCAGAAGACCTGACGGGTTCAAGGATACAATGGAAATAGAGCTGCGGCACCGCCTACCCCCGGAGGGGTGCATGCTCATCCTGTGCCTGCTAGTAATGTTCACTCAATGTTCTCTGTGTTTGAGCCAAGCTCAGGCTCAGCAATGGGCAGTGGAGGGTGTCTTATGATTGGCCAAGCAGGTCACGTGCAGGACCGATGGAGGACATGAGGGAGCTGGTCACATGTGGATGCAGGGCTGGACTGTATCTGTGGGTAATCGTGCCAGCCCTGCATGCTCCCAGAGTTGCTGTGTGTCTTTGTCTCCTGAGGTCGGTCTCTTTCATCTGCTCTGTCAGCCGCCCCCCCACAGCCTTTCATGTTCCTACATACCAGAGGACTACAAGTAGCTGGAACATGAGAGGCTGGGACTTGTAGTTCTCCTCGTAGCTGAGGCATGGGAGGCTGGGACTTGTAGTTCTCCTCGTAGCTGAAACATGAGAGGCTAGGACTTGCAGTTCTCTTTGTAGCTGGGACATGAGAGGCTGGGACTTGTACTTCTCCTCATAGCTGAGGCATGAGAGGCTGGGATTTGTAGTTCTTCTTGTAGCTGAGACATGGGAGGCTGGGACTTGTAGTTCTCATAGCTTGGACATGAGTGGCTGGGACTTGTAGTTCTTCTCGTAGCTGAGACATGGGAGGCTGGGACTTGTAGTTCTCCTCATAGCTGGGACATGAGTGGCTGGGACTTGTAGTCCTCCTCATAGCTGAAGCATGAGAGGCTGGGACTTGTAGTCCTCCTAGAAGCTGAGGCATGAAAGACTGGGACTTGTAGTTCTCGTAGCTGGGACATGAGAGGCTGGGACTTGTAGTCCTCCTAGTAGCTGAGGCATGAGAGGCTGGGACTTGTAGTTCTCCTCGTAGCTGAGACATGGGAGGCTGGGACTTGTAGTTCTCCTCATAGCTGAGACATGAGAGGCTTGGACTTGTAGTTCTCCTCGTAGTTGAGGCATGAGAGGCTGGGACTTGTAGTTCTCCTCGTAGCTGAGACATGGGAGGCTGGGACTTTTAGTTCTCCTCGTAGCTGGGACATGAGAGACTGGGACTTGTTGTCCTCCTAGTAGCTGGGAAATGAGAGGCTGGGACTTGTAGTTCTCCCCATAGCTGAGACATGGGAGGCTGGGACTTGTAGTTCTCCTTGTAGCAGGGACATGAGAGGCTGGGACTTGTAGTCCTCCTAGTAGCTGAGGCATGAGAGGCTGGAACTTGTAGTTCTCGTAGCTGAGGCATGAGAGGCTGGGACTTGTTCTCCTCGTAGCTGAGGTATGGGAGGCTGGAACTTGTAGCTCTCCTCATAGCTGGGACATGAGAGACTGGGACGTGTAGTCTTCCTAGTAGCTGGGACATGAGAGGCTGGGACTTGTAGTCCTCCTAGTAGCTGAGGCATAAGAAGCTGGGACTTGCAGTTCTCCTCGTAGCTGAGACATGGGAGGCTGGGACTTGTAGTTCTCCTCGTAGCTGGGACATGAGAGACTGGGACTTGTATTCCCCCTAGTAGCTGGGACATGAGAGGCTGGGGCTTGTAGTCCTCCTAGTAGCTGGGGCATGGAAGGCAGGGAGTTGTACTTGTAGTCCTCCTGCATTGTGGGACACGAAAGGCAGGGACGTATAGTCCTCCTGTATTGTCAGACTCCCCTTCTCTGTCAGACCCCCCTCTTTCATCTCTCTCACCTCCTCCCCCTTTCTCTCACCCCCCCGCTACTGCCTCTCTCTCTCACCTCCCTTTTTCCTTCCACAGGGGGTGGGGCCCTATGAGATAGAAATTATTGGGACCCCGTACAGCTTAAACAGCAGCCCTGTGAGTAAGTGCATCAGTTTGGATGTTTCTTGACCTACCTCCTGTCATAGAAGCTCTATGACAGGGGATAGGTCAGTGTGGAGTGTAGGGGTCTGGGACATGACAAGGAGTAGGTCAGTGTGGAGTGCAGGGGTCCCTCTGGGACCTACCCTCTGTCATAGAGGGACCCCTAAACTACACACTGACCTACCCCCTGTCATAGAGCATTGTTAACAGGGGGTAGGTCAAGAAACTGGTGCACTCACTCACAGGGCTGCTGTTAGGCTGTACGGGGCCCCAATCATTTCTAACAGCAGCCCTGTGAATGAGTGCACCAGTTTGGATATTTCTTGACCTACCCCCTGTCATAGAGGGACTCCTACACTGCAACACTGCATACTGACCGACCTGAGATGTAAGGAAGCACTCCGCTGGGGACACCTAAGATGTAAGGAGGGACTCTACTGGGGACACCTGATGGCATCCGGTCGCAGGAGATGTGACAAATTAAACACTTGGGACTCCCATTGGTTCAGCATTAAAGTGAGTTGAACTATTTAATTCTATATTACAATGTAGTAATAATAATAATAATAATGCTTTTCAATCATCTTGACACTATAACAGCCATGGTGCTGGGATGATTGAAGCGCTAACACAAAGTGTTTGGAGTATCTTTATTTGCCGATTGTTAAACTTTCTGAAATACACATATTTCTATTGTAGTGTAGGATCTGGGCCTGCTGCCCTTCCATCCCTTTCTTCCTCTTTCTTTCTCCCTTTGTTCCTCCATCCCTCATTCATCTCAGATTCTAACCACACCCCCTTCGAGTCACGCCCACAATTTCATATAGACCACGCTCATTCTTTGGAGTGCCACATTTTTATTTTTCCCTATGTCACGCATTCTACTGCATGCCCCGCCCCCTAATTATAGTGCAACGCCGCCTACAGCCAAAAAAGTGTCCCTACATTTTTTTTTTTTTTACAATGTTGGCAACTATGAGCACCTGCCAGGAGCTGTCAATGTCCTCCTGTGAATGAGTTCCACAAAAGAGTCTGTTCAACACACCAAAGTGTGTGATTGCAGTCTGTGGCACAAAGTCTTTAAGTTCAGGTACCAAGGGCGCCTGTGCAAAGGGGCACTCCCAGAAAAAATGCAAAGCAGTTTCCTCCTGGATGATACAAAAAGGGCAGTGTCTGTATCTGGACAGGTTGCACGCATGCATGAATTTCCAGAGTGACAACCCCCCCTTGGATTGCCATCCATGCCAGATCTTTGTGCCTGTTGGTGAGTCTCTTTGAAGAAACATTCCTCCAGACCACTTTGTAAGTGATTAAAGGGAGGCCTGGAACAGTCTCAGCAATGTCTGATGCTCTAATCAACTTCTGGATAGTTTTTGGCTTCCACAAGTTAGACTTAACTCCCCGGCTCCTTGATAAACTTAAAAGTATCCAAGTAATAACAAGGAGTGTCCCACTGCCCCTTTTGCATCATCCAGGAGGAAACTGCTCTGCATGTTTTCTGGGAGTGTCCCTTTGCACAGGGCCTGTTGAGGGCTCTGGAACCTGATCTCAAAGACTTTGTTCCACAGACTGCTATCACACACTTTGGTGTGTTGAACGGACTCTTTTGTGGAACTCATTCACAGGAGGACATTGATAGTGCCTGGCGGGTGCTGTGCTGCTTTGAGGACGCTGTCTGGTGTGCCAGAAAGCACCTCATCCACCAGAGGGAGAGGATGTCCATCGAGGACTGTCACAGACTGACTCACAGTCTGCTCAGAGACTATCACTTGATGGACTTTAAGGAGGAAGAGGAGGTCTGAAGATTTCCCCTTGCCCCCTACCCTCCCGCCACACTATGTATCCTTTGGCAGTTCAATAAAGCTTCGGGCCTGTGAACTCTTTTTTCCCCTCCCTACCCCACCTTCTCCACCCCCCCCCCCCCCCCCCATCACACCTGTTGCTCATTGAAATGCCATTTGACTATGACAGTATGACCTGATTTTTCTGACATGTTTTTGTAATGCTTTCAGGGTAATGCGGCGTCATGCATGATGTGATGTTTTAGGGTACCATTACTCTGCGCAACACATCAGGCATCATACCGCAGGATGAATGTCATTTATTTGTATGCTTGGAACTGTATTGTTATGTAGTGTATTTATGCGCTGCGTCGCATTACAGAGTGGAATGTACCCTGTTTAAAGTATTTGTTTTTGTATATTTTCTTGCAAAATAAAGTATACATTTTCAATCAAAAAAAACTTGTCCCATCAAAGGGACCTCCAAAGAGGGAGGAGGAAAAAACAGGACATAGCGTTACCACCAGAGTCCAAAGTTCTGTCAACCAAAGTCCTATGGCTGCAGTTACAAGCAAAGAACACCCTCAGCAATGTTGCGATGTCAGGCACACCCTCACTGCCTTGGAGAAGTTCCTTAAAGCGGGAGTCCGCCGGGACTCCGCGTTTTTTTTTTTTTTTAAAAGCCAGCAGCTACAAATACTGCAGCTGCTGACTTTTAAAATAGTGACACTTACCTGTCCAGCCCGTCCGCGATGTCGGCACCCGAAGCCGATCTCTAGATCGTCACTCGGGTGCTGCCGCCGCCATCTTGGGTGTGGGAATCAGGAAATGGAGCCTTTCGGCTTCATTTCCCGGTTCCCTACTGCGCATGCGCGAGTCGCGCTGCGCAATAAGGACGGTCCCCGCTGCCTCTGGGATCTGTGTGTTTCCCAGCAGGCAGCGGGGCACTTGCGGAAGGGGGCGGGCACTTGCGGAAAGGGGCGTAATCTACGCTCCTTTCCGCAGAGAGCTATCCCGGAAGTGGGTGCAGTTACCTGGATTATCCAGGTAACTGCACCCCCCTCCCCCCTGAAAGGTGCCAATTGTGGCGCCGGAGGGGGGGGGAGGATTCCGATGAGCAGAAGGTCCATTTTAGGGTGGACCTCTGTCTATTTTGGAGCCCCAAATGAAATGAAACACTGCACTGGTGATGGCCTTGCAGGTGTTAACCCAAGGGGGGGGCCATGCTTGGGCGAGGTACTGCAACACAGGGAGCATCTCGCTGCAAAGTACCAGTGTTTTACCTCTGATGATGAGCTCTCTGAGGCTCCAAAGTCCAAACTGAAGTTCTGTCGCATCTTGGCCAGTCTCTCCTCCTGGGACTTATGGGCTGCTGCCTCAGCTCCAAACCAGAACCCAAGAATTTTGATGAAATCCGTTTTGATGCTGAAAGGAATGAGTCCTCTGGCCTTGTCATGCAGCTCTGGCAAGGGTTTGCGTCCTGAGTGAAGTTTCCTGAAAAAGAAAGAAATACACTTCTCACCTGTCTCAAGATTCTCCACCTTGGCACAATGTCACTAGACATGTGCAGAGTGAAATATTTCGTTTCGGAATTTCGTTTTCGTCCAAAAAAATAAATGTATTTAGTTACACCCGAAATTCGTTTTTTATTTATTTTGTTTTTCATTCAAAAATTGCATTCGTCCGAAAATCCACATGAATCACAGTCAAATCTGTCTTTGAAGGCTTATGGTGTCTTATCCCGGCGGCGACGTTTCTTATACGCGGAGGGCGGGGCCACCCATCACCTGACCCCGCCCCCCTCTGACGCGAATGGGGAAGCCGGGCTTCCCCAATAACGTATGGTGACCCCGCCCCCCTCTGATGTGACCCTGAAGGGTCTGGTATGGGTATTTAGGGGGAACCCCACGTAAATTTTTTTATCAATGACTTTCAATGAATGGTCTCTGTATTACAGGAGCCGACAATTCATTATAGCCGCGAGTGGTTTTAAAAGACTTTTTTTTTCCTGCAGAAATGACACCTTGTGTGTGTACCTGTGATGATCCATCTATGACCAAAAGATGGCCACAGAGGAGCTCATGGATAGAGTCAACTGTGAAGCACCTACCCCTGACAAGAATGGCTACCCCTGCAGACTTACTATCACCACCCCTGGACCAATAGGAGGGACCAAGGGTTCACTGAGAGGACAGATGAGTGCACCTCCTCAAGGGAGAAAGAGCTCACTCCTGAAGCATGTAGACATCGCTCTGCTGAATGGAAAGAAAATTCGAATTCGGCACCGCTTGGCTTGTATCTAGACGTATTCTTGATACTCCTTACATTAATGGAAAAGGGTATAAGGGCTAGTCAGCAAGGGGCCAAACTTACCTCCCCGGAGGAGGGGTGACTTCCACTGCATCTGCTGCCTGTATAATGCATTTAGAGCTGATGCCTAGATTGGGGTAGTTCTAGCTCCGGACAGTCTTTCGCAAGAGAAATCCGGCACCTCCCTTTGAGGGGGGGAGTGGCTAGTACTTCCAGAATGTAATTAGGTAGGAATGATGGGAGCAACGGTGGAGCCTGATGGTAAAGGGCTCTTACCAAGCTCTCAGAACTTCAGGCCTTCCTGCCTGGGGTGGGGGCTGCAGTTGTCTGGGTTGTTGGTCAGAGGTCAGTTGGTACTGAAAGCCTATGGTGGGTAACTGCGGGAAACCACGTCTATTAAAGGATACCCTACACCTGTAACAGGTGTAACCACACTGGACATATGGGGAAGGATTGTACAGAGCTTGCTTGCAGGTTCTGTAGGGTTTCAGGCCACAAGACCAAGGACTGCCCAAGGTCCAAAGACTGCAACCTCTGTGGAGTGGCTGAGCATGTGTTCAAATACTGCCCCCAGAGGACCTGAACTTACGCTGGAGCCCTGATCCAAGGCATGCCATCCACCAGCATCGGAAAGAAGCAGCCGGAAGAAGCAAGGGAGCCTGCCCCAACCCCTGTCCCTCCCTCCCCTCACCCACCCGCTCTGTGCCGGAGGAGACCTCCCCCACCCACTCCGGACCTATCCTCCCTGGAGGACTTCCCCGCCCTCCCTTCCACCCTCACCAGTGGGCCAACAAGCCCAACAGCAGAAGAACCCGCCACCTCCACTAAGAGTCCCCAATGGGGACCAGCGTGACAGTGATGGACCAGAGCCAGTAGTGGAGGACCTCGAGTCTGCGGGGGGGGACGAGATCATGGCCGACTCTGAGCCTGACCTCAACATCAACCAAAAGATGATGGAGGCTGTCCTGGAGGAGCTGGGCCTGACCCAGAACACAGGACAGGCAGAGGAAGCAATGGAAGAGCCCCCTCCGGGGAGGTAAGTTCGGTCCCTTGCAAACTAGACCTCATACCCTTTTTCATTATGGCAGAGATCTCAATCTTTTCCATTAATGTGAGGAGTATCAAGGATACATCTAGAAGGCAAGCGGCACTGACATTTCTTTCTACGCAGCAGAGTGATGTCTACATGCTCCAGGAGTGCGTTCTTCCTCCTCTGGGGAGGTACACACATCTGATCTCCCAGTGGACCCTTGGTCCCTCCTACTGGTCCAGGGGTGGCGATTGTAAATCATCAGGGGTGAGCGCTTCACGGTTGACTCCATCCATAAGCTAGTCTGTGGCTGTCTTCTGGTCATAGACGGCTCGTGGGTGGGATAGCCAATTGGGCTCATCAACATGTACGTCCCCCCCCCCAGATAAGAGTGAGCGATTGGAACTTTTCCAGACCCTGCAGACCCAACTCATCACCACCAGGGGAGTAGTAATCGGCAGTGATTTTAGCATGTACGCAAAACTTGATGCTGCATCTAGGCTGCTCAAGGAAATGATCTTGGAGGCTTTCTTGCAGGATGCCGTGGGATCCATAGGGAAAGGTACGTGAACTATTCGTGGTGCCGACACAATGGATTGGTACATTCCAGGATTGACTTTCTGCTCACTTCAAGATCAGTCAAGCATCGTGCTTTCTCTATGATCCCCTGCTTTTTCTCTGACCACAGGGCTATTCACTTTCGGGTGACCTGGACGAGGGCTTTGCCTGCGGACCAGGCTCCTGGAAGTTGAATAGCACCCTGCTGGAAAATTAGGAATTGATGGGGGAACTCTGGGAGGCCTATGCCACCTGGACGGAGGAAAAAATATTCTTCGGAAGGGTAAATGACTGGTGGGCGTTTGTGAAAGTCAAGCTGCGCAGCTTCTTTCAGGCAAGGGGACGCCAGCAAGTGTGTGCCAGGAAGAGGGAACTCAGGAGACTGCAATGTCAGTTGCAATCCCTGCTGGACTGTCATCACTGTGGCTGGGACGTTAGGCAGGACCTGAAGGATACCAAGAAGAGCCTGAAAGGGCACTTTGAGGAAGAATCCAGACACATTGTCTTCCTTGCCAAGGTGGAGAATCTTGAGAAAGGTGAGAAGTGTAACGCTTTCTTTTTCAGGAAACTCCACTCAGGACACACACCCTTGTCAGAGCTGCGTGACGAGACCGGAACACTCCAGAAGGGAAAGGAGGCTGTGATGCAAGTGGTCAGAGACTACTACACCAACCTCTACTCCCCAAAAACAACAGACACACAGGCAGCTGACAGGTTCCTGTCAGGTATCTCTAACCCAATTGATCCTGCACGTTCATCAGCTGTCAACTCCCCCTTGGTGTTGGAGGAGCTGCACTCTGCCGCTAAATCCTTTAGGCGGGGCAGGACCCCGGGCTGCGATGGTCTCCCAGTTGAACTTTATGTAACGCTGTGGGATGTCCTGGGCCCGGACCTGCTTGAGCTGTACGAGGAGATGGTGGTGGAGGGCAGAATGCTTCCTCCACTGAGGGAGGGGATGATCACGATTTTGTATAAGCGCAAAGGGGAAAGATTGGACCTGAAAAATTGACGTCCGATCTCTCTTCTGAACGTAGACTACAAGATCCTCGCCAAGGTTCTGGCCAACAGGCTGAAGTTTGTCATCGGACAGATCATCCACCCGGATCAGAGTTGTGGCATTCCTGGTTGCAGGATTGCGGACAGCCTTACGCTTGTCCGGGACATGGTCCAGTGCATTCATGGCCACCATGTGCACATGGCCCTGGTCAGTCTTGACCAGGAGAAGGCCTTTGACCGTTTCTCCCACGAGTTTGTGTGCAGAGCTCTGTGCAGGTTTGTTCTTGGGGAAATGTTTTGTTCGTATGTGAATGTAATGTATAATGACATTTGTAGTTTGGTGTTGGTAAATGGCTGGAAAACTGACCCCTTCCCAATTCTGTCTGGGATCAGACAAGGCTGCCCTCTCTCACCTCTGCTTTTTATCTGCTGTATAGAGCTCTTTGCCCAAGACATCAGACGGAACCCAGAGATCAGAGGGATCACCGCACCAGGACCAGACAGATGGGAGGTCAATTGCTCACTCTAAAACGATGATGTGACGGTGTTCTGCACCAACCGGCGCTCCGTGGACACACTCGCCCAGACCTGGGAGGACTTTGGCCAATCTTCAGGGGCAAAAGTCAACTGCGGGAAGTCAGAGGTCATGCTCTTTGGAAAGTGGTTCCTGCCTTTCAGCATCAAAGCGTACTTCATCAAAATCCCTGGAGTCTGGTTTGGAGCTGAGGGTGCATCCCTAAAGTCCTGGGAGGAAAGACTGGCAAAGATGCAACAAAAGTTTGGACTTTGGAGCCTCCGAGAACTCGCCAACGAAGGTAAAACACTGGTACTCCGCAGTGAGATCCTCCTTGTGTTGCAGTACCTCGTCGAGGCCTGGCCCCCCAGGTTAACACCTGCAAGGCCATCACCAGGGCGGTTTCACTTCATCTGGAGCTCTAAAATGGACAGAGTGAAGAGGGTGGTTATGTTCAAGGAACCTCTCAAGGGCGGTAAGGGCGTGCCTGACATCGTCACTCTACTGAGGATGTTCTTTACTTGTAACTGCATCACTTTGGTTGACAGAACTGTGGAGTTTGGCAGTAACTCCATGTCCTGTTTTTTCCTCCTACCTCTTTGGAGGTCCCTTGGATGGGAAAAATGGGACAGCTCCATCCCCTACAACTTGGACACTCTTTGGTATTACTTGGATACTTTTAAGTTTATCAGAGAGCAGGGGGTGCATGCAGTGAAGCCCCGACTTGTGGAAGACAAAAACTATCCACAAGTTGATTAGAGCATCTGAGATTGTTGAGACTGTTCCAGGCCACTCTTCAGCCACTTGCAAAGTAGTATGGAGAAATGTTTATTCAAAGAGAATCACCAACAGGCACAAAGATCTGGCATAGATGGCAATCCAAGGGGGGTTGCCACTCAGGACATTCATGTATGCCAGAAACCTGTGCAGATAGAGACACTGCCCCTTTTGCATTATCCAGGAGGAAACTGCTTTCCATGTTTTCTGGGAGTGCCCCTTTGCACAGGGCCTGTTGAGGGCCTTAGAACCTGAACTGAAAGACTTTGTACCACAGACTGCTATCACACACTTTGGTGCTCATTCACAGGAGGACATTGACAGTGCCTAGTGGGTGCTGTGCTGCTTTAAAGTGGTTCTGCACCTAAAAAAAATATATTAAAAGCCAGCAGCTAATAATATTGCAGCTGCTGACTTTTAATAAAATCACACTTACCTGTCTCAGGGTCCAGCGATGTCGGCAGCAGATGACGAGCGATTGCTCATCTCGTTGCTGCCCCCGCTGCCATCCTCTGTCAGGGAATCGCTTCTCGGCCTTTTGGCTAAGATCAAGTGTAGGATTGACTATAGCCTTTAGGGGTGTCTCTGCTTCACAGCTAGGACGTTGAGAACCACTTGTATTTATCCAAGCCATTAGGTCTTTGTGGGGTACCCTCTGCTCGGCCTTGTAGGATCGTTGATTAAATTCAGCTTCACCTACTTGCTGCTATTGGGTTAGAGGCTTAGCCAACACAAGGAATGAGATTGCGGTCTTCCCTTCTTCCCCCTCCCCTCTCCGCATTACAGCCTCCCGGCAGTAGATGCAAGAGCCTTTATAAAGGCTTCAGAGTGAAGACATTGAGGAACCAGAAGGAAGCCGCCTAAGAACTCCTGAAGCGATTTCCATCTCCAAGACGATGGGGAAGAGCGAGAAAAAGACCGGAAAGAACAAAAAGAACCCCGCTCCAGCCACTTCCTCCGAGACCCCCGAGAGTGTCGCAGCCTCAACTCCCATCCCCAACCCGGCCCGGCGCCAGCCAGCCGAATCCAGCCAAGCCCTCCCCCCCTGCAGACGGGCTCCCTACCCTAGAGCCTTGGATGAAGCAGACGGTCGTGCTGCAGCTGAAGGAGGTGGACGGAAGGGTCCTCGACATGACCCCGGAGATCTTCAGAAAGAAGATGATCCTGGAGCAGGGGTTCAGCAAAGCGGAAACGCTTTCGGTGCAGGCCTTCACAAGAGGTATATTCTTTATAACTTTTGTGTCATTCCAGGTCTGCAGAAGGTACTGGGATATGGTAAAGGCGAGTGGTCCTGAATCCCTCTTTCGTAAGTTCGCTGCGAACTGCCCCATAACATGGGACGAGAAGTGGGTGACGGTGGCCATGAGGAACCCCCATACCCCAGGTAAGGACATAGCCACTTACCTCCAGAGGTTCTGCACTGTGGTGAAGGACCCCGTCCGAACCCTCGATGCCAACGGCTTCTGGATAGGTAAGTGGTCAGTACTCTGCAAGTTCAGGAAGAACCCTTCTGGGGACATCCAGCACCTGCAGCAGTGCTTCTCCCTGGGCAACTCCGCAGGCATCCTTTACTACCCCGGGATACCCTACACCTGCAACAGGTGTAGCCACACCGGACACATGGGTAAGGATTGCAAAGAACTTGCTTGCAGGTTCTGTACGGTCACAGGCCACAAGACCAAGGATTGTCCGAGGTCCAAAGCCTGCAACCTCTGTGGAGTGGCTAAGCACGTGTTTAAAAACTGCCCCCAGCGGTCCCGGTTCTACACTGCAGCCCTGATCCAGGGCAAGCCAGCCGCCAGCACCGGAAAGAAGCAGCCGGAAAGAGGAGAAAAAGAACCACGGAAGACCACTGGTAAGCCCACCCCTACCCCCACCCAGGCCCCAGCCCAGACCCCTTCCCCTGCCCATGCCCCAGCCCCTGCCTCCAGCACACCCCCACCCACCACCTCTGTGCTGGAGGAGACCCTCCCCACCCTTCCCCCACCCACCCCGGACCTGTCCTCCCTGGAGGACTTCCCTGCCCTCCCTTCCACCCCCGCCAGTGGACCCTCAGGTAGCCGGAAACGGAAACCTAGCAGCCCAACAACAGAGGAACCCGCCACCTCCACTAAAAGGCCAAATGGGAACCAGCGAGACATCGATGGACCAGAGCCAATAGTGGAGGACCTTGAGTCGGCGGGAGAGGAGGATGGGGATGTGGGGGGAGAGGAGGAGGTCATGGCCGACCTTGAACCTGACCTCCCCCCGACCTCCACGTCAACATCACCCAGACGATGATGGCTGCTGTCCTGGAGGAGCTCGGTCTGTCCGAGAACACAGGACAAGCAGCGGAGGCAATGGAAGACCCCCCCCCCCTCCGGGGAGGTAAGTTCGGTCCCTTGCTGACTAGACCTCATACCCTTTTTCATTATGGCAGAGATCTCAATCTTTTCCATTAATGTGAGTAGTATCAAGGATACATCTAGAAGGCAAGCGGCACTGACATTTCTTGCCACCCAACAGAGTGATGTCTACATGCTTCAGGAGTGCGCACTTCCTCTTCTGAGGAGGTACACTCATCTGACCTCCCAGTGGACCCTTGGTCCCTCCTACTGGTCCGAGGGTGGTGATTGTAAGTCTGCAGTTGTAGCCATTCTTGTCAGGGGTGGGCTCTTCGCAGTTGACTCCATCCATGAGCTAGTCTGTGGCCGTCTTCTGGTCATAGACGGCTCGTGGGTGGGAGAGCCAATTAGGCTCATCAACGTGTACGCCACCCCAGATAAGAATGAGCGGCTGGAACTTTTACAGACCCTGCGGACCCAACTCGTCACTACCAGGGCAGTAGTAATCAGTGGTGATTTCAACTGTCCGATAGAGGAGGATGGGCGCAGCTTCAGCATGTACGCAAAACTTGATGCTACATCCAGGCTGCTGAAGGAGATGATCTCGGAGGCTTCCCTGCAGGACGCCGTGGGATCCATAGGGAAAGGTACCGTGAACTACTCATGGTGCCGTCCCGATGGATCAGTGCGTTCCAGGATCGACTTCGTGCTCACTTTAAGAGCAGTCAAGCATCGCGATTTCTCCATGATCCCCTGCTTTTTCTCTGACCACAGGGCTATTCACTTTCGGGGTGACCTGGGCGAGGGCTTTGCCCGTGGACCAGGCCCCTGGAAGCTGAATAGTACCCTGCTGGAAAATGAGGAATTGGTGGGGGAACTCCGGGAGGCCTATGCCACCTGGACGGAGGAAAAACGATTCTTCGGAAGGTTAAGTGACTGGTGGGAGTTTGTGAAGGTCAAGCTGCGCATCTTCTTTCAGGCAAGGGGACGACAGCAAGTGTGTGCCAGGAAGAGGGAACTCAGGAGACTGCAACGTCAGTTGCAGTCCCTGCAGGACCTTCACCACTGTGGCTGGGACGTTAGGCAGGACCTGGAGGACACCAAGAAGAGCCTGAAAGGGCACTTTGAGGAAGAATCCAGACACATTGTCTTCCGTGCCAAGGTGGAGAACCTTGAGAAAGGTCAGAAGTGTAACTCTTTCTTTTTCAGGAAACTCCACTCAGGACACACACCCTTGTCAGAGCTGCGTGACGAAACCGGAACACTCCAGAAGGGAAAGGAGGCTGTGATGCAAGTGGTCACCGACTACTACACCAACCTCTACTCCCCGCAAACAACAGACACACAGGCAGCCGACAGGTTCCTGTCAGGTATCTCTAACCCAATTGATCCTGCAGGTTCGTCGGCTGTCAACTGCCCCTTTGTGTTAGAGGAGCTGCCAAGGTGGAGAACCTTGAGAAAGGTCAGAAGTGTAACTCTTTCTTTTTCAGGAAACTCCACTCAGGACACACACCCTTGTCAGAGCTGCGTGACGAAACCGGAACACTCCAGAAGGGAAAGGAGGCTGTGATGCAAGTGGTCAGCGACTACTACACCAACCTCTACTCCCCAAAAACAACAGACACACAGGCAGCCGACAGGTTACTGTCAGGTATCTCTAACCCCCCTTTGTGTTGGAGGAGCTGCACTCTGTCGCTAAATCCTTTAGGCGAGGCAGGACCCAGGGCTGCGATGGTCTCCCAGTTGAACTTTATGTAACACTGTGGGATCTCGTCGGCCCGGACCTGCTCAAGCTGTACGAGGAGATGGTGGTGGAGGGCAGAATGCCTCCGACCCTGAGGGAGGGGATGATCACGATTTTGTAAAAGCGCAAAGGGGAGAGATCGGACCTGAAAAACTGGCGTCCGATCTCTCTTCTGAACGTGGACTACAAGATCCTCGCCAAGGTTCTGGCCAACAGGCTGAAATCTGTCATCGGAGAGATCATCCACCCGGATCAGAGTTGTGGCATTCCTGGTTGCAGGATTGCGGACAGCCTTGCGCTTGCCCGGGACATGGTCCAGTACATTCATGGCCGCCGTGTGCACGCGGCCCTGGTCAGTCTTGACCAGGAGAAGGCCTTTGACCGTGTCTCCCATGAGTTTATGTGCAGCGATCTGCGCAGGTTTGGTCTTGGGGAAATGTTCTGTTCATATGTAAATGTAATGTACAATGAAATTTGTAGTGTGGTGTTGGTGAACGGTTGGAAAACTGACCCCTTTCCAGTGTTGTCTGGGGTCAGACAAGGCTGCCCTCTCTCACCTCTGCTTTTCGTCTGTTGTATAGAGCTCTTCGCCCGAAGCATCAGACGGAACCCAGAGATCAGAGGGATCACCGCACGGGAGGTCAAGTGCTCGCTCTACATGGATGATGTGACGGTGTTCTGTGCCGACCGGTGCTTCATCGACACACTCGCCCAGACGTGTGAGGACTTCGGCCAAGCTTCAGGGGCAAAGGTCAACTGCGGGAAGTCAGAAGTCATGCTCTTCGGAAAGTGGTTCCTGCCTTCTTCTGCACCCATGCCCTTCAGCATCAAAGCAGACTTCATCAAAATCCTTGGGGTCTGGTTTGGAGCAGAGGGCGCAGCGCTGAAGTCCTGGGAAGAAAGACTGACAAAAATGCGACAGAAGTTTGGACTTTGGAGCCTCCGAGAACTCACCCTTGAAGGTAAAACACTGGTACTCCGCAGCGAGATTCTCCCTGTGTTGCAGTACCTCGCCCAGGCCTGCCCCCCCGGGTTAACACCTGCAAGGCCATCACCAGCAGTGTTTCACTTCATCTGGAGCTCCTAAATGGACAGAGTAAAGCGGGCGGTTATGTTCAAGGAACCCCTCAAGGGCGGTAAGGGCGTGCCCGACATCGCCACTCTACTGAGGGTTTTCTTTGCCTGTAACTGCATCCGCAGAACTTTGGTGGACAGAACTGTAGACTCTGGTGGTAACACCATGTCCCGTTTTTTCCTCCTGCTTCTTTAGAGGTCCCTTGGATAGGACAAATGGGACACTCCTTGGTACTACTAGGACACTTTCAAGTTTATTAAGGAGCTGGGGCTACATGGAGTGAAGCCCGACTTGTGGAAGCCAAAAACTATCCATAAGTTGATCAGAGCATCGGTCATTGTTGAGACTGTTCCAGGCCTCCCTTCAGCCACTTGTAAAGTGGTCTGGAGGAATGTTTCTTCAAAGAAACTTACCAACAGGCACAAAGATCTGGCATGGATGGCAATCCAAGGGGGGTTGCCACTCAGGACATTCATGCATGCCAGAAACCTGTGCAGATACAGACACTGCCCCTTTTGCATCATCCAGGAGAAAACTGCTCTGCATGTTTTCTGGGAGTGTCCCTTTGCACAGGGCCTGTTGAGGGCTCTGGAACCTGATCTCAAAGACTTTGTTCCACAGACTGCTATCACACACTTTGGTGTGCTAAACTGACTCTTTTGTGGAACTCATTCACAGGAGGACATTGATAGTGCCTGGCGGGTGCTGTGTTGCTTTAAGGGCGCTGTTTGGGGTGCCAGAAAGCGCCTCATCCACCAGAGGGAGAGGATGTCCATCGAGGACTGTCGCAGACTGAGCCACAGTCGGCTCAGAGACTATCTCTTGATGGACAACAAGGAGGAAGAGGAGGTCTGAAGATTTCACCTCCCCCACTATGTACCCTTTTTGGCAGTTCAATAAAGCTTCGGGCCTGTGAACTCTTTCCCCTCCCTACCCCACCTTCTCCCCCCATCACACCTGTTGCTCATTGAAATGCCATTTTGACTTTGACTAAGACTGTATGACTTGATGACATGTTTTTGGTAATGCTTTCAGGGTAATGCGGCGTCATGCATGATGGGATGTTTCAGGGTATTATTACTCTGCGCAACACATCAGGCATCATACCGCAGGATGAATGTAATTTAAAAAAAAAAATCGGGAAATGAAGCATTGCGGCTTCACTGCCCGGTTCCCTACTGCGCATGCGCGAGTTGCGCTGCGCATCTCTTCTGGTCCCCCGCTGTGTCCTGGGAACTGTGCGTTTACCAGAACACAACGGGGGGGGCGTCTGCGGCGGTCTGCCCGGAAGTTATCCAGGTAACTGCACCCCCCTCCCCCCTGAAAGGTGCCGATTGTGGCACCAGAGGGGGGGAGGGATCATATTAGCGGAACTTCCCCTTTAGGGTGAAGAACCGCTTTAAGTACGCTTTATGGTGCACCAAAAAGCATCTCATCCACCAACGAGAGAGCATGTCCATCGAGGACTGTTGCAGAATGGTCCACAGTCACAACTTGACCATCAAGCCACAACTTGATGGACTTTAAGGAGGAAGAGGAGGTCTGAAGATCCCCCCCCCCCCCATGTATCCTTTGGCAGTTTAATAAAGCTTTGGGCCTGTGAACTCTTTTTTCCCCTTAACTACCCCACCTCCCCCCCCCCCATGACACCCATTGCCCATTGGAATGCTATTTGACAGTATATGACTTGACATTTTGTGACAGTTTTTGAAGTAATGCTTTCAGGTTAATGCGGCATCATGCATGATGTGATGTTTCAGGGTACTATTACTCTGCGCAACACATCAAGCATCATACCGCAGGATGAATGTAATTTATTTATTTGTATGCTTGGAATTGTATTGTTATGTAGTGTATTTATGCACTGCATTGCAGTACAGAGTGGAATGCACCCTGTTGAATTATTTGTTTTTTGTATATTTTCTTGCAAAATAAAGTATACATTTAAAAAAAAAACATTTTTATTTATTTATTATATAGCACCTGCCTCCTGGGCCAGGCCTTTTGGCTAGGACTGGAGGAATTTTTTATTCCTGGCTGGAGGGTATGGCCATTGTATTACACAATGGCCACTTTTCCCTCTCTACTTCCTTCCTCCCCCACTTATTTTAGTTATTCCTTTGTGTGTCACTTTTTGTATTTTTGTGTTTGTTGCACTGTGTGGCTGTTAGGCTGCAGGTCCTTAGGCCTTCCCTGAAAGTCTTGGGAGGGGGTGGACACCCTCTCTCATGGGGTCTCCCTTCGGGGGAGCCCCACCGAGTACTTGAGTGGGTCTGTTTCGGGAGACCCTTCAGAGAAAGGGGTTCATCTGGTTTCCGCCAGATGGACCAAGTGTAAGTACCCTTGTCCCCGTAAGGAGCCTAACTCCCTGGGGGATTCAGGGCAAGGACCTCTGATTTTAGAGGGCTTGTGTACCTGTTGCACTTTTTTGTGTATCACCTCTTTTTGTGTGTGCAGATTTTTTTGGCACCGGGTGATTGAGTGTGTTTCACATGCCATGGGCTTTGAAAAAATGCATTTAGAGCTGATAAAGCTATATAAATACCTGTTGACTCAACATGTTTTCGCTAATTGCTTCTTCAGGAGCTGTGAGGCAATATATTGGCTACAAGAAAATACAAAAAACAAGATCAAAACAAGATCATCACAACTTGTGAAGACTGAGGAGATGAATAAATTCAATACTTAGCCATCTCACCATCCTTTGTAACCAGATCCCCTTCCTCGTTCTTTATGGGGCCAATATGGTCTGTCCTCCCTCTTTTACTGCTTATATACTTGGGGTTTTTTTTGTTCTCCGTTATGTGTCTTTCATGTTCTATCTTAGCCGCTCTACTTGCATCCTTATGTTTATTGATTCATTCTTTGTAAAGTCTAAATGCTGATGATCCCTCAGCCTAGTATTTTTTGAAGGCCTTCTCCCTTGCTTTTATAAGCATTTTTACATTGGAGTTAAGCCATCCAGGACTTCTGTTCACTCTTTTAAATTTGTTTCCCAATGGGATGCACTGGCTAATGACCTGATGGTAAAGGGTCTCACTAAGCTCCTTGATCTCCATGCCTTCCTGATAGGGGTGGGGGCTGTTGTGGTCTGGGCTGGGCTGTCGGGGATGCTTTTGTTGGAAAGCCCATGGTGATGTGCCCCTGGAGTGGCAGTCCAGGGGGTGCCTTCTTTCACTGTGCGTCAGCACTTTGATTTAGGCACCTAGGTCACGTCACCATTACATGCTTTTTTTACACCTGCCTCTAGGGCCCGGCCTTTTGGCTAGGACCAGAGGAATTTTTGATTCCTGGCCGGAGGGCCGGCCATTGTACTGCACAATGGTCACTTTTCACTCTCCTCTTCACTATCCCTTCCCCACTTTTTATTTATTTTATCTGTGTGTGTTTGTCACTGTGTGTCACTTCACGTTTGATTAGTAGGGTGTCGGTCCTCGGACCAACGTCTTGTGGGAGAGCGGACATAGGCCTTCTGGCTTGGTCCAAGCTCCATGAGGGGGGGGCCTACCTTCGGGGAAGCCCCCTACAGTACCAAGTACCTAGGAGGTTCTGTTTCGGCAGTCCTCCCGGGGAAAGGAGGGATTCCGGTTTCGTCCGGGGCCCACTTGTTGAGTCTGGTACCTCAGTCCCTGTCTGGAGCCTAACGCCCCGGGGGATCAGGGTATGGTCCTTCTTTTGGAGGACATCAGGCACCCGTCTGCACTTTTTAGTGTGTCACTCTTTATGTGTGTGCACTTTTTTTATGCACCGGGTGGAAGTTTTTTGGGTGTGTTTGCACGCCATGGGCTTTTTCAATAAAAAAAAAAAAATGCCCTTATTTAGTATGCTCTTAAAGCAAACCCATTTCTCCTCTGTGTTCTTTGTTCCTAAGATTTTATCCCAATTTATATCTTCTAGCAAGGTGGTTTAGCGAAGTTGGCTCTTTTGAAATTCAATGTCTTTGTATTCCTCTCATCCTTCACCTTATATGTGTGATGTATACTGAAGCTAATTGACCTGTGATCACTGTTTCCTGAATTGCCCCTTATTTCCACATCTGTGATCAGGTCTGTATTGCTGGTAATCAGTAGGTCTAGTTGTGCATCTACCATCTGACCAATGAAATTGTCCTACAAGACATTTAGGATTTGGTGAGTCTTAAGCCCCATACACATTATAAGATTTTCTGATGATTTTTGTCTTCAGATTTACCAAAACCATATAATATGAGGTCAAACCTTAGGAGTTTCAATGTGTATGCAATCAGGCAGGCCCTTGCACTACATGGTTTTGGTAAATCTAAAGACAAAAATCAGCAGAACATCTGATAGTGGCTAGGGGGCTTTAGACAAATGTGTGGTTACCTCTGACCAGTCTATGTCTGGATAATTAAAATCCCACATTATGATGACACTTCCCATCCTTGCCACTAATCCAGTTTGTGATAGGAGATCCCTCAGATTAGGGGGGCCTAGAAATACTCCCAGTATTACTTTCCCCTTTGTTTCATCCATTTGAAGCTCTACCCATAAGGAATCCACCTCCTCCCTATCGATGTCATCTCACATTCATACATTATTCTTGATATGCAGGCATACCCCTGCCACTTTTTTAACCCTCCCTATCCCTGTAATCAAGGAAATACCCTTGAATGGTTTCCAGCCAAACATGTGAGTCGTTAAACCAAGTCTCTGAAATTCCCACACATGTTGAGCCAACAGGCATTTATATAGCTTTATCAGGTCTTTATGCATTATATTGTTATCATGCTGTGATCATTTTATATATGTTCACTGTGCTCTGTCACTTTGATGTTTGGCACCATGGCCACCTCATGCTTGTCTGTTTATGAGAGTCAACATTTGATTACTCCTTTTTATATTAATCAAATATTTCACTTTTTTTATATCAAATTATGGTCGTATTTGTGGCACCATAAAAATCCCCCTTTTCCAGTTGTTTCTATATACATCCAATAGATGGCAATGAACTGCAATAATTAACCACTTCCCGACCAGCGCACGACGATGTACGTCGACAGAATGGCACGGGCAGGCATATTGGCGTACATGTACGTCCAATATTCGTTGCCGCCGTGCCATCGGGAGCGCGCCGCCGGCGGCGCGCTCCCGCGCTGGTCGGGACCCCCGTGAGTCCGGTCGCGGGACCCGCGGACTCGATCGCCGCGGGCATCCCCGCAATCGCCTCACGGAGCGGCCGAATGGAGGAAATGCTGTATAAACAACATTTTCCCATTCTGCCTAGCAACTAGTGACGCTGATCTCTGCTCCATGTGATTGGAGCAGAGATCAGTGTACACTAAATGACAGCCCAACCCCCCCACAGTTAGTAACACACCCCTAGGAACACTTAACCCCTACACTGCCACCCACTGGTTAACTCTTTCACTGCCAGTGTCATTTACACAGGAATCACTGCATTTATATAGCAGTGATTACTGTATAAATGACAATGGTCCCAAAAATGTGTCAAAAATGTCCGATGGGTCCCCCACAATGTCGCAGTCACAATAAAAATCGCAGATCGCCGCCATTACTAGTAAAAAAAAAAATAATAAAAAATTATTAATAAAAATGCTATAAAACTATCCCTATTTTGTAAACGCTATAACTTTTGCGCAAACCAATCAATAATCGCTTATTGCGATTTTTTTTACCAAAAATATGTAGAAGAATACGTATCGGCCTAAACTGAGGGAAAAAAATGTTTTTTTATATATTTTTGGGGGATATTTATTATTACAAAAAGTAAAAAATAATGTGTTTTTTTCAAAATTATCGCTCTATTTTTGTTTATAGCGCAAAAAATAAAAACCGCAGGGGTGATCAAATACCACCAAAAGAAAGCTCTATTTGTGGGAAAAAAAGGACGTTAATTTTGTTTGGGAGCCACGTCGCACGACCGCGCAATTGTCAGTTAAAGCGACGCAGTGCCGAATCGCAAAAAGTGGTCTGGTCTTTGACCAGCAAATTGGTCCGGTCTGAAAGTGGTTAATTACAATATTTACTACATCCACCAGATGGCGATAAGATACTATAGTTAACTGCAATGATAACTATATCCAATAGATGGCCGGATCTAGAATCGTTTACTGTAATTACAACTCCATCCAATAGATGGCGATGATCTATAACTGCAATGACAACTACATCCAATAGATGGCAGGATCTAGAATAATTTACTGTAATAATAACTACATCCAATAGATGGCGTCAATCTATAATAGTTAACTATAATAACAAACTATATCCAATAGATGGCGATGGTCTACAATAATTAACTACAACGACAACTACATCCACCAGATGGCGATAAGATACTATAGCTAACTGCAATGATAATTACATCCAACAGATGGCGATGATCTATAATAGTTAACTGCAATAACAACTACATGCGATAGATGGCAATGAGCTAATGTAATTAGCTGGAATGATAAATACATCCAATAGATGGCGCTGAGCTAATTTAATTAGCCGCAATCGCAAATATATCCAATAGGTGGTGCAGTACGGCTGGCTTAGCTGATTTTTTTTATTATAACCATTAGATGGCGCTGCACTCCTTGTGACTCTCTATTAAGCGTGAGTAACAAGGTTTGCTCACATATATAATTATGATCATTATATTATTTGTAATAATAACGGATACAAAACAAAGAGAGGGAAAGGAACTGTCCTGATAGTAAATAACACACAAGTGCTGAGTGAATTGTTAGGAATGTTTCTTAAACTCCCAGATGCTCAGACTTGTGCTTATAGCAGTAATTAAAGAGATTCTCTTAGACCTGCAAAACACTAAAATATGCGGCAGATGGCGCTGTAATATTCCTTTAGCAGTTTATAATAAGAGAACAGATGGCTCAATTACAC
The DNA here is from genome assembly GCF_037356315.1 of Lithobates pipiens. Lineage (NCBI taxonomy): Eukaryota > Metazoa > Chordata > Amphibia > Anura > Ranidae > Lithobates > Lithobates pipiens. The sequence goes on along the minus strand of NW_027507758.1, from coordinate 563,043,282 downwards.
TCCTAGTCCTACAATAAATTACACAACCAATAGATGGATGTTAGAGTGCAGAGGTCAGTAGTAAGTAATGCAGTTTATGGATCAGTATTAACCACTTGTTTACTGGGCACTTAAACCTCCCTTCTGCCCAGACCAATTTTCAGCTTTCAGTGCTGATGCACTTTGAATGACAATTGCGTGAACATACAACACTGTACCCAAATGAAATTTTTATCACTTTTTTCCCACAAATAGAGCTTTCTTTTGATGGTATTTAATTACAGCTGGAAGTTTTATTTTTTGCCAAGCAAACAAAAAAAATGCAAAATTAAAAATAAAAATAAAAATTATGTTTAATAGTTTGTTATAAAAATTTTCTCCTTCATTGATATGCACTGATGAGGTGATACTGGTGGGCACTGATAGGCTACACTGATGGGCACTGATAGGTACAGTTAAGGCGTCACTGATAGGCACAGATAAGGTGGCACTGATGGGGACAGATAAGGCAGTACTGATGGGCACAGATAAGGCGACACTGATGGGGACAGATAAAGCAGTACTGATGGGCACAGATAAGGCGGCAATGATGGGCACAGATAAGATGTCACTGATGGGTGGCACTGATGGGCACTGATAGGTACCACTGATAGATGGGACTGATGGGCACTGATAGGTGGCTCTGATAGGTGGCACTGATGGGCACTAGTAGATGACACTGATGGGCACTGATATGTGGCACTGAGGTGCAGCACTGTTGTTGAGGCAGATTGTTGGCACTGATGGGTGGCACTATGGGCACTGATAGGCGGCACTGTTGCTTATTCTTAGGTGGCACTGGCAGGGGGCAGGTGGGCACTGATGAGCTGGCGCCAGCTCGCCATGATCGGGACTTATATCCCTCTCAAGGCTGTTGGTGATTGTTTTTTTTTTTTCAGCGCGAGGAGGAAACATAGCCGATTACCGGCTCTGTTGTCATCACATGATCAGCTGTCATTGGCTGACAGCTGATCATGTGGTAAGAGGTCGGGATCGACCCCTTACTCCGATCTATGATCCAGCGAGTCTCATAGACGAGCTCGCAGGCCGCTCATGCACGGGACAACGTCAATAGACGTAGTCCTGGCAAAGCAGGTCTGTGCTGTAGCCGTCATTCTGCTATAGCACGGATCTCTAGTGGTTAAAGAGGAACCCCCCCCCCCCCACCCCATTTAAAAAAAAAAAAATCTTTTTACGTAGCTCTGCAGTACACACAAAAAATGCACCCTGTGTGCACCTTTTAAAGAAAACATCATGAATAGATCCTAAAACATAAATAGGTACACTCCTTTACCTCCATACTGCCTTTCCTTCTCTTTTTTCTCCTTTTCATTTTGCCACTCTGCTGCCTGTGCCTTTTCTCCCGCATCACCATTTTGAGATCCTTGCAATATAGTGCCACTGTGCCTGCATGAGATGTAAAGCACAACATCATGTGGCTCATCTAACATATGTGCACAATGACATTATATTCGCCTGTTAGAAAAAAAAGCCTTCCCCCCGGGATTCAGGTCAGTAGTAACGCAGAGGTCAGGGGTCAGTAATATCTAATGAGGTATGCAGAGGTCAGCGGTATGAAATGCACAGTGCAAGGAGTAAGTTGGGCATAGTTCACAGGTCAATAGGGTGTGCAACACAGGATAAACAGATCATTTCTATGTAACACATACTACAGGTCAGGGGGGAAGTAATGCTATGTTCAGAGGTCAGTAGTATTTATCGCAGAGTGCGGAGTTTAGAGTATCTCAGAATTTAGAGGTCGGTAGTGTTTAGCAGAGAGTGCAGGGGTCAAAAGTATATAAAGCAAAGTTGCAAAGTCAATAGTAAGTAAAGCAGAGTTTTGAGGTTTGGAGTAAGTAACATAAGGTCAGTAGTATCTAACCCCCAGTGCAGAGTAGACATGTGCACTGCCGAAAAATTTGTTAATTTTTGTATTTATTTTCCCTTAATTTTTTGGGTCATTCGTTATGATCACAATTCGTAAATTAGTAAATTCAAAAATTCTAAAATAAGAAAGAAAATCTGAAAGAATAACTAATAATAAGTAACTATTCATTTATAGGTATTGGAATTTCCATTCAAATTTGGCTCTTAGTGAGCGTAACAAATACGAATTTATCCAAAGTTACAAATTAACCCAAAATAACAAATGCCGCATCTAAACAAATGTAACAGAACTAGTTAATAATAATATGTTTTTATTTTTATTATTGTTATTTATTATTATTAATTAGCTATGTTCCATTAGTTAAGACTGGGGAATTGCGTTGGGGTAGAGTTTGACTTTTACATGTCTCCTATTTGGGAAAAGGGTGAATGAATGACAGTTTGCCACTACGCTAAGCCCAATAACCATAATGCGTTTCATGAATTGTGGTTAGTGGTTAGGTAGCTGAGTGTGGCCAATAATGGGGGGTGGTGGTTTGGTAGGCCCCGGCCTATCGCTCCCGTTAGACTTTTGTTAGTGCATGTTGGAGTGGATAGGGCGAGCTGAGAGTCAGAGCGTTTATAAGACAAGATAATTGCTGCTGTACAATGTTAGATAACAAGCTATATACAGTGCTTTGTTGGCCTACTCCCTTTTTTTAATGGAACCTGTGGTGGTGTGTTGGTGTGTAAAAACAATATACCTAAGAGTACAAAAAAGTACATGTGAAAAACCCCCAAAATAGTGCACTTAAGGGTGTGTCTCTAGTTCTTCTCCTGACCCCCCCCCCCCAGGGCGCAAGGACTGACAGGAGCAACTTAGTCCACCTAGACAAAAAGCCTGGCAGACCGCTATCCTCATGGTCAGCTGAAGCTGATAAACTCCGAAACATCACATCATGCATGACGCCGCACTACCCTGAAACCATTACTTCCAAAAACATTACACAAAAAGTCAAGTCATATCAAATACTGTCAAATCAAATGGCATTTCAATGAGCAACAGGTGTGATTGGGGGGGGGGGGGGTGGAGGAGGTGGGGTAGGGCAGAAAAAAGGGTTCACAGGCCCGAAGCTATATTGAACTGCCAAAGAATACATAGCAGGGGAGGGGGAATCTTCAGACCTCCTCTTCCTCCTTAAAGTCCATCAAGTGATAGTCCCTGAGCAGACTGTGGACTAGTCTGTGACAGTCCTCGATTGACACCCTCTCCCTCTGGTGGATGAGGCGCTTTCTGGCGCATCAGACAGCGTCCTTAAAGCAACACAGCACCCGCCAGGTATTATCAATGTCCTTCTGTGAATGAGTTCCACAGAAGAGTCTGTTCAACACACTAAAGTCTTTAAAGTGGTTGTAAAACCTTACAAACCACTTTGACCTACAGGTAAGCCTAGATTAAGGCTTACCTGTAGGTCCAAGAAATATCTCATAAACCTACACAGTTTAGGAGATATTTGCCAAAACACAGGCACCGCTGTCTAAGGCGTGCAGGCGCACTGAGCGCTCCGCTGTCAATGGCGATATGCCGCGAGTGGCGGCTCCCGTGCGCGGGAGTGACGTCATCGCGGCTTCTTCGAATGACAGCGCTGGAGCAGCGAGACCCACCGAGAAGATGGAGGCTCCGTACACAAGGGGACAGCGGTGACTTCACTCGCTCCTGTGTCAAGTAAGTACACATAATGGACTACTATGCGATGCATTGTAGTCCATTATGCTTTACCTTTGCAGGGAATCAAAGAGGAAGTAAACCCATCAGGGTTTACTTCCTCTTTAAGTTCTGGTTCGAAGGCCCTCAACAGGCCCTGTGCAAAGGGACACTCCCATAAAACATGCAAAGCAGTTTCCTCCTAGATGATACAAAAAGGGGCAGTGTCTGTATCTGCACAGGTTTCTGGCATGCATGAATGTCCTGAGTGGCAACCCCCCTTGGATTGCCATCCATGCCAGATCTTTGTGCCTGTTGGTAAGTCTCTTTTAAGAAACATTCCTCCAGACCACTTTGCAAGTGGCTGAAGGGAGGCCTGGAACAGTCTAAAATCGATGGGCACAAATCCCCCCCCCCAAGGACCCACACCTTCCAATCAAGTGAAAGAAACGTGGACAAAAGTGCCCAAATGTTAGAGGAAGCTAAATTAAATAAATAGTGCAGGTGTATTGGCTTGGCTTTGTGGCCTGGTAGAAAAAAATTGCTGGGAAAGGCCTATCCCATAGAGGCACAGTGCAGAAAAAAAAGAGTGATGATGTGACCTTGTGCTCATTCACACAGTGGATTTCCCAGGTCCATAGTGCTACTGCTAAATGTTTTACATTAAAGGGGTTGTAAAGGTAAACATTTTTTCACCTTAATGCATTCTATGCATTAAGGTGAAAAAACATCTGACAGTGCTGGCTCCCCCAGCCCCCCTGTTTTACTTACCTGACCCCTCAAAAGTCCCGTGCTCGCCCCTGATGTCCTATTCGCTGCTCAGCCTGGCAGTTGATTGGCTGGAGTGGATGGATTGAAAGCAGTGCAGCCATTGGCTCGTGCTGCTGTCAATCACATCCAATGACGCAAGAACACATCCAAATAATGCAAGATTGGGCACACCACTAGGGCAAGTGGTGTTGCCCTGTGTGTTGCAAGTTGGTTAAGGTGACATCTCAGTCACTTCTACCCATTCCTCCGCAATGGCCTCATCTGGTATCTCATCAGAACCACCAATTTCTCACAAGTGACCAAGGCCCTACACAATGGCCCAGGCAAAACTCTGCCATGCTGATTTGTATCTGGAATGCCTAGTGACAGAAGCCACAATGCAGCAGAGATTCAGCTATTCAGGAACAGACCAAATGGTCGCTGTTTCTATGCCATTTTGTGCCAGGAAAGGTTGTGGGTGACAAGGGCATGGAAACAGTCACCACACAGTTTATATGGGGATAATAACTTGGATGGGGTAGTTAAATTATGGGATTCCCGGCTGGAAAATGTCCAAACACAGGACAAAGGGACAACTACCTCTCTATTTATACAGATCTTCTTTCTTCCTCTTGCACAAAATTGGTTCCTTGTACATCACCTGCTGCTCACTCCAGGTGGAACTAGCAGTATATCACATGTTCAGCAGAGCCCATTACAGGCAGGAGCTCCCAGTCTCTTTGACAAAGTAGCACAAATGGAGTGAATAGTATAAACACAGTCTTTTCTGCTCCACTGTGGCCACTGATGCCAGTTCCAGTTGCTTGCAGAATGCTAGTCCATCAGGCTGTTATTCTTCCCAGTCCTCCTGACTGACTCCCCACACCAGTCCTGCCTGACTGGCACAACCACACATGGAGACTCCACAGGGCAAGGTTAGATGAAGAATTGGCACATCACAGTATTCAAGAGAGAACTGTGACAGCTGAGAGCTTCTCCCATTGTCTCGTCCCTGCATCATGCTGATCTACTCACTGTCTCTGTTTGTTCTCTCCCACCGCTTCTCCGGCATGAATTCCTACAACTGCCTTCTGTGCTGGGATCTTTCCAGACCAGCTTTCCTGAGCTCCAGCCCGAGGCAACCCTCCCCGGTAAGTGGTTCCTCATGTGCCACTGACAGCTTCCCTCTGCACTGCTTCTCCATCTTCTACCGGACATCCCTGCTAAAATGGCCTATGATTGTTTATGGGTTTTCCTTAGCTTCCTGCAAGGCCCACTCCTGGGGATTGGCCAAAGGCCCATAAATATTCAAGATAGCTCATGCTCACTCCCATCCACTAGTTCCAGAACATTCTCCAATGTTCTAGAAACAGGGGGGAGGACTCAGAGAGCTGCCAGGATGAGTCCTCCAGCCCTGACCTCTAGTAACCCTGACCTAAATCAATGACAATGGTCTAACCCTGAGCCAGCTATATTTTCCCTACACTGTCACTACTAGTATAATGGGGAAAAAAGGAAAAAATCTGCGCTACAGTAAAAATACCTAAATTGTATATGATGCAGCAATTCAAATATATACCAAAATTTTTTATATATGTGTATAAATGGAAAAAAGAAAAAAAAAACTGCGCAATCCCTAATATTTCATATTAGGATATAAATATCTCAACCAAAAAACAGTGAAGCGTAAAGGTGCTCAGTGTTGCGTGAGAATACCATAAACACAAAAACCAAATACTTAACTGCATATAATAGTAAATATATAAACAGTGTCACCCATTAGTATAAACACATCTCTATTATCATAAACGATAAATCTCAGCAATGCTAGTGCCCAAAAAAAAAAGGGGCATACAGAGAAAGACATGCAAAGAAACATAAATCACATGAATAGTTAATATATCAACATTATGGAGTCCTTGTAAGTGAAGATGAATGAGAAACACCACGTGTCCAAAGCGACTGTCCAATCTCTAAATCATATGTTGACGTGAAGCAAATTAAGGTGCACCACCACCATACAGATAATAATGGCTCCTTACCAGATGCTCCAGTAAGGAGCGCTTTTCTTAAAAATCAGGTCAGGGTGTACGTCAATCTTGGATCATCCAAAACAGGATCCCCTTAGAGCGAGACTCGAATGTATTCCAACAGAAAGGCAAATGGTCCACCATAGGAAGAAAAAACACTCCGAATAGTGTAAAACCATTTATTAAAAGTAAAAGTAAAAGAAATACACTCACAGGAGTAATTTGACACAAGGCATATCGTCAATGGAAAAAGCGTCGGCCGATCGCAAACTCCAAATGATATCCTGTTCTGCTGTGGTTCTATTGAGGCAAAAACATAGCGTGTCACACCACCCTACGCGTTTCGTGAAAAGATCACGTCGTCCTGGGGTGTTACCCCACAGAACCACAGCAGAACAGGATATCATTTGGAGTTTGCGATCGGCCGACGCTTTTTCCATTGGCGATATGCCTTGTGTCAAATTACTCCTGTAAGTGTATTTCTTTTACTTTTACTTTTAATAAATGGTTTTACACTATTCGGAGTGTTTTTTCTTCCTATGGTGGACCATTTGCCTTTCTGTTGGAATACATTCGAGTCTCGCTCTAAGGGGATCCTGTTTTGGATGATCCAAGATTGACGTACACCCTGACCTGATTTTTAAGAAAAGCGCTCCTTACTGGAGCATCTGGTAAGGAGCCATTATTATCCGTATGGTGGTGGTGCACCTTAATTTGCTTCATGTCAACATATGATTTAGAGATTGGACAGTCGCTTTGGACACGTGGTGTTTCTCATTCATCTTCACTTACAAGGACTCCATAATGTTGATATATTAACTATTCATGTGATTTATGTTTCTTTGCATGTCTTTCTCTGTATGCCCCTTTTTTTTTGGGCACTAGCATTGCTGAGATTTATCGTTTATGATAATAGGGATGTGTTTATACTAATGGGTGACACTACTAGTATAATAGTATAATACCTCCCAACTTTGAACTTCAGAATGAGGGACACTTGAGCTTGAGGGAGGAAGCGACCCACTGCGCTCTAGGTGCAAATGTGGGCGTGGCCATATTTATTGGTGGGTGGGGCTTAATGGGTGTGGTTAAACAAAACCCAGGTTTCCTTGCACCTATAAAATAGGCTTTGATTGCTATGCCACAAGCAAGAGTCACAGGGATACATACAAACCCCAACACAATCATAAAAAAAAGAATAAAGAGCTTCCATTACAAATGGTTTTGCATAAACTCTAGAAGTGTGCATTACACAAAGTGTAGAAGGATTCAGGAGTCCAGTACAGAGTGCAGGGTTCAGGAATGCATTACGTACAAAGTGCATGGTTCAGGAATGTGTTACGTACAGAGTGCAGAGTCCAGGAATGTGTTACGTACAGAGTGCAGGGTTCAGGAATGCATTAGGTACAGAATGCAGGGTCCAGGAATGAGTTACGTACAGACTGCAGGGTTCAGGAATGAGTTACGTACAGAGTGCATGGTTCAGGATTGCATTACGTACAGATGCAGGGTACAGGAGTGTGTTATGTACAGATTACAAAGTTCTGGAGTCTGACATGCACAGGAAGCAGACTTTTGGAGTGTTTTACATACATAATGCAGGGTTCAGGAGAGCGCTAGGTACAGACTGCTGGTTTCCGGCGTGCCTTTTGTACAAGCAGAGGCGTACCTAGGGTCTCCGGCGCCCTTGGCAAGAATCTGTATCGGCGCCCCCCCTATTATACATTGTCACCCCCATATTTTTGAATATGTTCAGATGTTTTTAACTAGCCTTGCAGGATAAATGTAATTTTTGCATTACACTACACTACACACTGTCCTCTACACTACACAGTGACCTGACCACCACCACACACTGACCTGAACACTACACACTGACCACCACACACTGACCTGAACACTACAGACTGACCGCCACACACTGACCTGAACACTACACACTGACCACCACACACTGACCTGAACACTACACACTGACCTGAACACCACACCACACTGCACACTGACCACCAGACACTGACCACCACCACACACTGACCTGACCACCACCACACACTGACCTGACCACCACACACTTACCACTACACTACACACTGACCTGAACACTACACACTGACCACCACACACTGACCTGAACACTACACACTGACCACCACACACTGACCTGAACACTACACACTGACCACCACACACTGACCACCACACACTGACCCGAACACTACACACTGGCCACCACACACTGACCTGAACACTACACACTGACCTGAACACCACACTACACTGCACACTGACCACCACACACTGACCTGAACACTACACACTGACCTGAACACTGCACACTGACCACCACACACCGACCACCACACTGAACACTACCCACTGACCACTACACTGCACACTGACCACCACACACTGACCACCACACACTGACCACCACACACCAACCACCACACTACACACTGAACACTACACACTGACCACCACACTGAACACTACCCACTGACCACTACACTGCACACTGACCACCACACACTGACCACCACACACTGACCACCACACACCGACCACCACACTACACACTGAACACTACACACTGACCACCACACTGCACACTGACCACCACACTACACTACACACTGACCACCACACTACACACTGACCGCTACACTGCACACTGACCACTACACACTGACCACCACACACCGACCACCACACTATACACTGAACACTGCACACTGACCACTACACTGCACACTGACCACCACACTACACACTGACCACCACGCTACACACTGACCACCGCACACTGACCGCTACACTGCACACTGACCGCTACACTGCACACTGACCACTACACACTGACCACCACACTACACATTGAACACTGCACACTGACCACACTGTACACTGACCACACTACACACTGACCACTACACTACACACTGACCACCACACTACACACTGACCACCACGCTACACACTGACCACCGCACACTGACCGCTACACTGCACACTGACCGCTACACTGCACACTGACCACTACACACTGACCACCACACTACACATTGAACACTGCACACTGACCACACTGTACACTGACCACACTACACACTGACCACTACACTACACACTGACCGCTACACTGCACACTGACCGCCACACTGCACACTGACCGCTGAACTGAACACTACACACTGACCTGACCACACTACATACTGACCACCACACACTGACCTGAACACTACACACTGACCACTATACTGCACACTGACCACTATACTGCACACTGACCTGACCACCACACTGCACACTGACCTGACCACCACACCGCACACTGACCACTACACTGCACACTGAGCACCACACACTGACCACTACACTTCACACTGAGCACCACACACTGACCTGAACACTACACACTGACCACTACACCGCACACTGACCAGACTTACTGACTGCTCCCTCTCCCCAGACCATGTCCAATCCCCCGGGTCAGCAACACGACTCCCAAAACATGGTGGCCAAAGTGCAGGGACACAGATCAAAATTAGGAGGACGGAGCTGGGTGGAGACACTCACTGGTGCGGAATGTCGCCCCCCGCAAAAGTTGCACCTAGCCCCACAGCCCCCCTCGCTACGCCAATAAGCAGGGAAACCATCAGAAATTTTAGCATGATAAGCAGGTGAAAATAAAAGTAAGAAAACCTAAAAAAGAAAAAAAAAAACTCAAGTGCGGCCGCCACATCTAAAATCTGTAAAGCTGCAATAAAATAAATGTTTGCTGTGGAGGTGGGGCAGAGAGAGAGAGAGAGAGGGGGGAGAGAGAGAGGGGGGGGAGGAGGAAAAGAGAGAGGGGGAGAAGAGAGAGAGAGAGAGAAACACGCACACACACACAGGGGGAGGAGGAGAGAGAGAGACAGAGAGAGGGGGAGGAGGAGAAGAGAGAGAGAGACACACATACACAGGCAGACAGAGAGAGAGGGGGGAGGAGGAGAGAGAGGGGGGAGGAGAAGAGAGAGAGAGGGGGGGAGGAGAAGAGAGAGAGAGGAGGGAGGAGAAGAGAGAGGGGGGAGGAGAAGAGAGAGAGGGGGAGGAGAAGAGAGAGAGAGGGGGAGAAGAGAGAGAGAGAGAGGGGGGAGTAGAAGAGAGAGAGAGAGCGGGGGAGAAGAGAGAGTGAGAGGAGAAGAGAGAGAGAGAGAGGGGGGAGGAGAAGAGAGAGAGAGGGGGGAGGAGAGAGAGAGAGGGGGGAGGAGAAGAGAGAGATAGAGAGAGGGGGGGAGAATAGAGAGAGAGGGGGAGGAGAAGAGAGAGAGAGAGACACACACACAGAGACAGAGACACAGAGAGAGAGACACACACAGACAGAGACAGACAGAGACATAGAGAGGAGGAGGAAGAGAGGGAGAGGGGAGAGAGAAGTGAGAGGGGGGAGGGATAGAGAAGAGAAAGAGAGAGGGGGTGGGAGAGAAGGGAAGAGATAGAGGAGTCAGGGTCTGGTCACTCACTTGGATGGTCCCCGGGAGTTCTCAGTCACTGTCGGCTTGTTTAATCTTCCCGCCCCCACATTCCTACAGATGCAGCACATGGACAGGGAGGGAGGCAGAAGAAGAAGGAAGCAGACAAGCTCTGGCATACTGCGTCTGCTACTGGAGGTGGAAAGAGCCCTGTGGGGATCATCTCCTTCCAGGACAGGACAGCTACATCTCGTGAGCCGCCTGTCACCGCACTGTCCGCACAAAAGGGACAAGACGGGGGGGGCGGGGAGAAGAGGAGCAGGTGGATGGAACCACTGGTCTTCTGGAGGGGGCAGAATGGCACTAATTTCTGCACCCCTCCAGCGCTTCAGCTACCCCTGCATTACACCACTGGCTGAGAGTTATGAGCCAGTGCAGCGGGCAGCCTCCGGGGGAGTTGGGACTAGTGTGGCACCAGTAGAACACTGCCCACTTGCGTTATGTACAGGAAGGTGGGTTCTGGCATGCATTATGCACAGCAAGGTGGGTTGTGGAGTATGTTATGCACAGAGTTCAAGAGAATACTAGGTACAGAGTCCATTCATTCATTTACATCTCAATACTGCACCTCTCCTCGGTTGCTACAACCTCTGCAACACACAAACCTCTCCTCTGCTCTCATCTTCCATCCCCGCCTTACCCAAAGCTCCATCATCCTCCACATGATTACCTTTGTAATAGCACTTTTCTGTCCTTTTGGCTAAGATCAAGTGTAGTATCTGTTCTTATCAGTTACCAGGAGGTGACGCTTGCCTCCGTCCCTGTTCTGCGGCGAGGTGGAGCAGGGGTGGCGGTTGCTATGCAAAGCCTGCTGGTGTAAAGGTGACCCGGAGCGGTTCGTAGTCAAAAGGGAAGCCTTCTGATGGGGCTGGAGAACCACTGGTCGGCGCCAGGGGAGGGGACCCTGGCCTTCTGGCTTGGATTGTGGCAGCTTTAGCTCCGGTCAGTTTTTCGGGAGGGAACGTTTGTTCCCTTTTCTCCCACCGGGGGAACGGCCTGTACTTCCCGAATGTAATTAGGTAGGAGTGATGGGAGTGAGGATGTGACCTGGGTGGGGGCTGTTGTGGTCTGGGCTGGGGGTCGGGGACGCTTCTGTTGGAAAGCCCATGGTGATGTGCCCCTGGAATGGCTAGTCCAGGGGTGCCTTATGTTCACTGTGCTTTGCACTTTGATATTTGGCACCTAGGTCACGTCACCAGATACACGCTTTTTTTTACACCTGCCTCTAGGGCCCGGCCTTTTGGCTAGGACCAGAGGAATTTTTGATTCCTGGCCAGAGGGCCTGGTCATTGTATTGCACAATGGTCACCTTTTCACTCTCCTCTTCGCTATCCCTTTCCTCGCTTTTTATTTATTTTATTTGAGTCACGTTTGTCACTTCACGTTTGATGAGTAGGGTGTCGGTCCTCGGACCAATCCTGAAAGTCTTGTGGGAGGGTGGACATAGGCCTTCTGGCTTGGTCTGCCCTCTATTGGGGGGTCTACCTTCGGGGAAGCCCCATAGTACCTAGTACCTAGGAGGTTCTGTTTTGGCAGACCTCCCGGGGAAAGGAGGTCGTCCAGCTTCGGCTGGATGACCACTAGATGAGTCTGGTACCTTAGTCCCTGTCTGGAGCCTAACGCCCCGGGGGATCAGGGTATGGTCCTTCCTAGGGAGGACATCAGACACCTGTCTGCACTTTTTAGTGTTTCACTCTTTATGTGTGTGCACTTTTTTTATGCACCGGGTGGAAGTCTTTTTGGTGTGTTTTGCACGCCATGGGCTTTTTCAATCGAAAAAATAGCACTTTTCTGTAACTAGCTCTGTCACAGCTTTCTTTTCAGTGCTATGCCGCATACAAATGACTGTTTTTTCCGTCAGAATAAACCCTGACTTTTTTTTTACGGAGTTCCGCTGAAACGGTCTTGCCTACACACAATCACACCAAAGTCCGATCATCTAGAACAAGGGTCTTCAAACTACGGCCCTCCAGTTGTTCAGGAACTACAATTCCCATCATGCCTAGTCATATCTGTGAATGTCAGAGTTTTGCAATGCCTCATGGGATGTGTAGTTTCTCAACAGCTGGAGGGCCGTAGTTTGAGGATCCCTGATCTAGAACTTGGTGATGTAAAACACATACGATGAGACTAGAAAAAGGAAATTCAATAGCCAGTAGCCAATAGCTGCCCATCATTTTTGGTCTATCAGAACAGCATACAGACGAATGGTTTTCCCGATAGGAATTGATTCCGTCGGAAAGATTTAAAACATGTTCTATTTCTAGGTCCGTCAGAATTTTCCAAAAAAAAAGTCAGATGAAGCCCACACACCATTGGAATTTCCAATGAAATGATTCTGTCTGACTTTTTCTGCCGGAAAGTCCAACTGTGTGTACACGGCATAAGTCCACACTCCTTTTCAGCTCTAGACCACCCCGACCAGATAGGAGAGAAGGATTGTGGTGCAACTGTAAGTGCAGAGCAGGGAGGCTGTTCTTTCACTTTCAACTACTTCAGAAAACTGAAATAAAACCTTCCTTGTTACATTTTCCCCAGCCAGCAATGTACACCTCTTTTCCTATGCACTGGTTGCTTCACAGAGGAGGTGGGTTTGGGTAGCAGCAGTCCTGCCCATCTCCAACATCACAGCTCGGATTCGACGGGTGCAGTCTCTTCCTGGCTGCAAGTGCACACCCAGCCGGTTTGCTCACCAATCCCTGGCTGTACTGGATGTTCACACTGCTGCAGGTCCTATTCAGCCAGAAGTTGACAGATAAGCAACAGAATTATGTGAACAATGCCCCTACAAAGCGGGACAAAAAGTGTGAATGCGGGAATGCCCCGCCCAATCTGGGACTGTTGGGAGGTATGTAGTAGCACACAATAGAGGGTGCTACACTTGTATGATTTTTTGTGAAAATGGCAAGCCATAATGAAGCAGGGATCAGCTACACATCACACAGGCCTGGTTTCTAGCAGCAGTCACAGGCAGAAACATTTGGTCTCTGATTATATGGGGTTAAGGGTGAATATGACACTTATAACAGATGACCTCCTTGAATTGTGGATGTTGAGGATGTACCACTGGCCTGAGCTTGCCCAGTATGCAATCAAGCTTCTGCATTGCCCTGTGGTGTGCTTTTAAAAAAAAAAACAGGCATTTAGTGAAGTGGGTGATTTTGTTCACGTGTCTCCAGCCACAGAAGATGGACCTGTCCTGGATCAGCAATGAGTATCCCCTCCCCTCTGCAGCTGATGCTCACAATTAAAGCGGAGTTGCACCCAAAAGTGGAACTTCAACATCCGATTTCTCCCACCCCCCGATGCCACATTTAGGCCTGTAAGAGAGCGCAGCATGCTTTGCGCATGTGCAGTAGGGACCTGGCTGTGAAGCCACAAGACAATAGCGGTAGCAGCACCAGACAGCCAATGGAAACATCGGCTGGGGTGCCAACACCACTGAATTCCAGAACAGGTAAGTGTCCTAATATTAAAAGTCAGCAACTACAATATGTGTGGCTCCTGACTTTTAATTTTTGGAAGGGGGGGGATATAGCTTTAAATGTTTTCTTTGACTGTGGCCTCATACACATTTTTACAGCAAAAAATGGCTTGCCAACATTACCAACTCCTTCCACCATTACCAGCTTCTACTACTGCTGCTGGGAAGACACCATAACCAATTGCTGTTACCACTGCAGACCTGTCGGCATTACCATCTTATGCTACCTCTGCTGCCTTATTCCGGTGCTCAGGCACTGTCCATGTGCTACACCCATTGTTTCTGCAGCTGCTCTCCAGACAGCACTGTGAAGATGTGACACATAATGTTTCTGCAGGCTGAATCATATTCCTTGTCTTCTACTTTTCCTCTATTTCCAGTGTCACTGTCAAAGTGGGGAGAGCAACGAGGGTGGGACTTTGAATGAAGTGCGTGAGTGCAATAAGATAACATTTGGTGAACAATTGGGAAACATTTATTAGGTTCATAAGAAAAGAATAACATGCATATAGTAGTAAAATCAGTTACAAGTAGAGGGGGTATTCACAGTTAGCGTGATAACAGCAAAAATACATGATAATATGAACACAACCATTTTCCACAGTACACCAAATTGAAGTTGTTATAAAACCATACATATGAAGTAATGCCTGCATGACAGGTGGCTCAGATCTTCTGTGAGATAGAAATTGCATAACAATGGTAAAAAATTTGATAAAATTGTGATGAACACGACATTTGTTAGCTCTATGCGCTTCGTGGCTGGGATGCCACTTGTCAGGAGCAAGTGCGTGTCTTATCTAAAATAGTAAATGTGGTATAAGAATGGTCTGTTAATTGCAGACATGAAACAGAGGTGGGGTAGTATGAAAAACCCCACCCAAGGTACATGCTTACGCATTATGGTTTATGTGACGGTGGTTGAATGTCGGACACTGACGGCCATTTGGAGGCATCACCCCCGGGAGCTGAGGTGGACAGATCAGTGGGGGTAACCAGGAAGGTGTCATCCAAGGCTGGCATGAATATCTGAAAAGTGCATTTATATTCAGCCCCCTAAGAAAAATCTAGTGAAACCAATTGCCTTGAGAAGTCTCCTAAATAATAAATAGAGTCCACCTGTGTGTAATTTAATCTATGTATAAATACAGCTGTTCTGTGAAGCCCTCTGATCTTTATTAGTGAATAAACAGCATCATGAAGGCCAAGGAACACACCAGACAGGGCAGGGATAAAGTTGTGGAGAATTCTGAAGTTTAAAGCAGGGTTAGGTTCCCAAGCTTTGAACATCTCATGGAGCAATGTTTAGTCCATCATCTGAAAATGGAAGGAGTATGGCACAACTGCAAACTTACCAAGACACGGCCGTCCACCTAAACCGACAGGCTTGGCAAGGAGAGCATTAATCAGAAGAGCAGCCAAGAGGCCCATGGTATCTCTAGGGGAGATGCAGAGATCCACAGCTCAAGTGGGAGAATCTATCCACAAGACAACTATTAGTTGTGCCCTTCACAAATCTGGCAAGAAGAAAGCCATTGTTTAAAGAAAGCCATAAGAAGTCCTGTTTGCAGTTTGTGGGAAGCCATGTGGGAGACACAGCAAACATGTGGAAGAAGGTGCTCTGGTCAGATGAGATCAAAACAGATCACACAGCCAGAGCTACAATGGAATGGCTTTGTATCAAAGCTTATTCATATGTTATAATGGCCTGGTCAAACTCCAGACCCAAATCCAATTGCGAATCTGTGGTAAGGCTTGAAAATTGCTGTTCATCCAATCTGACAGAACTTGAGCTATTGTGCAAAGCTGGTAGAGACATACCCAAAAAGACTTGATGCTGTAATTACAGTGAAAGGTGGTTCTACAAAGTAGTGATTCAGGGGGTCTGAATACAAATGCACACCACACATTTCACATATTTATGTGTAAAAATTTTTTTTAAATCATTAATCATTTTTCTTCACAATTATGTCCCACTTTGTGCTGGTCTATCAGATAAAATCCTAATTAAATACATTTACATTTTTGGTTTTAGCATGACAAAATGTGGAAAATTTCAAGGGGTATGAATACTTTTTCAAGGCACTGTATATGTCTGGCTATGAAATATGTCTCTGTAGTTTTTATTTCAGCATAGCAACTGCTTTTTCTCTGGAATGTGGGGATGTAGTTTTGAAGTGTTTTTGTGCACACTGTATTGACATTCTGTAATTCTTTTTAGACAATATATAAAATATCATTTTTTTACAGAAGACAAGCAAGGCCATGAAACATGTTTCTCCACTTTTTGACAATTGTTATAAATTTGAAGGCTTTTGTATACATTTTATTCAAAGTGTAACTTCTGTAAATCAAGAATATTTGTAGCAGCTATGGTCTTTCTGATATAACAACTATGAAATCTGTAAATTATTTTTGGCCTGGTCTCAGAACATTTGTATTTTACAATAAAACATTCTTTATTTCTCCCTCTTTCATTACAGTCTAGTAAAACCTCACACGTGATGTGCAGTGTCTGTGAAAGAATTGTGGCTCTAGTCTCTGATATAATGCACAGATTTTGATTTCTTGATAAAAGCTAGCACTTCTCTCTATTTCCATTGTCAGGTTTCAGGTTTTAAAAGCTTTATTAGGTCAATAAATAATATACAATTTCACATTTCAACTTTACAATACTTTTTAACAGGTATACATAAGTAAATGATACAGAGTCCACATATCATACTTTACAGTCTTATTTTCCATTACTTAGTTTGAAGATGTAAACCATTTTTACTGACACCACAACTTGCTTTTGTTTGTAGAATGCTTTTCTTCAAGCAAAACATATAAACGCATTGCACTAAAACTCAAAGACATGCATTCATTAACTGTTACCTCATTAGAATGAAAGATTATCATATTTCTGACTTTCCACAGAGCTTCTTTGAAAGAGTTTACCATTTTCCATAAAATCACAAATTTAGCCTGTGGTATAGTCTCCACCTTGCCATAAAGAACCAACTCATAGTTTAAATCTTGAATTCCTGCTACCTGAACTAGAAGTGGTTTAACTTTCCTCCAGAGCTCTTTGGCATAAAAGCAGTCCCACAGAAAATGCTTTACAGTCTCATTAGATCTACACAAGGATCTTGGACATTTAGCTGATGGTATCACGCCTCTCTTGTGCTGAAAGGCTTTGGTAGGTAGGCATTCGTGCACACAGGCCCATGCTAAATCTTTTTGACTATTAAAAAGCTGTTTATGACTAACTTTTGCCCAAACTGTTTTTACCTCCACTTCTGGCATTTGAAGGATAGGAATTAGAGTTTCAGCAGCATTAAATTGCAGTTTCAACTTCAATTTATCACAAAGATCTTCTTGGGATTTATTAGAAAGATTAAAGTCAGAGATGATAGTTTGCAAAATGCTATAAAACCACGGGGGGGTTAAGGCAGAAAGGGCTCTTCAGGGATAAATTGTACCAACCATGTTTCCGAAAAGTAAACCCTGCTGCATACCTCAGAAAAAAAGACCAAAGTGCTTCTGTTTTATGGGCTTGAAGGCATAGAACCAAATATTTTGTATATACAAAGCGCTTTATATTTGGCATACCTTTCCCACCTTTTTCAGGTGGTTTTGTCATGTATATTCTTTTTAACCTCTCCATCTTTGAACCCCAAACAAAGAGAAAACATGTTCGTACAACCTGAGTCAGGTGCACAACTGTTGGAGGAAAGGTAAGAGCTGTATACAATAAAATAGGTAGCAGAACCATTTTAAGTAGTAAGATCCTCCCTTCCATGGTTAACTGTCGCATCCTCCAGCCTATAACCTTTCTGTTTATCCTTTCCATAACCACATTCCATGACTCCTCTCCATCATTTTCAGAGGTAAAGATTGTGCCCAATATTTTTATAGATTCCTTCTTTTGCATTGGACAGTCTAGAGAGGGCTTCCAGTTTCCAATTTCCATCATGCTGCTTTTATTTAAATTTAATTTAAATCCAGAAGTGGCACAGAAATATTCAGTTCTTTTGATTGCCCTTTGAACAGATGTAGTGTCAGTACACAACATGGCAAGGTCATCCATGTAACCAATTATTTTTACTTGCAGCCCTCCACTTCCTGGCACATGAACTCCTCTGATCACCTTATCCTTTCTGATGGAGCATAAAAGTGGCTCAATGGCACAGACAAAAAGCAATGGCGACAAAGGACATCCCTGCTTGACACCACACTTTAAGCTAAAGTCTTCTGTCATGAAGCCATTGACTAAAACTTGACTGGTACACTTATTATATAAGGACCGCAAGGAGGACAAAAAGCCCTCCGGAATGCCCATTTTGTGCAGTACATTAAAGAGATACACGTGAGATATGTGGTCAAAAGCTTTTTCAAAATCTAAAGACAGAATTGCCAGAGGTTGCTTACGCTCATTCATGTACCAAATAGAATCTCTTATAAGGTTGGTAATATGATGTATTCTACGCCCAGGGATACCGCACACCTGGTTACTATGGATCACTTTAGCTTTCACCCTTTTCAACCTGTTTGCCAGGATTTTTGCAAAGATTTTATAATCCAGGTTAAGGAGTGTTATAGGCCTCCAGTTCTTTAATTGGGTTTTGTCGCCCTCTTTTGGCAGTAGGGTGATGACTCCTCTCCTCCAAGAATGTGGCAGCTCTTTATACAAAAAACATTTGCTAAATACATTTAGCAAGTCATTCTTCAGAATGTCCCAAAACTGCAAGTAAAATTCTACAGGTAACCCATCCAGTCCAGGTACTTTAGCTTTTTGAAAACTCTTGATGGTTTTTAAAAGTTCATCTTCAGTTAAAAGCTCATTTAGGGACTCTGCATCCTCTTGGTTTAGAACCATAGTTATATCTTTGAGTGTGTCATTCAAGAAATCGCTGTCGATGTTTTTGGTGTTGTATAGAGATTGATAAAAAGAACAAACTTTTCCCATTATGCCACACCTGGATTTCTCCCCCTCCATTTCTGTTATTATTTCCTTTGAAACGTGAACCCTCCTAAAGAAGTACTTGGTACATATCTTCCATTGTGGTGTAGTAAAACCAATCACATGATGTGCAGGGTGCAATATTTCTGGCTTTTGGCCTAGACATTTACTGTATTTATGTAATTTAGTGTATGATTAATCTCACAATAAAAATGGTCTCCCCCCTCCCTCTTTCATTACGGCCTAGTAAAGCTGTTTACATTATTATTATTTTTTGATTGAAAATGTATACTTTATTTTGCAAGAAAATATACAAAAAACAAAATACTTTGAACAGGGTACATTCCACACTGTACTGCGACGCAGCGCATAAATACACTACATAACAATACAGTTCCAAGCATACAAATAAATTACATTCATCCTGCGGTATGATGCCTGATGTGTTGCGCAGAGTAATAATACCCCGAAACATCACATCATGCATGACGCCGCATTACCCTGAAAGCATTACCAAAAACATTACCAAAAACATGTCATCAAGTCATACAGTCTTAGTCAAAGTCAAAATGGCATTTCAATGAGCAACAGGTGTGATGGGGGGGGGGGGGGGGGGGGTGGAGAAGGTGGGGTAGGGAGGGAAAAGAGTTCACAGGCCTGAAGCTTTATTGAACTGCCAAAAAGGGTACATAGTGGTGGGAGGGGGGGGGGGGGAGGGGAAATCTTCAGACCTCCTCTTCCTCCTTGTTGTCCATCAGGTGATCGTCTCTGAGCAGACTGTGAATCAGTCTGCGGCAGTCCTTGATGGACATCCTCTCCCTCTGGTGGATGAGGCGCTTTCTGGCACACCAAACAGCATCCTTAAAGCAACACAGCACCCGCCTCCTGTGAATGAGTTCCACAAAAGAGTCCGTTCAGCACACCAAAGTGTGTAATGGCAGTCTGTGGAACAAAGTCTTTGAGATCAGGTTCCAGAGCCCTCAACAGGCCCTGTGCAAAGGGACACTCCCAGAAAACATGCAGAGCAGTTTCCTCCTGGATGATGCAAAAGGGGCAGTGTCTGTATCTGCACAGGTTTCTGGCATGCATGAATGTCCTGAGTGGCAACCCCCCTTGGATTGTCATCCATGCCAGATCTTTGTGCCTGTTGGTAAGTCTCTTTGAAGAAACATTCCTCCAGACCACTTTACAAGTGGCTGAAGGGAGGCGTGGAACAGTTTCAACAATGTCCGATGCTCTGATCAACTTGTGGATAGTTTTTGGCTTCCACAGGTCGGGCTTCACTCCATGTAGCCCCAGCTCCTTAATAAACTTGAAAGTGTCCAAGTAATACCAAGGAGTGTCCCAGTTGTAGGGGATGGAGCTGTCCCATTTGTCCCATCCAAGGGACCTCCAGAGAGGCAGGAGGAAAAAACGGGACATGGAGTTACCACCAGAGTCTACAGTTCTGTACACCAAAGTTCTGCGGATGCAGTTACAGGCAAAGAAGACCCTCAGTAGAGTGGCGATGTCGGGCACGCCCTTACCGCCCTTGAGGGGTTCCTTGAACATAACCGCCCGCTTTACTCTGTCCATTTTGGAGCTCCAGATGAAGTGAAACACTGCCCTGGTGATGGCCCTGCAGGTGTTAACCCGGGGGGGGGGCAGGCCTGGGCGAGGTACTGCAACACAGGGAGAATCTCGCTGCGGAGTACCAGTGTTTTACCTTCGATGGTGAGTTCTCGGAGGCTCCAAAGTCCAAACTTCTGTCTCATCTTTGTCAGTCTTTCTTCCCAGGACTTCAGGGCTGCGCCCTCTGCTCCAAACCAGACCCCAAGGATTTTGATGAAGTCTGCTTTGACGCTGAAGGGCATGGGTGCAGAAGAAGGCAGGAACCACTTTCCGAAGAGCATGACTTCCGACTTCCCGCAGTTGACCTTTGCCCCTGAAGCTTGGCCGAAGTCCTCACACGTCTGGGCGAGTGTGTCGATGGAGCGCCGGTCGGCACAGAACACCGTCACATCATCCATGTAGAGCGAGCACTTGACCTCCCGTCTGTCCGGTCCTGGTGCGGTGATCCCTCTGATCTCTTGGTTCTGTCTGATGCTTCGGGCGAAGAGCTCTATACAACAGACAAAAAGCAGAGGTGAGAGAGGGCAGCCTTGTCTGACCCCAGACAATACTGGAAAGGGGTCAGTTTTCCAACCGTTTACCAACACCACACTACAAATATCATTATACATAACATTTACATACAAACAAAACATCTCCCCAAGACCGAGCCTGCGCAGAGTGCTGCACATAAACTCATGGGAGACACGGTCAAAGGCCTTCTCCTGGTCAAGACTGACCAGGGCCGCGTGCACACGGCGACCATGAATGTACTGGACCGTGTCCCGGACAAGCGCAAGGCTGTCCGCAATCCTGCGACCAGGAATGCCACAAGTCTTATCCGGGTGGATGATCTGTCCGATGACAGATTTCAGCCTGTTGGCCAGAACCTTGGCGAGGATTTTGTAGTCCACATTCAGAAGAGAGATCGGACGCCAGTTTTTCAGGTCCGATCTCTCCCCCTTGCGCTTATACAAAATCGTGATCATCCCCTCCCTCAGGGTCGGAGGCATTCTGCCCTCCACCACCATCTCCTCGTACAGCTCGAGCAGGTCCAGGCCCACGAGATCCCACAGCGTTACATAAAGTTCAACTGGGAGACCATCGCAGCCCGGAGTCCTGCCTTGCCTAAAGGATCTAGCGGCAGAGTGCAGCTCCTCCAACACCAAGGGGGCGTTGACGGCCGACGAACCTGCAGGATCAATTTGGTTAGAGATACCTGACGGGAACCTGTTGGCTGCCTGTGTGTCTGTTGTTTTCGGGGAGTAGAGGTTGGTGTAGTAGTCGCTGACCACTTGCATCACAGCCTCCTTTCCCTTCTGGAGTGTTCCGGTCTCGTCACGCAGCTCAGACAAGGGTGTGTGTCCTGAGTGGAGTTTCCTGAAAAAGAAAAAGTTACACTTCTCCCCCTTCTCAAGATTCTCCACCTTGGCATGGAAGACAATGTGCCTGGATTCTTCCTCAAAGTGCCCTTTCAGGTTCTTCTTGGTGTCCTCCAGGTCCTGCCTAACGTCCCAGCCACAGTGGTGAAGGTCCTGCAGGGACTGCAACTGGCGTTGCAGTCTCCTGAGTTCCTTCTTCCTGGCACACACTTGCTGTCGTCCCCTTGCCTGAAAGAAGCTGCGCAGCTTGACCTTCACAAACTCCCACCAGTCACTTACCCTTCCGAAGAATCGCTTTTCCTCCGTCCAGGTGGCATAGGCCTCCCGGAGTTCCCCCATCAGTTCCTCATTTTCCAGCAGGGTACTATTCAGCTTCCAGGAGCCTGGTCCGCGGGCAAAGCCCTCGCCCAGGTCCCCCCGAAAGTGAATAGCCCTGTGGTCAGAGACAAAGCAGGGGATCATGGAGAAAACACAATGCTTGACTGCTCTTGAAGTGAGCACTAGGTCGATCCTGGAATGCACTGATCCATCGGGACGGCACCATGAGTAGTTCATGGTACCTTTCCCTATGGATCCCACGGCGTCCTGCAGGGAAGCCTCCGAGATCATCTCCTTGAGCAGCCTGGATGTAGCATCAAGTTTTGCGTACATGCTGGAGCTGCGCCCATCCTCCTCTATCGGACAGTTAAAATCACTGCCGATTACTACTGCCCTGGTGGTGACGAGTTGGGTCCGCAGGGTCTGGAAAAGTTCCAGCCGCTCATTCTTATCTGGGGGGGCGTACACGTTGATGAGCCTAATTGGCTCTCCCACCCACGAGCCGTCTATGACCAGAAGACGGCCACAGACTAGCTCATGGATGGAGTCAACCGCGAAGCGCCCACCCCTGACAAGAATGGCTACACCTGCAGACTTACAATCCCCACCCCCGGACAAGTAGGAGGGACCGAGGGTCCACTGGGTGGTCAGATGGGTGTACCTCCTCAGAGGAGGAAGTGCGCACTCCTGGAGCATGTAGACATCACTCTGCTGAGTGGCAAGAAATGTCAGTGCCGCTTGCCGTCTAGATGTATCCTTGATACTCCTCACATTAATGGAAAAGATTGAGATCTCTGCCATAATGAAAAAGGGTATGAGGTCTAGTCAGCAAGGGACCGAACTTACCTCCCCGGAGGGGGGTCTTCCGTTGCCTCCTCTGCTTGTCCTGTTTTCTTCTCGGACAGACTGAGCTCCTCCAGGACAGCATCCATCATTGTCTGGGAGATGGTGACGTGGAGGTCGGAGGGGAGGTCAGGTTCAGGGTTGGCCATGACCTCCACCTCCCCCCCACGTCCTCCTCCTCTCCTGCTGACTCGAGGTCCTCCACTATTGGCTCTGGTCCCTCGCTTTCGTGCTGGTCGCCAGTGGGCCTTTTAGTGGAGGAAGCGGGTTCCTCTGCTGTTGGACTCCTAGGCTTCCGTTTCCGGCTTCCTGAGGGTCCACTGGTGGGGGTGGAAGGGAGGGTGGGGAAGTCCTCCAGGGAGGACAGGTCCGGGGTGGGTGGGGAGGGTCTCCTCCAGCGCAGAGGTGGTGGGTGGGGGTGTGCTGGAGGCAGGGGCTGGGGCAGGGGTCTGGGCTGGGGCCTGGACAGGGGTGGGGGTAGGGGTGGGGGTGGGCTTACCAGTCTTCTTCCATGGTTCTTTTTCCGGCTGCTTCTTCCTGGTGCTGGCGGATGGCTTGCCCTGGATCAGGATGCCAGCGTAGGACCGGGACCGCTGGGGGCAGTGTTTAAACACGTGCTCAGCCGCTCCGCAGAGGTTGCAGGCTTTGGACCTCGGACAATCCTTGGTCTCGTGGCCTGTGACCCTACAGAACCTGCAAGCAAGTTCTTTGCAGTCCTTCCCCATGTGTCCGGTGTTGCTACACCTGTTGCAGGTGAAGGGTATACCGGGGTAGAAAAGGATGCCTGCAGAGTTGCCCAGGGAGAAGCATGGCTGCAGGTGCAGGATGTCCCCCGAAGGGTCCTTCCTGAACTTGCAGAGTACTGACCACTTACCTATCCGGAAGCCGTTGGCATCGAGGATTCGGACAGGGTCCTTCACCACGGTGCAGAACCTCTGGAGGTAAGTGACTATATCCTTACCTGAGGTATGGGGGTTCCTCATGGCCACCGTCACCCACTTCTCGTCCCGTGTTATGGGGCAGTTCGCAGCGAACTTACGAAAAGGGGATTCAGGACCACTCGCCTTGACCATATCCCAGTACCTTCTGCAGGCCTGGAACGACACAAAAGTTATAAAAAATATACCTCTTGTGAAGGCCTGCACCGAAAGCGTTTCCGCTTTGCTGAACCCCTGCTCCAGGATCATCTTCTTTCCGAAGATCTCCGGGGTCATGTCGGGGACCCTTCCGTCCACCTCCTTCAGCTGCAGCACGACCGCCTGCTTCATCCAAGACTCCAGGGTAGGGAGCCCGTCTGCAGGGGGGGAGGGCTTGGCTGGCGCCGGGCCGGGTTAGGGGTGGATGTTGAGGCTGCGACATCCTCGGGGGTCTCGGAGGAAGTGGCTGGAGCGGGGTTCCTTTTGTTCTTTCCGGTCTTCCCGGTCTTTCTATCGCTCTTCCCCATCGTCTTGGAGATGGAAGTCGCTTCAGGTGTTCTTTCGGCGGCTTCCTTCTGGTTTCCTCGACGTCTTCGCTCTGAAGCCTTTATAAAGGCTCTTGCATCTACTGCCCGGAGGTAGTAATGCGGAGGAGGGGGGGAGGAGGGAAGACCACAATCTCGTTCCTTGTGGGGGCTAAGCCTCTGGCCCAATAGCAGCAAGTAGGTGAAGCTGAATTTAATCAACGATCCTACAAGGCCGAGCAGAGGGTACCCCACAAGGACCTAATGGCTTGGATAGATACAAGTGGTTCTCAACGTCCTAGCTGTGAAGCAGAGACACCTCTAAGGGCTATAGTCGATACTACACTTGATCTTAGCCAAAAGGCCGAGAAGCGATACATTACATTATTATTATTATTATACACGATTTGTGTAGCGCCAACAGTTTACGCAGCGCTTTACAATGTATAGGGGGGACAACACAATTACATGTAGCGGGGATATAATGGTGTATTAATGCAATAAATGTGAAATACAATCTAAATCTATGGACAATGTATTCACTAGTATTGGATGCCATCTAGTAACTAAAAACTGGAACTGGACCTTAGCTATTTTTCTTTTCTATGGTGTTGAAAGATAACAGGAAGTGACTGTGTTTACTTTGGTCATCTGACGTCATTTACCCAGGAGTCTATGTGACTTACCCATGAACACTTTGATATGCAGTGCATGCTGGGTAGGGTATAAAAGGGACTGCAGCGGCCATTTTAGGTCTTTTGGAACTGTGTGTAAGATTCTCAGACGCATTGGTAGATAGTCACCGCGGAGTGCAAACCGGACTGTTTGCTGGGTGACTGGATGGAGCCAAGAGCTGGTGATCAGACCGACGGGGATCGGAGACACTTGTTGAAGCAGCGGGGAGCCGGATCCAGTCGGCGGAGTGACACAGAGCATCTGGCCTAGTCAGCGGAAGCAAGCTGCAGCCATAGGACTCAAGCCATCACTCAGAACTCTAATTTGATTGGTGAGTGGGTTGCGGCCCACCGTTTAATCTATTACACGCACTTAGACTTACTAATAGGCCTTGCTGGAACATGTTGTTCCACGGAAGTGCAACTGACACTTAGTAGGCCCAAGGCCCATTACACTTTGGTATCCAAGTGTGATTACAAGTTTCTGGAGTTACACCTGGAGTGTTCTAAGTTAACTTTCTCTACTTACCCCCTTTGGATTACAAATATTTGAGAAACGAATTAAGCTAGCGAAGAAAGAAGATAAAGGAGGAAATACATTAAGTGAGGCCTCACGTTAGACTTTAAATAAGGGGAGCTCCCTGGTCTAGACAGTAACATACCTGCATGCTGTTTTTTGTATTTGACTGTTGATTTATGCTGTGCTGACGTTCTATGTTGGGACGACAGTGCAAACTTATTAACCATCTATTTGCTATATTTTCAGTAAAAGTATTCCTGTTTAAGAGAAAAAGTGTGTGGTTTACTGTCTTTCCCCACCAGGTGGAGCCAGAGGATCCTGAGGGATAGACACAGGTACATTATATTGTTTACACTGTATTGTATTATTATTTCACCACAGCTGTGCCAAGGGGACAGAGTCATTCAGAAGGGGGGTTTCTCAGTAGAGTGCAGGCCCAATTTAAATCAGCAGCTCCTTCGGGGGTCAGTGCTACATACAGTACAGTTCAATACATAAGGTACGAGAGGGCCCTGCTCGTAGAGCTTATATTCTAAAGGGAGGGGGTGGTACAAAAAGGTAATAGCTGCAGAGAATGATTTGATGGGGGTGGCTCGTGGACAGTTGTTAGGTGGGTGTGGGATAGGCTTCCCTGAATAAATTAGTTTTCAGGAATCTCCTAAAGGTGGACAGGGTAGGGGCTGATCAGATATACTGGGGAGGGAGTTCCAGAGGATGGGAGAGGCCCTGGAGAAGTCTTGAAGGCGAGCATAGGAGGAGATAACAAGGGAACTAGAGTGCAGGAAGTCCTGGGAGGAGCGGAAGGGACGATTTGGGCGATATCTGCAGATGAGGTTGGTGATGTAGATGGGGCAATGTTGTGAATGGCCTTGTAAGTTGTGGTTAGCATTTTGAATTTTACATGGTGGGGTAGGGGGAGCCAGTGAAGGGATTGGCAGAGAGGAGCAGCAGTCATGGATTAGTTAGTGAGGTGTATTAGTCTAAAATGTTATTATTTCTTTGCATACGTTCACCAGTCAGTATCCCTGATCACCATCATACCAGTGATGCCACTGTACAGCATTAGTTTAACCACTTCCCGACCAGCGCACGACGATGTACGTCGACAGAATGGCACGGGCAGGCATATTGGCGTACATGTACGTCCAATCTTCAATGCCGCCCTGCCATCGGGAGCGCGCCGGCGGCGGCGGGCTCCCGCGCCGGTCGGGACCCCCGTGAGTCCGGTCGCGGGACCCGCGGACTCGATCGCCGTGGGCATACCCGCGATCGTCTCACGGGACGGCTGAATGGAGGAAATGCCGTGTAAACAGCATTTCTCCATTCTGCCTAGCAACTAGTGACGCTGATCTCTGCTCCATGTGATTGGAGCAGAGATCAGTGTTCACTAAATGAAAGCCCAACCCCCCCACAGTTAGTAACACACCCCTAGGAACACTTAACCCCTACACTGCCACCCACTGGTTAACCCCTTCACTGCCAGTGTCATTTACACAGGAATCACTGCATTTATATAGCAGTGATTACTGTATAAATGACAATGGTCCCAAAAATGTGTCAAAAATGTCCGATGGGTCCCCCACAATGTCGCAGTCACAAAAAAATCGCTGATCGCCGCCATTACTAGTAAAAAAAAATAATAAAAAATTATTAATAAAAATGCTATAAAACTATCCCTATTTTGTAAACGCTATAACTTTTGCGCAAACCAATCAATAATCGCTTATTGCGATTTTTTTTACCAAAAATATGTAGAAGAATACATATCGGCCTAAACTGAGGGAAAAAAATGTTTTTTTATATATTTTTGGGGGATATTTATTATAACAAAAAGTAAAAAATAATGCGTTTTTTTCAAAATTGTCGCTCTATTTTTGTTTATAGCGCAAAAAATAAAAACCACAGGGGTGATCAAATACCACCAAAAGAAAGCTCTGGGAAAAAAAGGACGTCAATTTTGTTTGGGAGCCACGTCGCACGACCGTGCAATTGTCAGTTAAAGCGACGCAGTGCCGAATCGCAAAAAGTGGTCTGGTCTTTGACCAGCAAAATGGTCCGATCTGAAAGTGGTTAAAAAAAAAAGTATTTAATTTCTTAATTTAAAAAAAAAAAATACAAAAATTACAACTTCAAAAAACTCACCATACCACTTAATAAATACCTTGGACTTTCTACTTTCTTTTTTTTAAAGGGTATTTGGGGGATATTTGTCCAGTCATTTTAGGGCCTCAAGAAATGATAGGAAGTCAGTGCACCAGGATTGATCAATTTTCAAATATACAGTGGCTATAGATAAGAATCGCCACTTTAAAATAATCACATTTTGTTGCTTTGCGGCCCGAAATTAAGAGAGACACAGTTTTTGTTTTATCCAGCTATGTTTACTCTGTAAAAATTAAAAACACAAACAAAAGATACAACTGTAGTAATATGACCGAACAATAGTGACTCCATCTTGATGGCTATAAAGTTTATATACACTTATTTAAGTCCAAAACGAATTTTCAAGTTTATTCTGTCATTTTAGTTTTCAACTACATGTTGCAAGAGCATACACAACACTGCTTGCATAGGCATTATTAATAAGCATCTTATAATATATAAATAAAATGTGGTTTCGCCTGCCTTCCTCTTTAAGCCCTTGTACACACGGTCGGACATTCCGACAACTAAATCCGACGGAAGTTGTCAGAAAATCCGATCATACTTAACGTGATGACGTTATTTCATTAGGACGGGACTATGTTCAGGCTAGTAGCCAATAGCTTTGGTCTAGGAATTTGATCTGAGCATGCGTGGCACTTTGTCCGATTGGAATTCTCTACACATGATCGGACAAAGTCCGATCGGATTATGTTGTCGGAAAATTTTATAGCCCAGCTGGAAAACTTGGTCCGTCATAGTAAAACAGTCCAATGGAGCCCACACACTGTCGGATTATCCGACAACACGGTCCTATCGGACATTGTACATCGGAATGTCCGACCGTGTGTACAAGGGCTTAGAGTACATGAACGTGGGACAGGAAGATGACTATTAGTCATCACTAGATGGTGTGTTCACTATGGTAACCTTATGGCAGCCATGTTTTTAGAGGTTATAGGCGCGTATAACCATATAATGATGAACTGTTTAATTATTGATATTCAATATATCCTCTTACTAACCACTGCCTAACCACCACTTATCTATACAGCGGCTATAGATAAGAATCACCCCTTTAAAATAATGAAATGTTTTTGCTTTGCAGCCTGAAATTAAGACAGACACAGTTTTTGTTTTATCTAGCTATATTTACTCTGTAAAAATTAAAAACACCCAAACAAAAGATACAACATCAACGTGTAAAAAAGTTGGAAAAAGATCATCCCCTCAACCCCCCCCCCCCCCCCCCGATAGTGCAACTGCAAAGAAACAATCTATATACTATAGTCTGTAAACTCTATAAGCTTTCACACAAACTAAATATAAACCGATTTGGGTTATTTTTTACCAAAGAAATGTAGCAGAATATATTTTGGCCTAAATTTATGAAGAAAATTTTATAATGGAAACAAAAAAAAACGTGTTTTTTCCCCAAATTTTTCAGTATTTTTTTGTTTATATAGCACAAAAAAAGTGGTGATTAAATACCACCAAAAAAAGCTTCTTAAATGGCAGTGCCAAGCTCCCTTTTGCATTTGTTTTACAAGGCATTGCCTGTAAGCCTTGAAAATAGCCAAAATTGGGTTTCAAATTTTGACCCCCATTGATTTAATTGAGATTCAGATTAAAGTTCTAATTTTCCAGACTTTGCAATGACTTCAACAAATAACCCTTAGGGACCAATTTTTTTGTGAGGTGGTGTGCAAAACCAAAATACCCTTAGGGACCATACTTTTTCTTTTTTTTCTTTTTAAGCTCTGTTGTGTGCACACTCAACTCAAAACTAACATCGGGTACAAAAAAGGAATGAGCACACAAAAAAAGTGCACAGGGTGTATACATGATCCTCCTCTGAAGAAAAGTGATCCTTGATCCCCTGGGAAGGCCTGGGCTACCCATTTTTTTTGTTAAATAAATATACTTAATTTTATATAAAATATATAAAAAACAAAAAAAGATGGGTAGAACGGCAAAAGTTTAGCGATTTTTGTTGTGCCACATCCAATAGTAAAGGAACTAGAAAGGGATTCCCCTAGTGGTGGACTTTAGAGGCACATACACCAGTAAATATAATAAAATACAAAAATGTATTAATTGGGGGGGGGGGGGGGGGGGGGGGTATATAGTATGGAGTGCAATTCTAGTGGGATATAAACATCAGAACATTAGGGCGATGAAATAGCTTACAGAGAGGGAATATTATTCTCTATAATGATATACTTACATATCAACAACTGATATTGTATACAGATGACATGATGTTGATTAAAAAAAGATAGAACAGGTCACAAAATGTAGATGGTTCTCCAAATTCCAAGGCTTCCACTGCTACAAGGTATTGAATAAAGGTTTAAATTGTAAGTTATGTGCAGCCCAGATGTATTAAAGGCCCCAAAGGGAAAGAACCCACTGGCATGTGTACAGCATGTGTACGAGAGAGGCACTGAGGCAAAATGCCCAACCTTGAAAAGAAAAAAAGAGTAGTGGAATATAATGGGGAATTGATAATAATATAATAAAATATAATCATGTTAAAATAGTGTCCATCACTGCTTGAAAGTCAGGGAAGCTTAATATAAAAATGTTTCTATACTGAAAAAAAAA
Organism: Lithobates pipiens; assembly: GCF_037356315.1. Classification (NCBI taxonomy): domain Eukaryota; kingdom Metazoa; phylum Chordata; class Amphibia; order Anura; family Ranidae; genus Lithobates; species Lithobates pipiens. The sequence continues at coordinate 563,012,453 of NW_027507758.1, read as the reverse complement.
TATTATATATATATATATATATATATATATATATATATATTAATGTGGGTCTCAAACCCTTGCAAATGAGGTAAGTGCAACTCATATATATAATTATATCAAAGTAGTATCCACTATCCACCACTGCTTGAGAGTCAGAACAATTGACTCCCAAGCATAAAGATTAGGGCATGAAAAGGAATTAACATGGTCCCAAACCCTCGCAATGAGGGTTACATATTATCAGGCATTGAGCATCCATGGAATCTGTATAAATATAACAAGCCAGTACAGGAGTATAGATCTTACCTGGAAGCAGTTGAAATAAAATTTCTTGGACCGTCCGTTCAGCGTCCCACAGACATTGCTGTGAAGCACTGAACAACAGACAACCAAGTGTTTAAATATACCTCCCCCTCCAATCAGCCAGTGCGGACGATTCGCAACAGCTGATGGAGAGGGAGGAGAAACAGGGGCGAGTGCAAATCCGCCCCCCGAGCAGTGTGTGCGCGGCCCCACCCCAACCTTGCATGTCAAAGGCACAGGCGTCGGAACAATATAAATAAGGCTGCAATAAAGCTGTTAATGCTTAAAGTTATATTTAAAAAAAAACTAAAAAACCTTTATAGGAGTTGGAGGCCATGGAAGATGTTCATATATACTTAATAATTACTGATAGAGATTGACAATCGTTGGTGGAGGCAATAGATCCAAGGTCTAATTATAATTAAAGATAATGATAATAAATACATGACAGCAATTGAGAATAAATATAGATCCACAATTAGACTACCCACACAATTTCGTAATTATTAATAAAGACAATAAATCCAAGGTTATATAAAAACCCATTATACAGCAAGGAAGAGGACACTATAGAATGAATATTGTATAGCAAAGCGAAAGTAATTATTATTGCAGCATTGAAAAATCTTATTGTTCCATGCCGCATGAAAAACTTTCAAGAAATGGTTTAAACCAAATACTATCATTTAAGCCCAGTTGTTGGGTGGTCCTGAGTTTGTATATCCACCGAGATTCTAGTTGGAGGAGGGCCTTGTTCCAGTCCCCCCCCCCCCCCAGGATCTGGGTGTACATGGTCTAATATCAAAAATTAGATCTTTGGAAATTTTCCATTGTTTACTATCATATGGCGGCCCAGCAGACGATCCGGGTCGCAAGATTGCATGCTAAGAATATGTCTATAGGCCCTCTTCCAAAATTCCCCTTTTGTCTTTCCAATATAAAAATAATTGCATTCACGTAATAATAAGTAAATCACTCCAAATGTGCCACAATTGGCAAAATGTCTAAGACGAAAGACTTGACCATTAGGTAGGATTGGATTTTTTTTGTGTTAACATGTATTTGCAGTAGTGACATTTGCCACAAATAAGGGGTGCCTTATATTCACTGTGCTACGCACTTTGTTGTTCGGCACCTAGGTCACGTCACCATAACATGCTTTTTTACACCTGCCTCTAGGGCCCGGCCTTTTGGCTAGGACCAGAGGAATTTTTGATTCCTGGTCGGAGGGCTATTGCACAATGGCCACCTTTTCACTCTCCTCTTCACTATCCCTTTCCTCACTTTTTATTTATTTTATTTGTGTGTGTTTTGTCATGTTTGTCACTGCACGTGTGATGAGTAGGGTGTCGGTCCTCGGACCAATCCTGAAAGTCTTTGGGAGGGCGGACATAGGCCTTTTGGCTTGGTCCAACCTCCATTGGGGGGCCTACCTTCGGGGAAGCCCCCATAGTACCAAGTACCTAGGAGGTTCTGTTTTGGCAGTCCTCCCGGGGAAAGGAGGTCTCCCGGCTTCGGCTGGGAGACCACTGATGAGTCTGGTACCTCAGTCCCCGTCTGGAGCCTAACGCCCCGGGGGATCAGGGTATTGTCCTTCCTTGTGGAGGACATCAGACACCTGTCTGCACTTTTTAGTGTTTCACTCTTTATGTGTGTGCACTTTTTTTATGCATCGGGTGGAAGTTTTTTGGGTGTGTTTTGCACGCCATGGGCTTTTTCAATCGAAAAAATTTGCCAAAAATAAAAGTCCCTCTATATTTGCAGTGATTATTTCCAGTTTCTCCCTGAAATTTTCTGTTAACTATCCTGTCTCCAATAGAGGTGGCCCATTTAAATGTGAAAAGAGGTTTTGGTGAAACAAATTTCCCTAATAGTGGGTCACATACAGGAAGGTGCCAATATTTATCAACAATTTTTCTTATAGTATCCTGTTGATTACTATATTTTGTAATGATTCTAGTGGTGTTAATGTCCTTTTTTATTCGCCTCCTCCCTAAATATCATGTCTTCAAAACAATTTTGTCTTATTCTCAAATATTAACTATAAGGGATTGAGTTTAGAAATGGCTTGGGTGAAAACTGGAAACAAAAAGGATAGAATTGCCTGCAGTAGGTTTCCTATATAATCTGCTCATAATAGAGCCCCACTTCCCTCTATAGATTTCAACGTCAAGAAATGTCATGAAATGTGGATCAGAAGACATGGTGAATCCTAAATTGAAATCATTTTTATTAATTATTAATAGCCATTGTTCCAATAAATATGAAGGTCCATGCCAGATGATGATGTCATCGATGTACTGGTACCAACATAAAATGTGCTCCATGTACATAGATAAGTCTTCATGATCTAGGACCATGGCCTCCCACTCCCCCGGGTACAGGTTAGCGTAGGAAGGGGCACAAGTCCCCATCGCTACTCCCTGTACCTGGAGGTAATGAAGACGTTATGTTGGAGAATGAATTCCAACATTAAAGTGATGAATTCACCATATATGGGGTCCACATTTTTGTTCTTATGCAATATATGTTTAATTACAGCCAATCCCTTAGTATGGAGGATTGAGCTGTAAAGAGACTCTACATCTACTGTGACAAATAAGGCACCTTCAGGGATTTGTAAATGGTCAATGATTTGGATAAAGTGTAAGAAAAGTGTAAGCCCAGAGGTATTTCCCTTTGGGGCCTTTAATACCTCTGGGCTGCACATAACTTACAATTTAAAACCTTTATTCAATACCTTGTAGCAGTGGAAGCCTTGGAATTTGGAGAACCATTTACATTTTGTGACCAGTTCTATCGGTTTTTAATCAACATCATATCATCTGTATACAATATCAGTTGTTGATATGTAAGTATATCGTTATAGAGAATAATATTCCCTCTCTGTAAGCTATTCCATCGCCCTAATGTTCTGCTGTTTATATCCCACTAGAATTGCACTTCATACTATATACCTTCCCCTGAAGAAGGAGATCCCCAGCTCTCCGAAACTCATAATGCAATAAATGCTGTGATTAATTGGATTATGTATGGATAATTAATTCATAAGTTGTTTGTATTGTATATATTATGTCCAATGTTTTCATGACATGATTTTATTAATTCAATTAATACATTTTTGTATTTTATTATATTTACTGGTATACGTGCCTCTAAAGTCCACCGCTAGGGGAATTCCTTTCTAGTTCCAAATATATAAAAAACAGGATACTTTAGCAAGCTACATTCCACCCTATACTGCGATGCAGTGCATGAGTACACTACATAAGATTAGTTTATTTTTTTACTTTTTTTATAGTCTTTTTTTTTTTTTTTTTTACTTTAAACAGCTTCTCGTACAAACATGAAAAAGCAGTTGTATGCACACCGAGAGTTATAGCTTAAGCAAGAATAATTTCCTAAGTGGGCACACAATGTCCAAAAATCATATTCCTTGTATTATAATAACAGTATTAGCAGACTATGCCATCCTGACTATACGATGATCCAAAATAACAAAAACCTATGTAAAAAGGGAAAGAAGAAGAGGGATAAAAAAAAAAGAGGAAAGAATACAGTTTCACTCACACGAAATATTCACTCTGCATTATGATGCCTAATGTGTTGTGCAGAGCAAAGTTCCCAAACCATCATGTTGTGAATTCATGAAGAAATACATTTACACCCCTTTCACACCAGGGCGTTTTGCAGGCTCTATAGCATTAGAAATAGTGCCTGCAATCTGCCCTAAAGAAGCTGCACCATTGTTTGTAGTGTGAAAGCCCCGAGGGCTTTCACACTACAGCAGTGCGCTGGCAGGACGTCAGGGAAAAGTCCTGCCAGCAGCTTCTTTGGAGCGGTGAAGGAACGGTGTGTTTACCGCTCCTCCACCGCTGCTCCCCATTGAAATCAATGGGGTAGCGCTGTATTACCGCCGGCAAAACGCCGCTATTGCGGCATATTGCCGGTGGTTTTAACCCTTTCTCGGCCACTAGCGGGGGTAAAAGCGCCAAACAAAAAAATGTGTACTTAGCTTTGTTGGTTAGATTGAGGAGACCAAACTTGCATAGGGAATGACTAAGTATTTATCACATGGAAATAACCCTTAACTAGAAAAACCCATTGTGCTTAAGTAAAGACTGGACAATATACAACCATGAAGACAAAATTCAATAGCTGACACCTTGTCCAACAAAACCTATTGTGTGAATTGTAGGGACTTGTGGACACAGCTAAGCTATCTAAACATTTATTGGACTGCTCAAAGTCCATCTCAAAACGTGTTAGAGGGATATGCAAGTCAGACATATTTTAAAAGTACTTATACGGTGAATATAAGCCCTTCAACTTATATGTGATATTTGTAGGTCACAAAAGAGAACTTTGTCATAAAGAAAATATATATGAAAGTGTGATTATAAGTAGAAGTGTTTTAGTAACGAATTAGTATTATGAAAAACATATAATCGTGATTAAAACTGTATAAGAGTTTAACCTATGTCTAGATAAACAAATATTAATTGGATATACCAGAATTATCCAGTAATCCCTATAAATAATTTTATGTGATATTGATTGGTATATATATAACCTGTGTCCTTTCTAAATGGACTAAAGATTTAATATATATATATATATATATATATATATATATATATATAAATAACCATTTTATACAATGGGGATTATTCAAAATCATGTTAAGCGTATTTTCTATTATATCAGTTACTATCATTCCTGAACACTCAAGATATATTTGTTAGAACAAATATAAAAACGAATGCATATGATAAAAATAAAATATATTAACGTAAAGATAAACACCAAACACATGTGAGACACCTGGTGGTTGAAGGTGCTATTACCTTAAAATCATAAAGCCCCGTACACACGAGCGGACTTTTCAACATCCAAAGTCCGACGGACTGAGTCCGTCAGACTATTCGATCGTGTGTGGGCTGCAACGGACTTTTGACTCGCCAAAGTCCGAAGGACTTTAGAATATGGAACATGCTTCAAATTTTTCCGAAGGAACTCCGCCGGACCCGGTCCCTTCAAAAAATTCGCTCGTGTGTATGCTATTCCGACGGACTAAAACCGACGCTAGGGCAGCTATTGGCTACTGGCTATGAACTTCCTTATTCGAATCCAGTCGTACGTCATCACGTTCGAATCCGTCGGAGTTTAGTGTGATTGTGTGTGGCCAGGTCCGCTCAGCCGAAAAGTCTGTCAGAACTCCGTCGGAATTCCAGCAGAACTCCGACGGAACTCCTTCGGAAGTCTGTCGGACATAAGTCCTCTCGTGTGTACGGGGCTTTAGACTCCGGGGAAAGGTAATCATTACATTTTGCCTGCCAATGAGGATGGAACACATACCTTTTGGGCAGAACTTAGTATAATTTTATGATCTTATTGTTTAAGAGGATATTTAAGAAGCACAAAAGATGGTCATAAAAAAAAGCTCAGAGACACACCCTGAGGGGGAAACTGGGAGATACACACAATGTGCACGGGTACGGCACTCTGGCGCACAATTGTGCGCAACAGGAATGCGCTAAAGCACATGCGTGGCACTATTGAGCGGTACGCACAAGCACGTGCACACATGACGTGACCCCTTGCTGACCTATAAAGGAAGTGTTGGCATTCAAACACTTTGCTGGTTCATCTTCAGCTTCCTGTAATTCCCATGTCTGCTCTTGTGACCTGTTTTACCCGTTGTGACCCGGATTGCCTTATCGACCTTGCTGACCTTCTCCTGACCCAACCTCTGGCTTGACCTTGGACTCCCGCTCTCAGAACATGTTTGACCCTCGGCCTGCATCTGGACTTGTCTGCTATCTCCTGTGATCGACCCCTGGCTTGCTTTCGGATGATCCTTTTGTCTCAGTGTTCCTGGTACCTCTTGTCTTCTGATCTGAACTGTGTTTCACCCCCGGCCTGCTTCCTGGATTCTGCCTTTGCCTTATGGACTTACTACTATTGTTCCTGGACCCCCCACGGGTCATCACCTACCAACTCTGCTCAAGCTACCTGCTGATCTGCTAGCAAGTGACTGTCCTAATGGTAGCTTGTGCCTCTTGGTGCCAACCACCCTCTGTGCCACCTTCGGGGGTGGTCTGCGCCGAGTCGCAACAGCGACCGCTCTCGGCATCTTGGCCTCGGTGAGTACATTTACATGATACACACTCCCAGACAGACTGACACTCACAGGGCTGGTGCAAGGATTTTTGACACCCTAGGCAAAACCTCATTTTGCCGCCCCCCCCGGCTCCACCCCTGACTCCACCCCCTTTCCCCTGCTCATGCATAACCCACCTTTTTTAATGAAGCACCCATCAATGCAGCCTCACCAGCGCCCATCAATGCAGCCTACCAACGCCCATCAATGCAGCCTCACCAACGCCCATCAATGCAGCCTCACCAACGTCCATCAATGCAGCCTACCAATGCCCATCAATGAATGTTTACTTGCTTCCATTCATTCGGGAGTCAGGCTGCACCTCTGACACTATGTGCGAAGGTGGCTGCCTGCTGATGCTGAGACTTAGTTGCTTGCTGCAGAGAGAAGAGAGTAGGAACACCAATGGCCCAGCGCCCCCAGGCAGAAGTGCGCCCTAGGCGGCTGCCTAGTTTGCCTAGTGGTAGCACCGGCCCTGGACACTCATGCACCATGCATGAATACATATTTTTACATTCATGAAGATCAATGTTCCTTGGCACTCGGAGGTCACAAGAAGTAATTCCTCTTTAAGAGAATCCATGTTGAAAGCCACAGCAGCCATCTTCAAAATCCTGTTAACCAACAAGCCAGACTAGTAGCCATTTGGAATGGGTAAATATGCCATGTTGATTATATCTTGTATGTTCTCTTAAATATTGAATATTCTATTATTGATAATTGTTCTCCCAAATCAATAACCGCCTTTTAGATTTTTTTCTCTAAATTCAATTATTCTTTATATATTTCTTTTTGCATAGATGCCACTTTTATTGACAAACAAACCTCTCATTTATTTCACATTTTTTTTTTTTTTTTTTAATTCTTTATTTTTCAAATTCATCAGACAATTAAACAACATTTCTTAACATTGTCTCCAATATTGAGTCTCCTTTATTCCCTCCCCTCCCTCCCCACCCTCCCCCTCTCACTCGATCCTTCCATTATTACGGTTCCTTAACATTCAAGTAGCTTCAAGTAATTGTCAGATTTTTTAAACTGTATCCAATGCTTCCACTTATTCAGGTACCTCTCCTCTGTGCTTTCTGACTTAGAAATCGTAGCTTCAATATTTCTTATGTTTTCCAGTCTCTCAACCCATTCCTTCATTGTGGGGGGGTCCAGACTTTTCCACTTCCGTGGAATCAAAGCTTTAGCGGCGTTCAACAAGCAGGGGATCAGGGACCGTTCATACGCCTCCTCTCTATCTTCTGAGCCATGGAATAAACACACCCATGGATCCCTCCTAATCCTTTCACCTGTTATGTTTAAACTTGCTTCTAATACTTTCACCCAATATCCTTGTATTTTGGGACACTCCCACCATAAGTGAGCAAAAGACCCTACCGACAAGCATCCTCTCCAGCACCTAGAGGGGTTATCCTTACTAATCTTATTACCTTGTTGTGGGGTTATATACCACCTAGACAGGAGTTTGTAGGACATCTCCCTTGTTTGTGAGTCTATTGCTACCGAGTACGTACGTCTCAATATTTTATTTCTTTGTTCATCATTACTTAAAGGGCCTAATTCCCTTTCCCATTTCCCCAAATACTCAGGATATTTATTTCCCTTTTCGTCTATCAAGATTTTGTATATTTTTGCTATCCTTTTTTCCAAGCTATGCCGGTTTGTTAATAATTTTTCTAGGGGTCTCAACTTTTCCTTTCCCCTCAATGGGCTTGGCAAGGACTGGGCAAAATAAAATAGTTGTGAGAATCTCCATTTGTCTAGTGGCTTATGTCCCCATTTCCCAATAATTTCTTCATACGTGCATAGTCTATCGCCTACCATAACTTCGCGCAATCTAATGCTATCTTTCATTGCCCACCTACTAAAATATATATACTCCTCCTGCCCTGGTCTAAAAAAAGAATTATCCAACAGTGGAATTAGTGGTGAATTATGTGTCCAACCATTTCTCTTATTTACTGTGTCCCAAACCCGCAGTGCATTTTTCGTCAGTGTACTTGTGTTTGTCGCTAACTCTCTAATTTTTGCTGGGATCCATATTAATTCTCCTATTTTCTTTGTGCTTAAATTAACTTCTAATTCTGCCCAGTCCTTGCCTTCCCTATTATATATCCAATCCGTAATACGGGATAGCATAATAGCCTCATAATACTTTTTGAAATCGGGTAGGGCCAACCCCCCTCTCTCTTTATGTCTGGACAGGATGTGAGCTGCTACCCTCGCTGCCTTCCCCCTCCATATAAATCTTCTGATCATAGTTTTAAGTTTATTTAAATACATAGGGGATAACAGAACAGGAATCATTTGGCAGGTATATGTAAATATCGGTAAGATAAACATCTTTATAACGTTTATTCTTCCTGTCCACGAAAGGGCTCTATATTGAATCCTACTCAGTTGTTGCTTAATTTTATTAAGGAGAGGGATATAATTAGCCTCGAACAGAGCCCCCATTTTTACCGTCAAATTAATTCCAAGGTATCCTATCCCTTTCGAGCACCATCTAAACGGCAGCTTCCCCTGCAACGCCCTCTGTTCAACTATCGATAAATTTAAGTTTAGTATCTCAGATTTTGACATGTTCACTTTGAAATTTGAGAATTTCCCATATTTCATAAGTTCTTTCATAGCTCCCGGGATTGAGATCCTCGGGTTAGACATATAAAGTAGAAGGTCGTCGGCGAAGCCTGCCGTCTTATACTCCTTGCCCAGTACTTTTATTCCTTGGATGTCTTGATTTTTCCTAATGGCTGCCAGAAGAGGTTCTAGAACCATTATAAAAAGGAGCGGTGAGAGGGGACATCCCTGACGTGTCCCATTGAATAACTCAAGGGGAGGGGACAGGGATCCATTAATTCTTATTCTAGCTTTGGGATGGTCATATAAAGCTTCTATCCATCTTCTCATCCTTTCACCTATTCCAAAGTATCTTAATGCCTCAAACAGGAAGCCCCAACTGACCCTGTCAAATGCTTTTTCAGCATCAATCGACACGAGCACAGTGGGGACTCCCTGTCTGATTGCCTCCTGCATCAGCATAATGGTTTTCAGGACATTATCTCTCCCCTCTCTTCCCTGTACAAAGCCCACTTGATCTTTCTGAATCCAATCCGGTACATAGGATCTTAATCGTTCCGCTATGATTTTAGCAAAGAGCTTTATGTCCGAGTTCAGGAGAGATATTGGTCTGTAGCTTTCCACTGCCATAGGGTCTTTTGCCTCCTTCAGAATTAATGCTATATGTGCCAGCGTTGTTTCTTCTCTAAACTTGTCCCCCCCCTCCCCCACCGCATTAAAGTACTCGCATAATTTTGGCGCAAGTTGTTTTTGAAATTTCTTATAGTATAGAATCGGGAATCCGTCCGGACCCGGACATCCTCCCGCTGCTGTATTTTTAATTGCTCTTTCCACTTCCTCGGTCACTATTGGGGATTCTAACGAGGCCATTTCCTCTTGCGTTATTTTATGTATATCAAGCCCCCTCAGATAATCACCTATTTCCTCTCCGTTCGCACCCTCCCTCCTCTGTTCAATATTATAGAGATCACTATAATACGCATGAAAGGTGTCTACTATCTTTTCCGGAATAGTTTGTACCTCTCCCTTCTTATCTTTTACCTTTGGGATAAATGTTCTATTTTTCTTTTCCTTCACCTTCCTGGCCAACCATTTTCCTGATTTATTTCCCCAAAGATATCTCTCCTTGTCTAGCATATGGTAAGCAGCTCTCCTCTCTTGCTCCAGGCATTCTTCTAGCTCACTCTTCATTCTTTTCAACTCCTGGCTCTCCAAACTTCCCTCTATTCTTCTATTCTGTTCCTGTCTCTGAATTTCTTCATATAATAGTTGCTTCCTTTTCCCCCTCACTCTCTTCTTTCCAGCCCCAATCCCAATTAATATACCTCTCATTACCACTTTATGTGATTCCCACAATGTTGAGATGGAGATTTCCGGGGTGTCATTTAACCTAAAAAATTGTTCCATTTCCTGTTCAATCTTATCTATTGTTTCCTTATCTTGTAGTAATAATTCATTAAGCCTCCAGCTTGTCCCCGGTACACGCACCCCCCTCATCTCTAGCTGGATCATTACTGGCGCATGATCAGAAGCCGTTATTGATTTTATTTCAGCCTTCCTCAAAGCTGATAGCAGCTGGAACTCTAGAAAAATGTAGTCAATTCTAGAGAAAGAGCCGTATACCGAGGAGAAGCAGGTATAGTCCACATCTCTTGGGTGTAATGCCCTCCAAGCATCCTGCAATTGAAAGGCCGCTAAAGCTTTTACCAACTTCCTTTGTTTATCGTTAGATGGCCCATATCCTCCCTCCCTGGTCTTCTCCCCCTTCGCGTCCATATTCCAATTAAGGTCACCTGCTAAGATCAAATTCCCTTCCTTGAAGTCTTCTATCTTTTTTAACAGTTTACTTAAAAATTTATCAGCATTCTTATTCGGAGCATAGACATTTAAGATTGTACATTTCATGTTTAATAACGTCCCTTTTACACACAAGTATCTCCCCTCTGGGTCCACTAGACGCTTTTCTAGCTCGAATCTCGTTCCTTTACTAAAGCCTATCGCCACTCCTCTAGAGTAAGCAGAGGGAGAATCCCCATATATCCACACCGGGAAGTCCACTGTGTTAATCTTAATACCTGAGCTATGTGTTATGTGTGTCTCCTGAAGACACACCACATTTGCTCCCATATGCCTTAGTTCATCATTAATCCTATATCTTTTCCTTTTTGTGTTTAGACCCCTTACGTTATATGTAACCACATTCAATACTTCCATGTTTTATTTGCAAGTGTTGATAACCTCATTTTCTGACGCGTCCAGTGAGCCCAGTTAAATATGCTTTTACTGATTCTAAGGAAGGGTCGAGTGAGATCCCCGATACATAAAAGAAAACAAAAAAAAACAAAAAAACAGAAAAAACCTACAAAAAACCATTCCCACCCTCTCCCCCCCTTGCCAACCCCTCCCTCCCCCCCCTGTCTTTTAACGGAACATCTCAAAAGATTGGGTAAGACACCCCTTTTCCCGTTATTTCTATGGTTCTGGGCCGCCCCCCAACCTGGTTGGCCCTCCTCCATAGTTCCCCTGGGGTTCATGCAGGCCCTCAATCATAGGAGACCACACCTCACTCGCCTCCCCCCTCCCCCCCCCCAGTCCCCCTCCCCGCCCCTAGTCCCTCTTCCTCTCTACCTAGTCCAAAACTCCTGAGTCCTCCCATTTTTAAGGGGTTTCCCTGTCAACCCTACATCCTCATCGTTTTCCCATTCTAATTGCGGGGGAGGATTTATACCCAACCGCTCACAGAAATCTTGTAAATCTTCCGGAAAACGGAGTACCGCGGAACGCCCCTCTTTCTTCCCAATTAAACATGATGGGAATCCCCATTGATAAGGGATATTTGCTGCTACCAACATCTCTGTGAGCGGTTTAAGTCGCCTTCTTCTTCTTAGGGTCTCTACCGCCAAGTCTGAATAAATCTGCAACTCTGCGCCCCCAAATGACAGCCCTGGGTTAGTTCTGATCTTTTCCATCACCTGAGTCTTTTCCTCAACATAATGGAACCTCACTATTACATCTCGTGGGTGTTCTGACCTCCTTCCTAAAGATCGTGTTATTCTATGTATTCTATCTATCCTTAAAGGTTCTGAGATTTCTCTATCTAAAAGTGGGTTGAATATTTGATGGGCCACTTCTTTGAGTGTAAGGCTATTATGGGACTCAGGGAGGCCTTTTATCCGTAGATTCTTTTTCCTACTGCGATTTTCCTGGTCTTCTAATTTATGCATTAGGGCCCTATTTCCTTTCCGTAGTGCTGTGACCTGCTCTCGCATTGCTTCTATTCTATGCTCATGGATCTCTACTCTATTTTCTATTTCCTCTACTCTACCCAATACCTGCCCGATATCCACCCTTATTGTGGCAATTTCTATCTTAAGGGAGGTTTCCATTTTTTCAAACATCTCCCCAAGCATCTCTTTTAGATGTAAAGTTTGCTCTAAGGGTGGTGATCGCCCATTACCCCCCCGGAAGTACCCCTTCTTCCTCCATAACTTGCCTCCGCCCCACCTGCGTTTCCTCCTGTCTTCCCCCTTCCCCCTGTGTAGGCCTTTCATTTTTCTGGTTCTCAGATAATTTTGCGGGGATATTCCTCTCCGGTCTACTTTCCCCCCCTCTCTGTCTGCTGGATCCCGCCCGCGTAGCTTTCTCCACCCTAGGACTCCCACTCTCCTCTTCTCTTATGGTGGCGTTAGCCGCCATATACCTTTGGATCCCTACGGGGCTTGAGACTGGGGTGGACGGTTTTACTTTACTCGATTTCCCCTTCATAATGCAAAAAAAAAAAAAAAAAAGGCACTGAGATGTAGGGGGGTTCTAGTAGTCACCAGACCTCACTAATTTACTCTATCTACGTAACTATCTACGTCTGTCTCCACCTTTCTTCACTTAAGGGAGAGAAAAGCACGGGCAAAGCGCAGATAGAGACAAGAAAAGAAACACCATTTAGCCACAATAATATCAGCATAAGTCCAGGTATATTACATGGATAGGCTTCTTCGGACCACCTGTTTCAGGAAAAAAAATAAAGTCCACTTATCAAGAAAAAATTTTTTGCAGCGACCCATAGGAGAGTTTTGCTTTCAGGGGTCTATATCGTAGTCTCTGATGTTACCAGACCATCCGTTGCACAAGTTCACACTGGCAATATCATGCGGTATTTCACACAATTGTTCCCCTTCAAGCCTCTATTGTTTCATCAAAGAGCTTTCGTAGCGCAATATTCACTCTGAGTGCTTTAGGTAATTCTCCCACCTTAGTCTACAGGCGCGCATATGCAATAGTAAGGGAATAGTGGAGCTTCAAGAATACTGGGATTTCACCAATGCGGTAGACCCTCGGCATTTAAATAGTTCTTCAATATAATACCCGTGTCAAAGACAGGTAGCTCTCTTCCGGGATACCTATTGGGGGGGTTGCTGTTGGGCCCTCATTCCCTCCTTCCCTGAGTCACTCTCCAGAGCCAAACGACCATCCCCCTGTCCCAGTTACCACACTCCCTTTACAAATAGCATCTGCAGATTTCAGGGTGCAACTGTGTTGAACCCTCACAGGCTGTCAGCTTACCACCTCCCTGGCTCAGTCCTCAAGGCCTGTCAGTGTCTCTGCACTGTCTCAGCGGTCATCCACCAACCTTTACTCTTCCAGTGCCTCTGCCAGGGTACTGATACGGGAAGCGAGGGGGCTCAGGGATGCAGTTTTCTCCAACTGACAGGGACCGTCTGTGTTGCAGGCGAAGAGCGGCGGCGCTGTTGTATCTCACGTCTCCGACGCTTGTATCGGCTGTCTAATCCGCTCGCCTCTTCCGCTTGTGCTGTGCCTCAGCGGCGTTTCAATTTAGCCGGCAGATTCGTCAGACTCATGGTTTCCTCTCACGGCGCCAAGCTCCATACAGCGGGAGACATCCGGAATGCGAGGGAGAGCGGGGAGAGTACGAAGGGTACGGAGGGTCGAGTTCCGAGGCCACGCCCCCTACGTCATGACGCTGCACCGCCCCTGTGCTATCCTCCCATTTATTTCACATTGTTAACCACTTACCTGCAGTATAGTAATGGTTGGATGTGTGAAATACAGACGTTCTGTTTAATTGTCAATGATCAAAAAGGTTATTGATTCTACCAAGAAGTTGTCATGGTGATCTTAAGTCCAAAGTACTACACTCCCATTTTGTGGATGTTTCCATTAATTGTCAAGGTGTTCATGTGACACAATCGATATGTTAATTTCATGTAAATATTTGTTTTTTGTCAGCCAATAAATGTAACTATTTTGTATGATCACTTGTCTCCGTGAATAAGTTTCACATGTATAGACTGTGTCATATAGATTGATTTTGTATCTTAAAAATATGTTCATAAAAAATGACTTAATACTGTGCGGGAAACTGTTCTTAAAAAGCACAACAATCATGTCATGCATGACTCTGCTTACCCAGAAAGAAATTTTGTGGCTCCTAAGGTACCACTGAAATACCTAGTGGCGCAATGTCCGACATGCAGCTCCTGAGTTAGACCCCTGTTCCACACGTCCTACATGGCACCACAACTTAAACAAACCATGCACCATTTAAAAAACAATTCAATATGCAACAGAAGTGATGGGGTATAGGGAAGAGGGATAAGGGAGGGCAAAGAGTTGACAGGCCAGAAAACAGAACAGTAACATGGGAACTTTGTTTTGCCCTGCACTGCTTATTAGGTATCATAATGTTTGGTGAATGTAATTTATTTATGTATAAAGGAAGTGCAGCACTCTGAAAAATCAAACTCATTACACCAAAAACTTTAAAAGTGCTCAAATTATCAGCATAATAAACATGGGGGTTCATTTACTAAAACTGGAGAGTTCAAAATCTGGTGCAACTCTACATAGAAACCAAATCAGCTTCCAGGTTTTATTGTCAAAGCTTAAATTAACAAGCTGAAGTTAGAAGCTGATTGGTTTATATGCAGTTTTAGTAAATCAATCCCAAAAAAACAAAAAAAACAAAAACAAAAAATGTCCTATACAGGGCCGGTGCTGCCATTAGGCAAACTAGGCAGCCGCCTAGGGCGCAGTGCCTCCTAGGGCACCTGGCTGCTAGTGATCCTACGCCCTCTCTCCTTCAGCAACTAACTCAACAAGCAGCCGCTCCACTCCCGAGTCCATCAGTACAGTGTCAGAAGTGCTGGCGCAACAGCGGCGGAGGACTGAATCCATTATGAAGGAAGGACAGGAAACATCCCCTGTGCCGTTGCGCGCCCCTGATCATCACAATGCCACGGCCAGTGAGTGTGACCTGTCTCTGTACCGCCGCGCTAGGTCATCTCGTCAGTGTCTCTGATGTTCCCTAACAGCTGCAGTGAGAAGAGGAGGGGAGAGAGCCCAAACAAAGAGGAGCACCGGTCAACCCTGAAGCGCCTGCAGGATACATCATGGAACCGGGCGGATGAGATGGAAGCCCGGCTGCATGTAAGTTCAGGCTTGGCACGATTTACCCTCCCTCCTCCTCCTGGACCGTCTGTAACTTTTGTGAGAACAGGAATCAGTGCCGCTCTCCTCGAGGCCACCACGGCGTTCGCACAGGTAGGGGAAAAACAGGCAGCACACTTATTAATGTTTTTTCTGCTGCCAAGTTGATATTGCATTATCTACAAAGGGAAACAGAGGTGTGGGGGGTGGGTGCAGAAAGGAACTGATGTTTACAGAGGAGAACGGAGGGGAAAAGGTGTGGTGTGGTACATGTGTGTGTTTGTGTGTGTGTGTGTGTCGGGGGGGGGGGAGTACAGAGATAGATAGAGGTGCAGGGGGGAGTACAGAGATAGATAGAGGTGCAGGGGGGAGTACAGAGATTGATGGAGGTGCAGGGGGGTACAGAGATAGATGGAGGTGCAGGGGGTGCAGCAGGAAACAGGCGTTCAGGGACTAATGAAGCAATTTGGGTGATCTGAGGCCTAAAAATATAGAAATTAGGGGGGTTGTGAGGTGTGAAGGTTCAAGTTCTCCTTTGCAAAAAAAATTGATAAAAAATATAAATGCAGATCTTTTTGCAGGTAAAAAAATGTGCATTTATTATTTATTTTAGGTATTGTCAGTGTATCTGTCTACTCGTATGGACAGGCAGTTACACAGTAGCCTGTCTGTATACTATCCTAGGCTGTCCTTATACTAACGTAGCCTGTCCATATACCTGCGTATCACAGCTGGCACGAGGAAGCAAGCCAGTGCCGCCACTATTTGTCTTCAGGCCTGATCCAGGGACACAGGTGCGGGCCCGTGGTTCACGGCTGAAGAAAAGGTGGAGAGGTTCTGCAAAATGAAGTTTCGCCTAGGGTGTCAAAAATCCTTGCACCAACCCTGGTCCTATAGAACAACAAGTGAGCAGATATATAGTCTGCAAATAATGTATATAAGCGAAAAGAAAAGTCTTCTGAGTGATACAACAGAAAACACCAAGTGCTTCAAAGAAATTTGTGGACCAAAAACTCAACAGTAAATGGTGCACCGGATCCATAAGTCACACCACCAGATAACATTGACTCTTGTGCCAAAAGATGGCTCCACTTGCTTGCTTCTTTTGGTAAATTTGGTAAATAGCATGGGATATGCCAACCAACTAGCTCATAGTGTAAAACCGTAAGGCCAATTTTATTTAATAAGCAAAGGTCATATTTAAAAAGCAGCTTCTCAAGCATGTAATAAAGTATGGATTGCTGCCGCCCTGACTTCTAATGCGTGATGACGTCATTGTCGTAAGCCCCACCCTACGCGTTTCTTCTTAGGTGTTGTCACTTGGGAGATGAGCTCTTTAACCACTTGGCGACTGGCTCACGCCAATATACATTGTCAGAATTGCTCTCCTGCGCAAACGGATGTACCTGTACTCCAGTCCTTAAAAGCAGGATAGCGGGCATGCACCATCGCGTGCCGCAGGAGCATGCCCACCACCTCTATGTCCACCAGCGGCCCACGATTGCGGCGAGGAGAAGCAGGACGGGGAACTGCCTAGGTAAACAAGGCATTTCCCTGTTCTGCCTAGTGACATGACAGGAATCTACTGCTCCTAGTGATCAGGAACAGTGATCTCTGTCATGCCCCAGTGAGCCCACCCCCCCCCCACAGTTAGAACACACTGAGGGAACACACTTAACCCCTTGATCATCCCCTAATGTTAACCCCTTACTTCAAGTGTCATTTTTACATTGATCAGTGCATTTTTACATCACTGTTCAATGTAATATTGTCACTGGTCCTCAAAAGTGTCATTTGGGATCAGATTTGTCCGCCGCAATTTCGCAGACCCGCTAAAAATCACAGATTGCTGCCATTACCAGTTAAAACAATACAAAAAATATAAAAGTCCCTAAATCAATTTAGTAGTTTGTAAACCCGATAACTTTTGTTCAAACCAATCAATATATGCATATTTAGATTTTTTTTTTTACCAAAAATATGTAGAAGAATGTATATTGGCCTAAACTCGTGAATATATTTATTCATATATATATTATAGCAGAAACTAACTTTTTTTTTTTTTCAAAATTACTGCTTTTTGTTTTTGTTTATAGCGCAAAAAATAAAAAAACGAAGAAGTGATCAAACATAACCAAAAGAAAGCTCCATTTGTGTGGAAAAAAAGGATGCCAATTTTGTTTGGATACAGCGTTGCACGATCCCACGCAATTGTCAGTTAAAGCGACGCAGTGCCGTATCGCAAAAAATGCTCTGGTCATTAAGGGAGTAAAACCTTTGAGGCTGAAGTGGTTAAGCACTGTTGACACGTGTCAATGCTACCTGTTAAGGAGCTGCGGTGCGACTTATGAATCGGGGGCACCATTTACTGTGGTGAGTTTCTGGTCCACAGATTTCTTTGAAGTACTTGTTTTCCGTTTTATCACACAGAAGACTTTTCTTTTCTTTTTGCTTATATGCATTATTTGTGGACTATATATTTGCTCAATTGTTTTCTTATAAGACATTTTAATATTTTCTGTAACACCCAATGTTTATTACACTGATAATTTGAGTACTTTAATTTTTTTATTGCATTTTTGATGGAAAAAGTTTGCATTGTCACAGCACTGCACTTATTTTCAATATATGTTTATTGAGTTTATGTATCTGAACTCCTAGTGCCATGTAATTTATTGTATACATGGAGTGTAATATGTGGCATATTCTGGTACTGTGATGCAGTATGGGGTGATCGTACTTCAACATATATATTTATTTATTTTTATGTATAAATACAATATATATTTTTTCCCAACAGAAAACTAGGGTTTTCCTTGTGCAAAAAAAGAAAACTTTTTTTTTTTTTCAAAGTAAATCTGAAAAATAACATTAAGCCGCCAGATGGCGCTGTGCTCAATACAGTCCATGTATATACTAAAAAAAAAAAACGAAAGATGGCGCTGCGTTGATTCGAAACTACACAGTGCTTGCAATACAGAGTACAACTGGAAGATGGCACTGTGCTAAACTACAATTAATGAACACAGTGATGCGATAAAAGAGAACAACCCGACAGATGGCGCTGTGAAAGCTCCAGCTAACTTACACACTTCTGCAATACAGAGCACAACCAATAGATGGCGATGTGTAATATTCATCATGTGTTCACTCTGCTGATTATACCAATAGATGGCACTGTGCATTATTTCAGAAACCAAAGCATGCTGCAATACAAAATACCACCAATAGATAGCGTTGTGCTTTGTGACACAGTGTGCGTTTGTTGAAAGAGTTTACAACCAATAGGTGGCGCAATGCATCTACTAACTACATGATTACAGCCTGCGATGCCTGGTCTGCAATGCATTATATAACCAAAAGAGGGCGCACTGGATTAAGACCACGTGTGCGGCTGCTGCTGAACAACCAACAGATGGCGCTGTGAATAACCTGCTTCTTTCACTGCACACAACTTAAATATAACCTAGATAGATGGCGCTACATGACCACATATGCAAACACCCTGCTGACTGTTCCTAGAAAGCTAACTGCATCCATTCTGTACTGTGCTTTGCTAGCCTGTTTAACCCTTTCATCACCCAAGTATTTTTTGTTCATTTTTGCACATATGATAAATGCGCATTTTAGGCTGAAAATACTCAAAACTCCCAAAGCATATATCGTTTCTGAAATCGGAGAATGAAAGGGTGTCAGTTACAGTGTTTTATGTCACACAGCTGTTTATTAAATGCAGTTTCAGTAAAAAAAATAAAAAATAAATGCTCAAATTTATTTTAGTGCACACAAAACACAATACCATTTTTTGGTAAGATATGGAAAACAAGGTTGCATTAATTTAAGATACCGAATGCCATTGCGTCCGCTCATGAAACTGCAACAAACTTAATTTTTTTTCCATTTAATATATGGTCCCCAGATAGGGGACATATCAGGTATTAAACTGATAAGAACAGATTTGATTGAAAATGTATACTTTATTTTGCAAGAAAATATACAAAAAACTAAATATTAAAATACTATTAAAATAAATATTAAAATACTATTAAAATACTAAATATAAGAAATACTAAAATACTTTAAACAGGGTACATTCCACTCTGTACTGCGATGCAGCGCATAAATACACTACATAGCAATACAGTTCCAAGCATACAAATAAATTACATTCATCCTGCGGTATTAAAGCCTGATGTGTTGCGCAGAGTAATAGTACCCTGAAACATCACATCATGCATGACGCCGCATTACCCTGAAAGCATTACTCCCATAAACATGTCAAAAAAGTCAAGTCATACTGTCAAATCAAATGGCATTTCAATGAAAAACAGGTGTGTGGGGGGAGGAGGTGGGGTAGGGAGGGGAAAAAAGAGTTCACAGGCCCAAAGCTTTATTGAACTGCCAAAGGATACATAGCGGGGGGGCGGAGGGAGGGTAAATCTTCAGACCTCCTCTTCCTCCTTGTTGTCCATCAAGTGATAGTCTCTGAGCAGACTGTGAATCAGTCTGCGACAGTCCTCGATGGACATCCTCTCCCTCTGGTGGATGAGGCGCTTTCTAGCGCACCAAACAGCGTCCTTAAAGTGACACAGCACCCGCCAGGTGCTGTCAATTTCCTCCTGTGAATGCGGTCCACAGAAGAGTCCGTTTAACACACCGTGTGGGATTGCAGCCTGTGCAACAAAGTCTTTAAGTTCTGGTTCCAAGGCCCTCAACAGGTCCCGTGCAAAGGGGCACTCCCAGAGAATATGCAAAGCAGTTTCCTCCTGGGTGATACAAAAAAGGCAGTGCCTGTATCTGCAGATTTCTGGCATGCATGAATGTCCTGAGTGGCAACCCCCCTGGAATTGCCATCCATGCCAGATCTTTGTGCCTGTTGGTAAGTCTCTTTGAAGAAACATTCCTCCAGACCACTTTGCAAGTGGCTGAAGGGGGGCCTGGAACAGTTTCTAAAATATCCGATGCTCTGATCAACTTGTGGATAGTTTTTGGCTTCACTCCATGTAGCCCCAGCTCCTTAATAAACTTGAAAGTGTCCAAGTAGTACCAATGAGTGTCCCAGTTGTCCCATCCAAGGGAACTCCAAAGAGGCAGAAGGAAAAAAACAGGACATGGCGTTACCACCAGAGTCTACAGTTCTGTCAACCAAAGTCCTGTGCATGTAGTTACAGGCAAAGAACACCCTCAGAAGAGTGGTGAAGTCAGGCACGACCTTACCGCCCTTGAGGGGTTCGTTGAACCTAACCGCCCGCTTCACTCTGTCCATTTTGGAGCTCAAGATGAAGTGAAACACCACCCTGGTGATGGCCTTGCAGGTGTTAGCCCGGGGGGGCCAGGCCTGGGTGAGGTACTGCAACACAGGGAGAATCTCGCTGTCGAGTACCAGTGTTTTACCTTCGATTGTGAGTTCTTGAAGGCTCCAAAGTCCACATTTTTGACGCATCTTGGCCAGTCTTTCCTCCCAGGACTTCAGGGCTGTGCCATCAGCTCCAAAGCAGACCCAAAGAATTTTCATGAAGTCCGCTTTGATGCTGAAAGGCATGGGTGCAGAAGAAGGCAGGAACTATTTTCCGAAGAGCATGACTTCTGACTTCCCGCAGTTGACCTTTGCCCCTCAAGCTTGGTCGAAGTCCTCACAGGTCTGGGCAAGTGTGTCGATGGAGCGCCGATCGGCACAGAACACCGTCACATCATCCATGTAGAGTGAGCACTTGACCTCCCGTCTGGTCCTGGTGCGGTGATCCCTCTGATCTCTGGGTTCCGTCTGATGCTTCGGGCGAAGAGCTCTATACAACAGACAAAAAGCAGAGGTGAGAGAGGGCAGCCTGGACTGACCCCAGACAACACTGGAAAGGGGTCAGTTTTCCAACCGTTCACCAACACCACACTACAGATGTCATTATACATTACATTTACATATGAACAAAACATTTCCCCAAGACTAAACCTGCGCAGAGCCCTGCACTGCACATAAACTCATGGGAGACACAGTCAAAGGCCTTCTCCTGGTCAAGACTGACCAGGGTCACGTGCACACGGCGGCCGTGAATGTACTGGATCGTGACCCGGACAAGCGCAAGGCTATCCTCAATCCTGTGGCCAGGAATGCCACAAGTCTGATCCGGGTGGATGATCTGTCCGAAAAATAAATAAATAAAAAAAATTTAAAAAAATCTGTCCGATGACAGACTTCAGCCTGTTGGCCAGAAACTTGGTGAGGATTGTGTAGTCCACGTTCAGAAGGGAGATCGGACGCCAATTTTTCAGGTCTGATCTCTTCCCTTTATTCTGCCCTCCACCACCATCTCCTTGTACAGCTTGAGCAGGTCCAGGCCCACAAGATCCCACAGCGCTACATAGAGCTCAACTGGGAGACCATCGCAACCCGGGGTCCTGCACCGCCTAAAGGATTTAGCTGTAGAGTGCCGCTCCTCCAACACCAAGGGGGCGTTGACAGCCGATGAATCTGCAGGATCAATAGGGTTAGAGATACCTGACAGGAACCTGTAGGCTGCCTGTGTGTCTGTTGTTTTTGGGGAGTAGAGGTTGGTGTAGTAGTCGCTGACCACTTGCATCACAGCCTCCCTTCCCTTCTGGAGTGTTCCGGTCTCGTAACGCAGCTCTGACAAGGGTGTGTGTCCTGAGTGGAGTTTCCTGAAAAGGAAAGAGTTACACCTCTCACCTTTCTCAAGATTCTCCACCTTGGCACAGAAGACAATGTGCCTGGATTCTTCCTCAAAGTGCCCTTTCAGGCTCTTCTTGGTGTCCTCCAGGTCCTGCCTAACATCCCAGCTGCAGTGGTGAAGGTCCTGCAGGGACTGCAACTGACGTTGCAATCTCCTTAGTTCTCTTTTCCTGGCACATATTTGCTGGTGTTCCCTTGCCTGAAAGAAGCCTCACAGCTTGACTTTCACAAACTCCCACCAGTCACTTACCCTTCAGAAGAATCTCTTTTCCTCCATCCAGGTGGCATAGGCCTCCCGGACTTCCCCCATCAATTCCTTGTTTTCCAGCAGGGTGCTATTCAGTTTCCAGGGAGCCTGGTACGTAGGTAAAGCCCTTGGTCAGAGAAAAAGCAGGGGATCATAGAGAACTCATGATGCTTGACTGCTCTTGAAGTAGCAATCAGGAAATTGTGGCATAAACTGAATTGGTTGGGGTTGGTGGGGTGGGCTTGCAAAGAGGCTTGATTTTGTACTGTTGGAAGGCATCTTCCACAACATTAGGGAGATATCCCTTGCCTAGGAATTTGTGGGTGAGGAGTTGGCCTTGGGTCTGGTAGTCCTAGTTACAGTTACGGCGGGTCCTATGAAACTGGCTCTGGGGATATTTGTGATCCACCTAGGATGCTGACAACTCTGATAATGGATAAATGAATTTCCAGCAGCAGGTTTTACATAATTGGTGGCCTCTATACGTGAATCACTGTGGTACAGTTCCAGGTCCAAGAAAGCCAGTCTGTCGGGGTCAACCACAAGAGTGAAAGTTAGCCCCAAGTTATTGTTGTTGCAATGTGATACAAATGGTGCCAGGCTGTCTATGGTGCCATCCCAAATGATTAATCATCGATATAGTACCTATAAATAATTATGATGGCAGAGAAAGGATTATTGTGCAAGATACGATGCAGTTCCCAATACCCCATGTGAGATTACTAGCTGTGCCTTGGGTTTGTAGATCGTAGTAGTCCTCAAATTCAAAATAATTATGTTTTAGGAAAAATTGTGTGGCTTTCAGTATGAAATAGGCCTGTCTCGGATTAATGAGCGGGTCCGCAAAGAGGAAAATGCTCAACTGCCATGAGGCCGACCTCATGGGGAATCAATATATAAAAAGGTACATATCTGTGACACTCACAGATATGTGGGTACCCAACCTATAGAAGGATAGCATCTCCAGTAGATGTGTACCATCTCTTATATACAATGGGAGGTCCTGTGAAAGGCTGCAAGAATTTGTCTACTTGCATTGAAAAACCACCGGTGACGCTCTTCATGGAGGCAAAAATGGGTCATTGTGGTGGATTTATGGGGTCCTTGTGGATTTTGGGTAAGTGGTCCAAATAAGGGGTCTTATAAAAGCTATTGATGAGGACAGAACCCAGTCTTGGAGATAGCTAATCCCATATAATCCCATAGCTTCATGAGTGTATTTGGGTAATGGATTCTGGGTAAGCCTGATACGTGTTGTTGTGTGACAGAATCTCATGGATTCCCAAACGTAGTCTGTTCAGTTTTGGACTATAATGCCTCCTCCATGGCAGCAGCTTTTATAATGATGTGATGATTTTAGACTAGTGCATCTAAAGCAGTTTGTTTGGCCATGGATAAATTAGATATTTGTTTCGGGGAAGATTGTCACATTTTGATAAGTTTGGCATAAATTACCTGGAAAAATGTCTGTATGTAAGGACATTTTTGGTGTACTGGGTTGAATATGGATTTGGGTTTAAAATTAGTATGTTGTACTAAGGGAGAGAAGGGGTAGTGTTGTGTTAAACAGTCACTCTCAGAAAAAAAAACAAACATTACTTTAACCACTTGCTTACTGGGCACTTAAACACCCTTCCTGCCCAGAAAAAAATTTCAGCTTTCGGTGCTCTCACACTTTGAATGACAATTACTCAGTCATGCAACACTGTACCCAAATTAATTTTTTGTCCTTTTTTTCCCACAAATAGAGCTTTCTTTTGGTGGTATTTGATCACCTCTGGGGTTTTTATTTTTTGCGCTATAAACTAAAAAAGACCGAAAATTTGGAAAAAAAACGCATATTTCTTTGTTTCTGTGACAGAATTATGCAAATTATTAATTTTTCTTCATAAATTTTGGCCACAATTTATACTGCTACATATCTTTGATAAAAATAACCCAAATTAGTGGATATTATTTGGTCTTTGTGAAAGGTAGAGAGTTTACAAGCTGTGGTGCGAATCGCACAAAATTGATCACATCTGATGTACTGGTGGCCTATCTCGCTTCTTGTGACCCGAACAAGCCAGGAAAGTACAAATACCCCCCAAATGACCCCTTTTTGGAAAGTAGACATTCCAAGGTATTTAGTAAGAGGCATGGTGAGCTTTTTGATGTTGTCATTTTTTTCCCACAATTCTTTGCAAAATTAAGATTTTTCATTTTTTTTATTTTTCTCCACAAAATTGTCATTGTAATAGGTTATTTCTCTCAAATGGCATGTGTATACCACAAATGACACCCCCAAAAAAATTCTGCTACTCCTCCTGAGTATTACAATACCACATGTGTGGGAATTTTTCACAGCCTGGCCACATAGAGAGGCCCAACATGCAGGGAGCGCCATCACGTGTTCTAGGAGCATAAATTACCCATCTAACTTGTTGACTACTTATTACACTTTTGAAGGCCCTGGAGCACCAGGACCATAAGCATAATGTCCTCATTTTGATGAAAGGTCGAAATAACCTTTAGAAGAAATGAAGGCTGCGGATGCAGCACCGCCTTACTCACCAATGAATGAATTGCCAACGGTTGCTGAAAAAGACATCCAAAGCTGATACCTGCCCCTTAATGGTGCTTAATGCAAATTTCTGATCCACTCCTCACTGCAAAAATGGCAGGATCCTGGAAACGGAATATGTACGCGGACGCCACCCCAGCTCCTCACACATGGAACTGTAGGCTTTCCACAAATGATGATAAATCTTCCGAGATGATGACTTCCATGCCCTCAGCATAGTGGAGATTACCGAATCTGACAGACCTTGGTCCCTTAGCAACTGGTTTTCAACAGCCATGCCGTTAAAACTAGTGACGGATGAAGTATTAGAAGGTCCTCTCACATTGGCAGCCGCCAAGGAACATCCGCCACCATTTGTACTATGTCAGCGTACCAAGGACGTCGAGGCCAATCTGGGACAATCAGAATCATCGGAATTCCCTCGGCCTCCACTCTGCGTGGCAGACGTGGTAGAAGTCTGAGTGGGGGGGGGGGGAAGGCATAAATCAGCCGATGGTGGCTCCATGGGTGCATTAACGCATCTTCCCCATCCGCCCAGGGATCTTTCAACCTGGCCACAAACCTCTGTACCTTCCGATTGAGTCAAGAGGCCAAGAGATCCACATCTGGTGTGCCCCACCTTAGAGAAAGGAGCCGAAATACATCTGGATGCAGCGACCATTCCCCCTGGTCCAGCAGCTGACGACTTAGGTAGTCCGCCCTGCAAGTTTTCTACGCCCAGAATGTACATGGCCAACAGAGCCGGCACGTGCCGCTCTGCCCACTGCAGGATGTGAGAGACCTACAGTGCTGTAGCTGAGCTCCTTGTCCCTCCTTGATGGTTGACATACGCCACCGTCCAGTGACCCTGGGCCAGCTGTACGTCCCAAACTCTGCTGGTCAGGCTGGCATCCGTTGTGATCATGGTCCAATGAAGAGGAAGGATTCTTCTTGTGTCCAGTGACCCTGGGCCAGCTGTACGTCCCAAACTCTGCTGGTCAGGCTGGCATCCGTTGTGATCACCGTCCAATGAAGAGGAAGGAATGACTTCCCAGACTGAAGGGCCAGAGACCTCAGCCACCAGAGCAGGGAATCCCTGACTAGCTGGCTCACCCAAATTTGACAATATAGGGATGTTGGAGATTTGTCTCATTTGGACAGGATCTGTTTCTACAAGACTCGAGTGTGAAATTGAGCATACGGTACTGCCTCGAAAGTGGCTACCATGAGACCCAGAACTCGCATGCAAAAATTAAGCGACGACCACCTGAGGGACACCAATAACTTTACCGCAGCTTGAAGAATCTGTAGGTTGTCTGAAGGAAGAAAGACTCTTGCCTCTGAGGAGTTCAGAATCAAGCCCAGGTACTCCAGGCGTTGAGTCGGCACGAACACCGACTTCTGAAGGTTCAACACCCAACCAAACTCTGTATGGTGATCGCCACATCCTCCCTTAATTCTGAGGTGGAAGTTGCTCTCAGAAGGAGGTTGTCCAGGTAACCCACAATTGCGATCTCTCGTTGCCTTAGCAGGGCCAGAATTGGGGCTAGCACCTTGGTGAAGACCCTTGGTGCCATCGCTAGACCAAAAGGGAGAGCTACAAATTAATAGTGCTTGTCCCCAACCGCAAATCGTAGAAACCTCTGATGCCTGACGCATATGGGGACATGCAAGTATGCATTCTTGATGTCCAAGGATGCCAAGAAATCCCCCTGATAGAGTGCAGCGACCAAGGAGTGAACTGATTCTATCCTGAACATTTGTACTTTCACAAAGCCATTGAGGACCTTGAGATACAGGACCAGACGGACCCCTTCCTTCTTTGGGACTACAAACAGATTGGAGTAGAATCCCTGAAACCTTTCCAATGTCTGTACCAGTACTATCACCCAGCGCAGCAGCAGGTCCTGTACCGCCCTGAACAAGGCCTCCCGATGAGCCGGAAGAAGATGAAGATTGGAGGGAAAAAAAAAGAAACCATGTTGTAGCTTGATGAAACCAGTTTGCAGACCCACTGGTTGGAAAAGAAGGGAGGTCCACCGGGCTGCAAACTCCTGAAGGCGATCCCCACCCGAGAGTCAGGCAAGGAAAACCTTCATGCGGCAACAGATTTGCTTGCAGGCTTGGTTGGCTTGTGAAACCTGGGACGCTTTTGTCGCTTAGCGGGCACCTTGTCGGACTGGGAACACTTACCTGCCGACCCGGGCAGACGAGGAATCCCCTTCTGAGCGTAAAAGGAGGGCCCCTGCCTGCGGCATGGCTCCTTACCCTTCCTGGACTGGTGGAGCAAAGTACTCTTTCCCCTAGTAACATTATTAATAATGTCATCCAGCGAGGCTCCAAATAGCCTCTCCCCCTAGAAGGGCAAATCTGTCGATGCTTTCTTAGATGCCTTGTCCACAGACCAGAATTTTAGTCAAATCAGGCAACATAGCACCACAACTGATACTGAGGCTCTAGAAAGCAAGTGGGTTGTATCTAAGGCTGCAACACAGACATACTTTAGGCCCTGCATGAACTAGTCTGCCAGTTCCACACAGACCGGGGAAACCTGTTGCTTCTCCAACTCGCGGTGCAACAACTTAGCCCATTCAGTAAGCGTCTGACACCAGTGCCGTGGCTGCAACACTGGCCGCAATGGTGACCCCGCCACCGTAGACATGGCCCGGGCAACCACCTAGGCCCTTCTGACGGGAGGGTCCTTGAAAGCAGGGATCCCTTCCACTGAAATCGTGGTTACCTTATTTAACCTGGATACTGGGGAATCAACGACCGAAGATGTCCATTGTTTCAGGAAACTCTTCTCAAAGGGGTAATGCACCGCCATCTGTCATGGGACTGAAAAGGCTCACTCCAGGCTTCCCCACTCCTTGTAAATAAACGTATCAAAATAAGTTAGGTAGGGAAACACCTTAGCAGCGTAGGCCGGCTTGTGGGACCCAAAAGGGACCGATACCTCTGCAGATGCCCCTCCATATCATCTATCTTTAGGGTATCCCGCACCACTTTGATAAGTGATCCTTCTAGTGCTTTTTCCTGCGCTGACCCGGATATGGAGTCATCCTCACTGTCCGAACAGTCCTGGTCTGCATCCTCTGAAACTTCAGAACAGGGGCCGCCTGCCACAGCAGGACCCGATTCTGAATTAGAGCTTTCCCCAGAAGACAGTGGGGGGGGGGGATTTACCCCCTTGCGCCCGCACGCCGCTTCCACCCTGGCAACAAAGGAATCCAGGACCATCAACAGAGCGTCCATAGGCACTGCAGGTGCAGGGGAACCAGTTGCAATAACAGGGATGTCTGGGGAAGAAGCGCCAGCTTCTGGCGCCATGCTGACCCATTCTCACCTGTCACCACTAAGGACCTAGGACAAGCCACACAAAATGCCCACCCTCCTTGCTGCCACAGACTGAGGGGCCCCCACAGGACTCACCACCCTGACCCAGGTACCACGCTGTGCTGCCGCCGTCCGCTCTCCCTTGTGCCAGCCACGTAGTGTTCTGTGTCAGTTTCGCGCTGTTCCAGAATGAACTAGCTGTCCAGCACTAGGATAAAATAAAACTGAGGCTACCAGAAAATGGCCGCCGGCTGCCTCAGCAAAAAACATCTGAGAGCGCCAGAAAAATGGCCACCGGACTACAAGAAAATGGCCGCGGTTCACATGGCGGCCAGTCCCCCACATGGCAACACACAGATACCCCAAAAAATGGCCTAAAACCAGGAAAAAAAAGACGAGCAGACCACCAACTGCCCAATGCAGCCCCCTGCCAGGACCCAGAGCCCCCCAGAGGACCTCCAGCCAGGTATGTGCACCGCACCCCCTATGCCTAGTCACACAGCAGGCCCATCATGGGGAGGAGGGAAAGGGACAGGGAGTGCAGAAAGGGAGAGACCCCCTAGTCAACCTCCCAGGGAATGCCCAGCTGCTCCATCCCGCCATGACAGGTGGAACCATACTTACCCCTCCTGCAGGGACTGCTGGACGCATTCCATGGACAGACCCATCACCCGAGCAGTACCGAGTGGCTGTCGGCCACGGCACACTGACACTGTGACACTGATAGCAGTAGCCTGGTCATATGTGTGCCCCGGAGCATATAGCTCGCCGGCTGCCCCTGGATCAGACGGGGCATGTCGGGGCCGACCCAGCGTGTAGCTAAGGTCTGCTCGATGGCCAGGCTGGGGAGACTACCAGTATCTATATTATCCAGCCCGTCACCTAGCCCGGCTGGTGATTGTAGATCACAGGAATCAAAAAACAGAAAAAATAAAAAATGAGGTCCTTCTACACTAGGCAGAAGTTTGAATTAGGCCTGCACTCTGAGAAACCTCCTTTTTACATAACTCTGTCCCCCTTGACACAGCTGTGGTGCAATAATAATACAGTACAATATGAAACAGCATAAGGTACCTGTATCAATCCCTCAGGATCCTCTGGCTCCATCTGGTGGGGAAAAAGTACGCCACACAATTGTACTCTTAACCAGAAATAACTTTACTGGAAGTATTGCAAATAGTTACAGAAACTGCACTGTCGTCCCAACGTAGTATGAATCAACAATAAAAATACAGTAAGCAATATATAAGTATGTTATTATCTACAGCTGGGAGCTTCAGCTACTTGAAGTTGAAGTTACGTGAGGCCTCACTTAGAGTACTTTCTCCTTTATCTTCTTTCTTCGTTAGCATAAATGGTTATTGTTTTGTAATCCAAAGGGGTAGGTGGAAAAGTTAACATAAAATGCTCCAGGTATAACTCCAAAGAACTTGTAATCACACTTGGGCGCCAAAATGAACTAGGCCTCAAGCCTACTAAATGTCAGTTGCTCAGTTATGCTTCCGTGGAACAACAGGTTCCAGCAAGGTCTATGAGTGAGTCTAATTGCGTGCAATAATAATAAATGGTGGGCCGTAACCCGCTCACCGACTGGATCAGAGTTCTGGATGATGACTTGGGTCCAGTAACTGTAGCTTGCTTCAGCTTAGACTGGGCCAGATGTTGTTTGTCGTCCTGCTGTCTGGATCCGATCCTCCTCTACTCCGACAAGCATCTCCGAGCCTTGTCAATCCAATCACCCACTCTCAGGCTCTGTCAAGTCACCTCGCAAACAGTCCGGTTTGCAGCCCACGGTGACTGTCTGCCTCCTCACAGTTCCTCACAGGCAGGCAGCGTGGTCCCAAGAGACCAAATATGGGCGCTGCAGTCCCTTTTATACTCCTAGTCCTCTCCTGAAAGCCGCGATATAACCCTAAGGTCAAGAATAAAGGTACTGTGTCTGTCAATAAATGAAAGAGAAATACAGGGGATTGCAGATGGTGCAGCATGGAAGTTGAGCACAATGTTCAGGTGTAGAGTAGATTGGGTATCTGGCACTCCAGGAGGTAATACCCCTGAATGGGAATAGTGTACATAAGTTGGACAGTTTTAACAGTAGCAAACAGTAAAAACCAGTGATGGGCAAGTGATGATCAAGGCCAAAGGTAAAGGGATGAATAGTCACCAGCAAGGGACAATCATTCCTGTTATCAGAGGCCAGTGTATGGAAGTCTGAAGGAGTACCAGAGTAGCCTTTTCATCAGTGGGAAAGCTTTAGCGGAGTGCCAAGGCAGGGACCCAGCGTGTTAGCGTGGGTGAAGCTTGAGGAATTTAGAGGGGGTTAGCTGTGGAAGAGCACAGGGGATCCAGTGACGTCTGGGATCTTGAAGTCTAGTGAAAGATCGAGAGCTCAGTGAGTGAAGATCTACAGTGAGATATTGTGAGAGAAGATCTATAACAGGTTATGTGTATGGATCTCTATTGACTGTTCAAAGTTCAGTTGCCATAGGAGACAGCAGTTCTACAAATACAGTTGCTGCATCCAGGTTACAGGACCTCTACTTGTATAGCTGTCTGCCTATTATTCTGTCTCAGGGTATGCCAATTACTATTACATCTGCCCAAGGGTGTCCCTGTCCTAACCCTCTCTCCACAGTTCTGTTTAAGAGACAATAAATCTCTTTTCTTGCATTCCAAAAAGTGGAAAATTCTTAATATTTCTATAAACGATGCCACTGTTACCCCAGGGCGTGGAGTTCTGGGCCCGTGGATCACGCATGCGCAAGATAACTGATCTTGAAAGATGGCATGGTAGGCAGGAACAGCCAGATCGTTTGTCCTAGCAAACCGGGGAGGCGCACGAGGCCAAAGCCTACTCTGCAGTCACACAGATCACCTATATATACACACCAATATACAATTGCATACTGAAGCTTCGGGTGATCTCCTGCATAGGGTGGGACCCAAAAGACACCTGACCAAGTATCACAGCGAGCGAGGAAGGTGTGAGCGACAAATACAGCTCCCCCTACCAGATGAAGGGCCCAAGGAGTCAATACATAGAATATATCAAGATACCAATGTAGAACATAAATAACATTTACACAATTTACAAAAATGGAAAGGGAAAAAGCCTGAACCAGAAAAAAAGACCAACGACGAAGACAGAAAGATCAGATGACACTATGTCCCAAATATCTGAGTATACCTAAGAAACAACCAATGCCATAAGAAATATAACAGAGGAATCTCCTAATAGTAATATTCCGTACCATAGAAAGCAGCAGCTGGATGCAAAACTCCTCAGGGCTTTTACAATAAATAGTAAGTACATATAACTCAACACTTTCATAGTAAAGACTAGGATAAACCGAATTATCCCAGAAATAGCTTATAACTCACATTTCATTGAAGGGATATTGTTGCATTCAAGCTCTGTATGCAAGGAGTTTCTCTCTGAAATACAATGTTGTCCAGGTCCACTGTGGGCACACGGGCCCGTCCATGTGTCTGGCCCCTTTCAGGACGCCGAACGCATGGATTCCGATGGCGGGGGCAGCAGGGGGGGGGGGGGGGTGGTATATTTTGAAACACCTGATTAGAGTCAGAGGCTCCAATAGGCTTCAAAATACGGTGGCTTCGGGACTCAGACTCAGAGTGTATGTCGGGGGCTGGACACGCCTCTCTCTCAGGTTATTCATAAAATGCTTAGTCAGAACATGACAGTGGTCCCTTTCATTTCCTGGAATATCAGAGGACTGCATGATCCCCTTAAAATGCATTATGATACCCATCTCCTTACGTAAATACTTACCAGCTATTTGTTCCCTACAGTAGACTCATCTCACGACTGACTCAGCCTCTTGCTTAAATGTTATCTGGGTGGGGAAAGCGTATCATTCCACCCACACCTCCTTTTCACGAGGTGTGAGTGTTTTGATCCACATCTCTGGATTACCAAGAATTCTAATGAGTGATAGACGATGAAGGGAGATCTATAATTTTGTTACGCCGTCTCTTTTCTATGCAATGTATCAGAGGCGTAACTAGAATCTTCAGGGCCCCGATGCAAGGAACCATGAAGGGCCTGTCCTCAGGTCCCAGGGCCCTTTCCAATAATCCTGGGGTCCTCCGCCGCACCGCACAACAGCTCACACAAATCCGACATCTCTGCAGGGTGGATAGAACAGGAACGGCCTCCGGGCTGACAGTGAAGGGGAACTGTCTGCAGCTGTCCTTCCAGATATCCGCTGGGTAACTGTGCCAGAGCAGGCCGCAACTCTGCTGCAGATCACTCTAACCCATTTCCTGCATGCAGATCCACGGCGGTCCCAAGAGAGCACACAAGGCCTCAGGCCCTCCCTCTCATAGGCCCTCCCAGCGGTCTCCTCTTCTCCATCAGTAAGCTGGTAGTTGTAGTTGAGAGGGCAAATCCAATCCGTATGGACTACATGTTCCAAGATGCTTTGCTCTCTCCTGTCTCCAATCGAGAATGTAACCAGACATTCCATACTGGAACACTAGAGGGAACAGCTTCCCCTGAAACAATGCCACACAGCATCTTCTGATTGCAGGAATCGTGGGTGTAGGATATATCCTCCCCCACTTAAAATCTTTGGTCCCCAAAGAGACAAGGATTTTCAACTTTTGCTAGGAAAAAAAAAAGGTTTAGTCAACTCTAACCAGTATTCAAATTCAACAAATATTGATAAACATCAGGATTTTGCTTAAACCATTTGAACACATTTTTTGTGAACTTAAGCCCCGTACACACTATCAGATTGTCTGCTGAGTTTTTCCTTCAGATTTACCAAAACCATGTAGTAGAAGGGCCTGCCTGATTGCATACACATTGAAACTCCTAAGGTTTGACCTCATATTATATGGTTTTGGTAAATCTGAAGGAAAAACTCAGCAGACAATCTGATAGTGTGTACGGGGCTT
This sequence comes from Lithobates pipiens, assembly GCF_037356315.1. Lineage (NCBI taxonomy): Eukaryota > Metazoa > Chordata > Amphibia > Anura > Ranidae > Lithobates > Lithobates pipiens. Next base: position 562,979,239 of record NW_027507758.1, on the reverse strand, counting down.
AAGTCTTCTGATAGGCCAGGGCAATAGCCATGTTCCACCCAGTGGTGTCAGAGGTCACATAAAGGCCACCTTCTTCTAAATTGATGGTAGCAGGGTCAAGCGTAGGGACTGGCCTTTGAGTAGCAGAAATCAAATCCCCCCCCCCAGCATATCATAGGTAAGTCTTTTAGGAGGTAAGCATATTTCTCAATCTGACAGGAGAATGAGTTTCTCGCTTTGGTGTAAGATTTTTCAGAGCTTTTTTTTTTTTTTTTTTTTTTTTTTTAATAGGAGTAGAATTCCTCTCAGGACTTTACGGAAGTAAAGCTCTTCTTAGGACTTTTCATGGGTACAGTCATGAGTCCCCATCAATAAATATGGGCTTGGAGTATAGAGCCCTGATTTGAGCATGGGAACACCAGCCTCAAAAATGGAATTGAAGTTCAGTACTTTGCTTCCAGCTTCTTTCTCCAACAAGGATGCTTCCTTTTCTGTGTGATTTATGGACTTCATTACAGGTAAATATTCATCAGTAAAGCTAATCAAGTCTTTTTTAGTTGAGTTCAGAATTGGCCCAGTATTTTCAGTTTTAGGAGCCTTTATTTCAATAGGCAATAATGAAGCAGTCATTTCCAGTCCAGGTGACCTCTTTTGTTGATCTCCTTTTGGTCCAGTTACGGACTCCTGCTTCAACAAGAGTTGGGGACGACAAACAGCAAGGCACTATCTCCTCATCCTCACTCTCTTCTGGTATTGGCACCACTGGGTGACTTAGAAGTCTTTGATGAGAACGATCTGGGTGGACTTGGTTCCAGGGGAGGTGGAGAAGAAACAGGAGGCACTCGAACAGCATCCGATAAAGGAAGCAGATGGTTGCGATGTCACATTTTGAGAGGCCCTAGCTTCCCTTCAGGTTTTATTTGGTAAACTGGTAATCCTGGAAGCTGCTTACAGATGACATACTGTTGAGGCCTCCAGCGATCAGCCAATTTGTGTTTTCCTGGCACGACCAAGATTTTTAGCAGCACTCGGGAACTCAGGCTGTAAATCTTCCACTTTCACCTTGAGGTCAAAATTCTTTTTATTTCTCAATTCTCAGGTGGCAGTATGTTCCCTAGCTCTCTCATAAGCTTGTTTCAATTTTTTTCGTAAACGTTCTATATGCCCCATATGAGAATTTAAAGTATCATCATCTACAGATGTTCCAAAAACCAGATCGAACGTCGAGCTTATCTCCCAAACACAAGTCTGTATGGTGGGTATCCGTGGTATCACTCACTGTACTGTTGTACGCATGTACGACTGTGGCAATATAGTTTCCCCAATGTCGATTTCAGTGTGTAAAGTTTACAGCATGTTCAGTAAAGTCCGATTGAACCTTTCAAGTTGGGGATCTCCTCGTGGATGGTCCATGGTAGTTTGGGACTTTTTGATGCCCAGTAACTGGTACAATTGAGGTACGAGACAACTTTCGAAATCTCTTCCATGATCAGAATGAATCCTGATAGCTCGTATTGAAGAACATACACTCAGCACACTCCATTTTTTTCTGCGGCCTCTGATACCTTTCTCCTCTCACAATTTCTGCTGTAGGTACTGGGGTGGCTGCACTCAGTTGCCCCCCCCAGCACCTGAGCCCCTAGTACCACAGGATGGTCAGTGACATTCCGGAGCCTGATAGATACCTTCTTCCCACTTCGGAATAGGGCCTTAGTGGAAGCCAACTCTGGAACCATCGCTATCCCAGCAGCTCCTGCTTGTGCTCCTCACCACTAATTCCAATGTACAAGACACTGGAAGAGACATCCAGCCCACCCGACACATTACGTCACTTGTCACGTGACTTCTTCAAAGGGATAGGAGCTTAGTGACGAGCGCCGGGATTTAAGAGCCCTGTTGTGTATACTGGTAACCTAGGTGACCGATGAATCATCGGGTCATGTTGTTAATACAGAAATAGGCTAGATTATAAACATTAGCATATTATCCTGATCATTTCGGAAAGAAATGTTCACTATGCATTCCTGATTGTATAAAAACTTTGGTTTTGGTTTGGATTGTATAAAAAAAAAAAAAAAAAGTGATAAAAAATTACTCTGATATATAAATTCACTAAAAATATGTCAAGAATCAATACGTAATACACCATACCCTATCTGTTCGACAACAATAAATATGAAAAAATAAATAAAAATAAGACAGAAATTAAAAGATAAATATTGGCTGATTGGGCTATTTCACAAATGAGGGTGTTAAATGATCCAAACATATAGAAAATGTAAGGAAAATATGAGAAATAAAATTATAGTATACATATATATGCATTACATACCAAACAAATGATATATAAATGCATACAGTATACACCATAATTCAATAATTGGAAATTAAACCGTTCAAGACAAAATCAATGTTCAAACCAGAAGGATGTAAACTTTGAAGTTCAAATATGCACCTGGACCACCCTTTGGTGGCGCAGCCCTACGCCTAGTGTCTACCGGGACATGGGTAAGCAGCCCTGCTCCTTTATTTATATATTTTGTTCACTCATGATGCTGTATTACAAGTTTTCTATTGTGTATGCCTTCTGGCAACTATATTGTTTTTCTGATCAATCTGCTAATTAAATTAAAGACACCCTCCTGACGAAGTGGCTATTGTCCGCAAAACTAGTAGAGAGATGCCATCTGAGATGAATTGTTCTAATGTGATTTCCCCCCTCTGGGGTAAAATTACTTTTCTGGTTGTATATATGAAATGCTACCATGTTTTAAATCTGTAATTGATTTTCTTTTGCATCAATCCTAAATGATCAGGAGAATATGCTAATGTTTATAATTTAGCTCCGATCGGTGGTATTTCTGTAGTAACAACATGACCCAATGATTCATCGGTCACATAGGTTATCAGTATACACAAGGATCTTAAATCCTGGTGCTCATCACCAAGCTCTTATCACTTTGAAAAAGTCACGAGACAAGTGGCGCAACACATCAGGTGGAGCTAGTGACGTCACTTCTGGGGCCTCATACATCATAATTAGCGGTGAGGAGCTCATATCTTGGAGATATTAACTGCATTTAATACAAGATGTGGAAGTGTGAGTGCACATTTTTATGTTACAATAAATTCTATTTTTAACGACCCTTTCTATATATTTTGAGTGATACTTGAGGATCATTTTGTACAGAAAGAGTGTGTTCTTTATTATTGGAGCTGGTGTTCCTGAGATCTTCTTTTATTACTCAAGGCTTGAATAGACCCTGGTGGGTCTTTTTGAGGTGAGAGGTCATTTCACTCAGCAGTGATTGGTGGAGGCGATTGCACATCCATTTTATGAGGCACAAATTGCATCACTTGTTCACAAGCAAATAGGGACATTTTTCTTTTTCTTCAGAATCATCATACACACACACAAATATTTATTGTTTAGATGTTGAGTTTGACATGAATTGCTTTTTAACGATTTCTTAGAGTGCGAGTTTCCTTACTGAATGGTAGCAGCTGTTCGCTTATTAGTTTAATTCAGAGTATTTCACAGTTGGAATTTCACTTTATCACCACCACCATAGCAGTGCACACATTTGTATTTTAATTATAACGTTCTGGGATTATCCACTTGAGACAAATGTCATAATGGGGAGTTGCAGATTTTCAGTCCCATTGATTTTTTTCTCCCCTCATCCATGTATTTTTACTATTTACAACTCCAGCATGCAATCAGGGCCCAACAAGGAACTTAGCTATGGGTGCAGAACCCTACTCAACTTTTCAATTATATGTATGAGGGGAATTCCTATAAAAGGTTTCATATCTTGCAGCTATGCAATGTTACTTAATACACATCACCCAGTACTAGTACTAGTAAAGTGATCTTCCAATGGGAAAAGGCCATTGGTACCTTTGAAGAAGAGCAGTGGGAAGAGGCCTTACTGGCCAGTGTTTTCTTAGTGTTTCCCAGCATCTATCTCAGCTATACATTTTGTTATGGGTTCACTATACTCCAGCTAAGCTAGCCAGGATGGGCATGCGGGATGACCCCACTTGCACTTGTTGCCTGAGTGATCTGATACACATTTGGCAATGTCTAAAGCTACATGTCTACTGGAAGAAGGTAATGGATACCATTAACCAACTGGAAACCTACAGAACCACCCACAGTAAAAAAGGAAAGGATTACTCAAATGGGTACCACCATAAGATTATAAAAATACATCAACACAGGGGTAGAGCTGGGAAATATGACAAGCTCTGGTCACCATGGCCGAGTGTGTCTAGCTTAGCTCTGGCAGATCTTGTTCTGGATCGACTATTGAATAAGGCACGGTAGTCTAAATACAGACCTTGAGCCCTTTACCAGGGAGGAGGGAGGCTATGTAATTTTTATAAAGATGTCTAAATCCCCATTGCTTAAATGTTTGTTGTTTTAAACTAAGACCTGTACTGGTGCTTTGTCATTGTGAGGTGTAGAGGTTCCTCCTTGCATTGCCTAATTTATTTTCATAACCAAGGACATGAGAAAGGAGAAACATATCGATTCTGTATTGTTCTGGAATTTGTATTGTTTATTTGTTCAATAAAGTCTTTTTTTCTTTTAAAATCTCAGAAAAAGAAAAAAAAGTCAGCACTAAGCCTTCTAAATAACTAAGCTGAGGGAATGGATGTCTCAGTCTTCGAAGAAAAGCATGTAAGGTCTACATAATCAAATGACTATTAGAAGTGCTGGAAAATTGAATGTTTTTTTTTCACTGGGGTGTGTCCTCCAGTTTCTTCTTTCTGAGGCTGGCTCTTAAATTGTAAGAGAGTCCCTCTTTTCGGATGGCCCGTCGGAACACATCAAGGTTGATCGCGTCAGTTGGGTTTGCAGGCTGGAAGGAGAATTTCTGCAGCAGAGCAGTGAGGAAGAGAAAGATCTCCATCCGAGCTAGACCTTCTCCTGGGCAGATCCGCTTTCCTGGAACAACCAGAGAGCAGCAGATAGAAGGGGTCATATGTCCATATTGCAAGGCAGACGAGGCCACCATGATTGTTGCTCTTTCTTACCTGTAGAGAAAGGAATCAGAGCTTCCTGTGCACAGAACTTCCCATTCTCATCCAGGAAATTTTCGGGATTAAAGTCATAGGGGAACTTCCAGTATTCCGGGTCTGATAGTGCGGAAGCAAGGAGAGGAAGTACAGTGGTCCCCTGTAACAATGACAGGTAGGATATTTATAGCATCAGCACATTTTATTAACATGTTTACCTGATCATTATCACACATTAGGCCCTCTTAAAAAAAAAAACTGAGTGCAAGGAGCAAACTCAAAATTCTTATTTTGTAATAAACAACTGGGAAAATAGAATAGTCGTTAGTTATTCTGTAGTTTTTGTGAGGTATCTAAAGAGGTAGTTTGGGTTTCCTCCAAGGGAAAGCCTTTTTTTTTTTAAATACGTGAAGGCCCTGACCTTTGGAAGCATGCAGCAGGGCTGATGCAAGGCTGGGTGTTAGCATATTATTCCAAATTCATAATTCAGCACTTATAGACTTATAGGTGTTATAATATATTCATGGCAAGCTTGCAAAACATATTTGGTTTTATGATTAATCATAATAAATAGTATGTGTGAATGACCTTGATCAAATGTTCAGTGAAAAATATCCTCATTTGAAGCTGAGTTAGTAATAAGTTTGATGTAGCCAATTTAAATATGACATACATGGTATCTTGGTACAGAATGTCATGAGAAGACAAAAATAGACATGTGTCTATGTAGCTAAAGCAATAATACATTGTGGATTATTTCCTGTTCAGATACATTTAGGAGTAGTCTCAGTCATATTATTACATATTGGTATATAGTTACTTAAATGTAAAGTTGTTAATATGTGTTCATATTATGTAAATGTTTGGTTATATGACATTACATGATCAGCACAGTACTTCAAGTATGGAGTGTTACATGTGAGTTTATCAATCAAGCTCCATATTACTCTGACTTAGCATCTACTTTTGTATAGCATATTGCTGAAGTTAGCAGAAATGAATGTGTGCCATACAAGGTACTAAGTTTGTGAGGTTATGATGTTCACATGCAACATATAAGCTAACGTTTCCAGATTGAAGACACACACACACACACACACTGGAGAGATGATTGACATATTCACTCAGTTGGGATGAGTTGGGACAGCTGAATTCTGCCAGAAGTCCAAGAACGTAATTTCCTGCTTCTTCTTGGAGGTCACACAAGGACAGAAGGCAGCAGCCATGAAGCACACAAGCTGATTACAGCTTTATGACTATTCTATTTCATGTATTTTTACCCACACTGAACTAAACTATTATACTTTTTACATTGTATTTATGATGCCAACTGTGTGACAAATAAACTCCCACTTTTAAGTCAGTTTGACTATCAATGCTATTCATCCGGAAACACCTCTGAGATATAAGAATATTAGACATTAATAATATTCTTCACTGGGCTACTCATTTTCAATCTGTTCCAGGTTACAACATACATACGGTATATGGTGGACTGGCTAAGTGAAAGCTTTTGAAATCAAATTATCTGGATTTCCCAAATAGTAACCACCTTATAAAGGTGCCCTGTGTATTGTTAACCATCATTTCTCATTTGTTTCCCTACTTACAAGATGCTTGCTATTATTCATTGTTATCCATCCCACCAACAGAGATGCTTGGTGTTAAAGTTTGGGTACCCATTCTGCCACAAGAGACGATAGCCTGCCAACTGGCAGGACAGATGCTAGTGTGGGATACGTTTCTAAACAAACTCCGTCATTGTGGGAGGGGATGATCACAATTTTGTATAAGCGGAAGGGGGAGAGATCAGATCTGAAGAAATTGGTATCCAATCTCTTGAACGTGGACTAAAAAAATCCTCACCAAGGTGTTAGCCAACAGGCTGAAGTCTGTCATTCATCCATCTGGCTCAGACTTGTGGCATTCCTGGCCGCAGGATTGCAGACAGCCTTGCGTTTGCCCGGGACACGGTCCAATGCATTCATGGCCGGTGTGTGCATGCGCCCCCTGGTTAGTCTTGACCAGGAGAAGGCCCATGAGTTTATGTGCAGAGCTCTGAGCAGGTTTGGTCTTGGGGAAAGGTTTTGTTCGTATGTGAATGTAATGTATAACAACATCTGTAGTTTGGTGTTGGTGAATGGCTGGAAAACTGACCCCTGATCACCGCACCAGGACTGGACAGACAGGAGGCCAATTGCTCATTCTACATGAAATGACGTGATGGTGTTCTGTGCCAATTGGCACTCCATCGACACAATCGTCCAGACCTGTGAGGACTTCGGCAAAGCTTCAGGGGCAAAGGCCAACTGCAGGAAGTCGGAAGTCATGCGGTTCGGAAAGTGGTTCCTGCCTTCTTCTGCACCCACTCTTTTCAGCTTCAAAATTTACTTCATCAAAATACTTGGGGTCTGGTTTGGAGCTGAGGTCACAGACCCGAAGTCCTGGGATGAGATACTGGCAAAAATGCATCAGAGGTTTAGAATTTAGAGCCTCAGAGAATTAACCATTGAAGGTAAAACACTGGTACTCCGCAGCGAGAGTCTCCCTGTGTTGCAATAACTCGCCTAGGCCTGGCCCCCCGGGTTAACACCTGCATGGCCTTCAACCAGGGGGGTGTTTTACTTCATCTGGAGCTCCAAAATGGACAGAGTGAAGCGGACGGTTATGTTTAAAGAATCTCTCAAGGGCGGTAAGAGCATGCCTGACTTTGCCACTCTATTGAGGGTTTTCTTTGCTTGTAACTACATCCACAGGACTTTGGTTGACAGAACTTTGTACTCCATATCCTGTTTTTTATTCCTGCCTCTTTGGAGATCCCTTGAATGGGATAAATGGGGCAGTTCCATCCCCTAAAACTGGGACACTCCTTGGTATTACTTGGATACTTGCAAGTTTATCATCAAGGAGCTGGGGGTGCATGGCGTTAAGCCCGACTTGTGGAAGCCAAAATCTATCCACAAGTTGATTAGAGCATCAGACATTGTTGAGACTGTTCCAGGCCTCACTTCAGCCACTTGCAAAGTGGTCTGGAGGAATGTTTCTTCAAAGAGACTCACCAACAGGCACAAAGATCTGGCATGGATGGCAATCCATGAAACCTGGGCAGATACAGGCACTGCCCTTTTTGTATTATCCAGAAGGACACGGCTTTGCACATTTTCTGGGAGTGCCCTTTTGCACAGGGCCTTTTGAAGGCCTTGGAACCTGAACTCAAAGACTTTGTACCACAGACTGCATTTACACACTCCTGTGGAACCCATTCACAGGAGGACATTGACAGTGCTTTAAGGATGCTTTATGGTGCATCCATCAGTGGGAGAGGATGTCCTCGAAGACTGTCGCAAACTAGTTCACAGTCTGCTCAGACTAGAACTTGATGGACTTTAAGAGGGAGGAGGAGGAGGTCTGAAGGATTTCCCCTTCCCCCTTCCTTCTGCTTACTGGAAACTTGAACCCGGACAGTGTCCTCAGCATTCAGTTTAAATCAAGAAGCAGACTCAACCAACATCCAGGACATTCCCCGATGTTCTGGAATGGCTATCCTGAGTCTTTGCTTTATTCAGGTGCAGCAGTTCCCTTGCAGCCTCAGTTTCTCCGCAAGTCACTCCGCCTTAAGCCAGGGAAAGTTGTAACAATCCCCTCTGCCCGTAAAAATAAATTTCCTCTTAGAATCGAAAGCCAGTTGAGTCTTTAGAAACTGCATCTCTCACAATCCTCTCTATAATTCTCTCTAGAGTCTTTAGCAGTCCACAGCCTCAGTGCACCCACTAGTGGATGCAGTTTAACACTGGCTGCTCTGTGTTCTGCAATAGGGATCCCCTCCTTCAGATATCCCTGTGTAAAACTCCCCTCTGCAGGACAGAAAGACATGCATTTCCCCACCAGAGCTGCAGACTGGTCTACACACTACCCCCACAAATTGTTTTGTACTCAAAAGAAAGGACCATCTCTAGCAAGAGAATAAAGTGTCACCACATGGAATAACACAACGATAAACTAACCATTCAATTAAATGGGTGTAATGGAAATAGATTTAACTTAGAACACATTTCCCATCAAGCATTTCAGCTAAGGGAATTTCCCACCAGGGCCTGCCAGGAGGTGGGCTAGAATTGATTTGCACCAAAGCAATAGGAGAAAGTAGCAGCATTTCTGAATACTTTCTGGAGGCAACAGGGGCCAAGTCATCCATCCTTGTATTAGTCCCGATTCAGCAAAGTCATTTGAGCACTTGAGTCAAGGAGAGCTTATGTAGTTTTCTTCCACCAACACTGGCACCACAGGAGAACGACCTATCAGTGTCAGGAACTCTGGTATTATTAACTGATGTAGCCCTTTAGTTTATTGGAATGGTTTCATTCTTCCATTGGGCCCAAAGCCATGCCTTCAACAAGGTTTTTTGAGATTGGCAGTCATTGCTTTTGAACAGCATAATACAGACACAGGCATCTTAAGTTGTCTTTTGGGGTGTTAGATGAGGCACATCCTAATGGCTCATGCCTGTCCCTCTTTATTGCATCACAACATGATCGGAAGGCTGGCTGAGATAGTCAGGCACCTGGATGGCTTAAGAGTTTCTCTGTGTCCTCTGCCAGTGCTCTTCCTCCTTCGGTGGATTTGGACACATTGTTTTGTAGCTTCCTTCACTTTTGCAATTGTACCAGGCCACTGATTCTGCCAACCGCTCAAGAAATGTAGCTTGTGTCATCTTCCCAAGTTGCTAGATGATTCGCTTTGCTAGCAGGGTCACCACTTCCCTCAATTGGGACACTTTCACCTTCAGTGCAGCCATTTCTGAGTTAACCACCACTTCACTAGCCACCCTGACTCCCACGGCAGGCTCAGATTTCAGGGTATCTCAAGTTTTAACAATCCTCCTTGGGGCTTTAGTTGAATCACAATGGGTTTTAAGGGCTGAGCACCCCCAAGAACCGCCACACCTGACCTTAGTCTGCCTTCCTGGAGTCTATGGCTGACTTCAGCAACAGCAGATACAGTATTTTGTCAATATGTCAATTGTATTTGAGATAACTTCTCCCCCTCAATTCAAAAAAGGTATGCTTGAACTGCTAGAGGTTGGAGGCCTTCTCTGTTCTCTCAAACACATCTTGAAGGATGCTTAAAGTAGTCATAAGCAGTGCAATCTTCATGAGTTTCAAATTCTGGATATCCTTTGGAGGCAGGTCCTCTTAAGCTCTTGGTTATCCTATGCTTTTTCTGTGCCTCAAGAACATCCTATTTGCCAAGGGCTTGAATGGTCTGTTCCAGCCACTCTTCGAAGCTTTGCTCAGTGGCAAATACTGATTGGTAAACAGGAAAGGTCCTTTATTTTTGGTAAATTACCCCAGCGTATGCTGGGCTACTCTGATACTTTGCCACAAACTCGCCAAGTCCAGCAATTAACTCAGACCCTATCCTACACTGGTAAAAGAGTTCTGTCAGTTGCCCGACTTGAACTCATTGGGTTACACGAAGAGTTCAGATTGATTAGCCATGCCTGAATATCACCTGCAAGATGTATAAAGCAGGCTTGAATCCTTTTTTCATTCTATTACTGCATAGGTGTGAGAGATGGCTTGATCCTTCACGTGCAGTACAAACTAATGCCATCACTGTGGATCTGTTCTTCCATCCAGGTGTCTTTGGGGACGTTGCCACTATACCTAAACTCCAGCCAGCCATTTGTCTCCTTATACCAATGGGTAGCAACAGCTGAATCCACGCAGACTCTCTGGGCTCACTGCCTGCGTTGTTCACTCAAAGAACAGGGGCAATCCCAGAATTCTAGAACCCATGTATAGTTCTTAATCCCCAAAGAAGTCACTGGATGTGTTGGGTCCCCTGTTCTTATGCCCATGACTCTGAGCAGTACCACACACACCTGGCCATTGCCTCTAGCTGTATATACACCCCTAAAGGCTTGAGGTACATAAAGTGATGACACAGCAACTAATTCAGTAAGAGAAGAAGTATATTGCAATGGTTAAACAGTGAGAGAATTATACTGCAATGATTAAAATAGGAGTAATGTGTTTTATATCAATTATTTCTGCAGCACAACTTCTGAACCCTGCACTGGACAAGCCTGCCTGGTGGTTTAGAGAAGATTTATTGTTGAAACAAATTCACAACATTACATTTCTACTCCAGACATTCATTCATCACAATTATTAACCATGCATTTACCTCATAAGATTTAATTATATATATTTATAAAAATAATTAATATTTTTTGGTATAAGTGTCCCCATATTATAAAAAGGTATAAAAAGTGTCCTCATATTAAAAACTAAACAAGGCAATAAAATAAGAGACTCTGTGACCTCTTCATTGCATTCCTGCATTAATAGTCTTAATAGCCCTGGGAAAGAAGCGCTCTTTAAATCTATTTGTCCTTGTTTTAATCACCCTAAAATGTCTCACAGATGGCAATAATTCAAAGAAACGACAACCAGGATGAGTCTGGTCTCGCACTATTTTTCCTGCTCTACAAAAGGTAACGCGTTTAATATATTTCTTCTAGAGAAACAAGCTCACACCCTACAATTTTCTGTGCTGTTCGAACTACTCTTTAAAGCATTTTTATCTGCCTGAGTACAATTAGGATACCAAACTAGAATACAACATGTTAAAGTACTCTCAGTGGCAGAGCGATAGAAGGTCTCTAGTACCTTCCTTCCCAAGCCATTCTTCCAAAGGAGTCACAAAAATATAAACACTGTTATTTCTTCTTAATAATGGCTTTAAAGTGGTTGTAAACCCTTACAATCAACTTTGACCTACAGGTAAGCCCTCGATTAAGGCTTACCTGTAGGTCCAAGAAATATCTCCTAAACCTATATGGTTTAGGAGATATTTACCCGAAGACAGCCACCGCTGTCTATGGCGCATGCGCCGTAGACAGTGGCGCGCAGGCGCAATGGGCAGGCCGCAGATCGTGGCGATAGGCCGGCGAGTGTTGGCTCCCGTGCGCATCACAGCGTCATCGCGGCACTGCGACCCCCCGGTGAATCACAGCGCCGGAGCAGCGAGACTCAGAAGTCGCTCCGGGATACATGGCAGCGGCGAAGAGGAAGACGGAGGACCGATTCGGGGGGCTTCGTTCTCAGGTAAGTTATTCATAAAGAGCTAGTATGCTATGCATACTAGCTCATTATGCATTACAGGGTGTTTTTTTTTTAAAGGTTTGCCTTTACTTCCTCTTTAACGTTGATTGTCCATGATAAGTTTTCAGAAATTTATGTTCCTAAACAAAAAATAAAAAATAAGTAGAGACCCGCTTCATGCACACGCCTTTAATAAAAAGTGTTGCTGGTTCAGGCCTATTCCTTCTGAAATCTACAATCTGTTCCTTTGTTTTCCCTGTGTTTAGGATCAGGTTATTTGCTGTACTCCATTTCACTATGCCATCAACCTCTCTCCTGTATTGCTCCTTTTTTTCAACCAGCCAAAAGGAATGATGGTATTAAAAGGCCGAATTATAATCTATAAACATCCTTATGTAGTTTCCCAAATGCTCCAGATGACTAAGTGCCCCGTGCATCGCTAAAGCTATCGCATCTTCCGTGCTTCTATTTGCCCTATACGCAAACTGATAAGGATCTAAACTACCTGGTAACCTAGTTTTGATATATTTCAAGACCAACCTCTCAAAGAACTTCATTAGTACTGAGGTCAGTACTATTGGTCTATAATCATCTAAACTTACAATTGACTTTTTTGGAATTTAAAATAATAGTGGCTGATTTTAAACATGCAGCAGTTCCCCTGAACACTCAGTTTCTCCGCAAGCCCCCCTTAAGCCAGGGAAATCTTGGCAAAGACTCCAGCTAATTGATCAGCATAGGCCTTAGGTACTCTCCCTGGGATTCCGTCTGGACCTGTTGATTTCCTCGTATTTATAGCCTTAAATGCCTGCCTCACCTCATATTCTTATATAGTGAGTGCACAGTTTCCTGGACCTAAAGGACACCCTATATGCTGGTTTGGAAACAACCTCAAAAGAGTGAGAAAAACCCATTTAATTCATTTCTTATAGGCCATTTTGGCTTCTTTAGAAAAAGGGAAACCAGCATAATGTGTCTGTTGCATTAAGTTTCCTTGGCCGATAGGCCAATAGGAAGGCATGCATTTGGCACCAAATTTATTCTGCAGCAGGGCAACAACCCCAAACACATAGCCAAGTGCCTTTTAAATCAACAGATAATGCACTATTAGACTTCATCCAATTTTTTTATCATCATGAGCTGTTAACCAGGGATCCACTTGAGCCCTTTGAGGAAGGTAAAGAGGAATCCATTTCATCAGCCGCAGATTAGCGTCCATGCTTACTCATCCATCCGGGTCTGCTGGGAGCTGTTGTCCATTGTGAATCTCTGAGATTTGGCAGACAAAAGGAATGCATCTCTAAACTGTGGATTAGCACATACCCTTGTGACTTATGTAAATCTGGTAAGCAGCCAATTTTATTACTTTTGAGCATGGTGGCGTCTTCATACTAAAGAGTCCACACACCTTGGGATTGTCATCTGTTCGATTTGGGACTAACATGATAATTGGATGGTTTTCAATTCAGCCCATTTACTATTTTTTTTTTCCTTTTTAGTTTATATACACATTGTGTTTGCGTTGCAGTTTATTTTTTGATTGATTATGCACATACAGTTTTAAGAAATTTTACTTATCCACATGTGTTACAGGTCAATCCAGACCACACACACTTGTTTCCAATTTATCCATTATGTTCACACTAGGCAACACTAGTGTGCATTATATTTAAGATCAACGTGGGTTTTCCCACCCTTTACATAGAATCAGCGCACCTTTAAACTATCAATAACTATTCTATGTACATTACCCATATGTGGATATGCTCATTTTGGACTTTATGTGAATATATGCACCTCTTTCCACCGGGTGCCAAGAGATGTCATTGTAATTGATTTTTCTTTATAGTGTTACTGTTCACCTTAAATTAAATGTTGTTGGTGGACCCGTGATTAGAACATTTTGTACCCGTATCCTGTACAGAGATAAGTTTAAAGTTCCTCCATCCTGTCTTTATTTTCAGTATGTAAAGTCACCTTAAGTCCATGTGCCTCCAATGAATGATTCACTTTGTTAAAATGTATACAAAACCCTAACGTATCTCATTTTCTCCCTTTTGTTCAGTAAAATATACTATTGACAGTGTTTTATTATATTTGTTCGATATAAATAAAAATAAAAAAGGGAAGAAGGCTTACTGTTCTACCATTTACTTATCAAGCAAGGAAGTGAGGAATGACCGTGCCATCATCCCCAAGATTTCTATACTATACACACACTACTAAAAAAGTCTAAACAAAGGACACTCGGCTACCCAGTTATTGACGATCAGCCAAAGCTGACGAAAGTGTACTGGGTGGGGGTTCTCCCAGAGAGACCCCCTACCCAGGCAGAAGATGAAGGAACCTAATGGCCAAGCATACTCTCCCTAGAGTTCAGGGTAAGCCCATACCTCCCAACTGTCCCTGATTTCAAGGGACTAGCCCTCATTTGGATCAAAGTCCCTCTGTCCCTCTTTCCTCCTCATTTGTCCCTCATTTTGGTCTGATCTATATAGTTGTATATAAAATGCATTATCAAAAACCGTTTTCCAGTGCTAAACCTTTTATCCAATTTTTAAATTGCTGCAGTTGCAAATTCTAAAAGCAAATCTAACAGAATAGCCGAGGTAAAAAAAATAAATAAAAAAGCACTTCTGGGTTTAACCAATCAATTTTTTTTGTACAATTCTCCTTTAACGGGGCGTGGCAGGGTGGGTGTCCTATACCTACATTATGTTTGCTTATAGGTGTCCCTCATTCCCATTTCAGAAAGTTGGGAGGTATGTAGGCCCAAAGACCCCCACCCTTCAAATCTAAATGAATGATGACAGAAAAAGTTCAGTGCCATACAAAGTGAATAAAAAAATAAAAATAAAAACTGCTAACATTCAAGACAGTAGGTAGACCTTGTAGCCCAATAGAACCAATGCTGGCACTATGTCTAACTGTGGTGACTACATTTTGTTCTAATGACTAGTGAGCTTCATTTTCTTTCTAGTGAAGAGCAAGGAGATTATCAGATGAAATTACTTCACTTCGCTGGTGGACTGTGTCTTATAGATGTGATTGACAGCCTGAGGGCCAACTGAAGAAGGGAAATGAAAGATTGACAATGCTGCCGCTAATTGTGAGACAGTAATTAGTGTTGTCAGTCTAAAACAGGATATGCTTTTACTGGCAGCAGCTTCAAGTAAAAACATTTTCAACAAATTCACAAAAAAAACAAAACAAAAAACACAACACCACGCATATTGAAAATATATATGGAGATTATATACATTTCATACCTCTTGGGGATTCCAGTGGCAAGCTCTCCATGCCATAATCTCTGGCTCTGTTTCCTACCATGTTGGGTTTTATGGTTTCCCCACTTCTCCTACATTCTCCATTGCAAAAATATCCATCAGGAAGAGTGGGAGCATTTAATTTCATAATCAGGTTGAGTAAATTGATCTGGTTTGAAGTTTTAATATCCACGATTATTAATACTTTTTCCTAGCATGAGGTTTTATTGTTGTATAGGGCAGAAACAACTTATCTTTTCAAGTTTCTACATTTGTCACCCCTTTTAATAGACCTAAAATGTACATCTACAAAAGTGTCTGGATAGGTCTCACCTTGGGGAGGTTAAAGCCTCTGAAGTTTATGTCCTCGGTGACCTTATGTGGAAGTGCCATTGGGACAAGCTCCAAGTATCTCATTATTTCATGGATGACAGCACTGGTGTATGGCATTTCCAAGCGGTCAGCGATACTAGGCAGTCTGTCTGACCCAATAGCCGAGTCTATTTCCTCCTGTATCTTTTCTAAAAAAAAAAAATATATAAATATACAATAGTATTTTAACAAAAGAAAAGTGAAGCTTTAAGCATTCTCTAATATTCCGTGGAACTATTGTTTAGAAAGAGGGATAAAAGGAGTTAGGAAAATAATTGGTCAAACATTTTAGGAATCCTAGCAAATTGTAATTCCTGAATGGTAGGATTGACTGACTATAAAAATGTGCATGCAGGTATTTAGTAACATTAAAAAAATTGCTGTTTGCCTAATTTGCTAATTATATTGCTAAACAATTTGATCATAAATCACTTTGCCGCTCACCTGCACATAAAATCCATACCAGACACTTATCTGAGCATGCAACCTGGCAGGCTAGGAAAGGGCAGGGATGAGTGAGCACCCCCTTCCTAAAACCATACCAGGCCACATGCCTTCCAAATGATGGGGGGGGGGGCTATTTTGAGGCATCTGTTGATCCTGACCCCCCCCCCCCCCCGTGAAATAAAACACAGAGTTTGACAATTGCTTTATTAAAAAACAAAAAACAATGTCTCCAGTTTAGAGCCATTAATCATGCTGCCTGCCGACACCGAGAAGGGCTGGTATGCATATGGGGGGGGGGGGCTTGGTACCCCCACACTTTTTTGTCTCATTCCCATAGAAGGCAATGAGACTGGAATTTGCATCAGAACCACACTGTAGTGCTCAAAAAACAAAAAAAAGCGCACAGGACTCTATAAATTTGCAGTGAACTCGCACAGCCGTTGTATCATACATATGTGAACCGGCTTCATAGAAAGCTGGCTTGATTCACGTCATGCGAATTGAATGTGGATAAAAAGTGGTCACCAGTGTTAATTTCGTTGATTAAACATTTTAGTCAACTAAATGAATATTATTTTAGTCGACTAAAACAAAAACAACTGAAATGACTAAAGTACAACTAAAACTAAAATGGCATTTTAGTCAAAAGACTAAAATGGCATTTTAGTCAAAAGACTAAAATGGGACTAAAATTAAAATGCATTTTAGTCAAAATACTAAGACTAAAACTATTGACTATTGAACTGAAATTTGACTTCAAAATTCACACTGGTCTGTAGTGCATGTTCATACCTCAATGTAATAATAAACAACATATTAGATTTTTCACTCCAGCAGTATATAATGCGTTTGCTAATTGTAGAGAATTGTTAAATAATGCATTACAATTGAATTACACACATTAGATTTTAGTCCACTAAAATGTAGGCCATTTTAGTCCACTAAAATGTACTGGAGATTTAGTCGTCTAAATAGAACTAAAACTATTGCAGAAGACTAAAATGGAACTAAAACTAAAATGCCATTTTAGTCCTAAGACTAAGACTAAACCGAAATTTGCTGCCAAAATTAACACTGGTGTTCACTAAATTCAGTTTTACTTTTTCATTTTTACTGTTGTCCATCTTCACGTGCCAAGTTTTGAGGGACTCTTGTAACTAGAGGTTGTTGATGCCCAATTTCCCTATTCAAATTAAGCTTGGAAATAACGTTATGACCAAGCTGCATACCTAAATGATATACACTGTTAAAGGACATAAGATTTTATTTTGGTACACCATTTTATCCTTATGATTATCAATGTAACTGTATTTGACAGTTACACTATTAACTATTCAGCACCAAAAGATTACATTGTAGCCTGAAGGCAGCAAGTTCGCCTATAGGTTTTTCATTTTCATCAATGAAGGTGTTAAGACAGAGATTATCACTAGCGGCTATTTCTGCCGCTAGCAATAATCGCAAGAGAATCCGGCAGGCTGGTTGTATCCAAGCTGATCAATCAACTTGGTGCATTCAGCCTGCCCATTGTCAGTTCCAATCTTGGCTAGTTCCTGTTGAACCGGTCGAGATTTGAGCCATGTATGGCCGGCCTAAGTGACAGCCGAGATTGAAAGCCAGCAACTGTTGTCAACTGCTGCTGGCTTTCAAAGGGGAGGTGGTTTATTCATGTATTTCTGGCATTGGACATTTTTCTGGTTAACATTTACATGCAAGTATACCTTAGAAACAAATTTCCTTGAAACATTTCCCATATGCACGTTATAATGAAAAATGTTTGTCTATGCTTTGCACTGGTCTATCAATTATAAATATCAGCGATCATACCAGTTTTCTTCATTCCATTCCATGTTCCCGTCAATGCTAATAGATGGTTAAGACCCATGGTAGTAGCATAGACAGAGGTGGCATGGTGGCGCAGGTAATGAACACAGGACTCAAAAACGGCAAAAACAAAAACAGTGTGCCTGCTGTCTCACAGTCAACACTTCCTCATCCTGCCCAGTCTTGCCAGCATTTCCTGTCAACAAGGGATGATGGAACAAATACAAATTAATTTTGGCTAGCTTGTGAGGATTGCTTTAGGCAGAGTTTAGCTCGGAAATTACTTCACATATACTAAAACCAGATTGTGGGATTGTCTTCAAAAGTACTAAGGCATCATAAAGTATCTTTTTAACCAATCACTCACCTGCTCAGCTACTGTGGAGTCATGTTTTGGGTGTGTAGCATTTTAGGCATATGGTTATCACTAGGGATGCACCGATACAATTTTTTATATTTTTTTTACAATGAGTACAAGTACTGATACTTTTTTTTTTTTTTGTACTTGTCGATACCAATTACCGATGTCTTCCGCAACTGTTTTGCTTTAACTTCAGCTGTCAGCAATGGCACTAAGCATTGAAAAGTTATTTACAAATGAAATAAAATAGATTTTTTTTTAAATTTAAAGTTTTTTTTTATGTGAAAATATTTGTTAATATAGATTTGTAAAAATATTCACTAACAAAGCAAAAAACAAAAACAAAAAAAAATAAAAAAAGTTTTAATGGTTTATCGTTTATAAAATAGACATGAACGAATGAGAAAGAGCAGGAAAATAATTAAGTGGAGGAGAATAGGGAGTTAATTGAAGCTGATTAGAGTAAATTAATGGTTATTAATGGGTTAAACAGAGGAACATTTGTTCATCCCTTTGATCTGCAGATGAAGAAACAGAAATATACAAAAAGAAACAATGTTTTTTATTTTAGTGTTTCAGGGCTGAGCAATGCTGGTAATAAACATTGCAAGCTGCTTTTTTTTTTATTTTTTTTTTTTTTAGACAGCTCGAGGAGACCCACTGACAGCTCAAAGAGCCGAGCCTGAAAGTATCGGTTTCAGGTATCAGTACATTTGCACAAGAACCGATACAAATACTCGTTATCGACACCGTTACCAATACTAGTATCGGTTCAACCCTAGTTATTACTACAGGACTTTTTTTATAACTCGCTACACAGTGCACAGGTATTACCAGAGCCTTAAAAAGCTATAAACTAAAAAAAGGCAAAACTTTTTTTTTTTTTTTTTACATTTTGGATGGAGCAAGGGAGGGTTATAACCCCTCGGATTTTTTTTCCACCATCTGTGTCCCATTGCAGAGATTTCCCTTCACTTTCTGTCTCATAGCCAAAAATAGGAAGCAAGATGAAATCCCTGCAAATTAAAAAGGGAATTCTTTGGGGACCTCCAGGTCACCAGAACTAGTGTTGCCATTGGAAGATTTCCCCTTCATTACTTTTCTGGGAACAAATCAAAATCTGGGATTTTCTTTTACGTTCACTTTCAATGATAAATGGTAAACAGGACAAATAGAGAGTGCCCGTTCACACTACCGCGACTTGTCAGGCGACTTAGCCGTCTGACAAGTCGCGCTCCGTTCTGTACTATGGAACCGTTCTAATAGGAGCGACTCAAGTCGCTCCGACTTAGAAAAAGGTTCCTGTACTATTTTCGGGGCGACTTCAGGCGACTTGCATTGACTTCTATACAGAAGTCATTTTGCAAGTCGCTGCTGAAGTCGTGTGCAGGTCGCGTCTGTGAGTCGCGCTGCAAGTCGCGTCGCCCCTGTGTGAACGGGCACAGAGAGTAAATCTCCTTAATAGGGGCAACAACAGCAATAAAAACTGAAAGGTGTTCTAATCCCTCTCCACTCTACCCAAAGCTTACTATACTTTAATCATGAGCTGTCCTCACAGTAATTCTTTGGACCCCCTATATTTACTGAGCCTATCAGATTTAAATGACGACCAATGTCCTTTATCCCTTGTCCTCGAGTCCAGGTTGTCGGACTCGTTCTCCTGGGATCGGAGTATTATTGCACTGAAAGCTCATGCATATAAAAAAAAAAAAATACACACACACACACACACACACACACACACACACACACCTGTGCCAAAGAAGAAAAAAAATACTGTAAAGCAGGGGTGCCCAAACTTTTGAAGCATGAGGGTAACCAGTCACAGGCCACAATAAGTAGATGGATGACAGGTCCATGTCCACTCCACATATGCAGAGCGGACATAGACAAAGTCTACTCTACTCTATGAGCCCTCTAATCCGAGCAGATGGAAGGGGATGGATCACCTTTTGTTTTTTTAAACCACTTCAATACAGGGTACTTCCCTCCCTTCCTGCCCAGGACAATTTTCAGCTTTCAGTCTGTCACACTTTGAATGACAATTGCATGGTCATGCAATACTGTACTCAAAACTACATTTTTATAATTTGTTTCCCACAAATAGAGCTTATTTTGGTGGTATTTGTTTAGCAAAAAATTACAACCCTAGTGGTGAACAAACTAAAAAAGACCAACATTTTTGAAAAGAAAGTTATTTTGTTTCGGATATAAAATTTTGTTGTTTTCTCCTTCACCAACGGGCACTGGTGAAGCGGCACCGATAAGGCACTAATATGTAGAACTGATGGGCACTGGTATGGCTCAAAGTAATGGTTGTAGATGTCTCCTCATAAAGCTCTAATAAAGAAGGCAAAGTAAAAGGGGTCTGTCCTTAGGTGCAAAGATTATCTGTCATGCATTTAAGGTTTTTTGTTTTTTTAACAACAAAGACATTTATACTAATAAATAGTAGTAGTGAGTGTACAGCTTGTACAAAACAGTGTAAATTTGCTGTTCACTAAAAATAACTCAAACACACAGCCTTTAAGGGCTAAACTGCTGGCAACAAAAGTGAGCACACCCCTAAGTGAAAATGTCCAAATTGGGCCCAAAGTGTCAATATTTTGTGTGGCCACCATTAGTCTCCAGCACTGCCTTAACCCTCTTGGGCATGGAGTTCACCAGGGCTTCACAGATTGCACTGGAGTGCTCTTCCACTCCTCCATGACGACATAACAGAGCTGATGGATGTTAGAGACCTTGGGCTCCTCCACCTTCCATTTGAGGATGCCTCACAGATGCTAAATAGGGTTTACATCTTGAGACATGCTTGGCCAGTCCATCACCTTTACCCTCAGCTTCTTTAGGCAATGGTCATCTTGGGAGGTGTGTTTGGGGTCATTATCACGTTGGAATACTGCCCTGCGGCCCAGTCTCCGAAGGGAGGGGATTATGATCTGCTTCAGTATGTCACAGTACATGTTGGCATTCATGGTTGCTTCAATGAACTGTAGCTCCCCAGTGCTGGCAGCACACATGCAGCCCCAGACCATGACACTCCCACCACCATGCTTGACTGTAGGCAAGACAGACTTGTTTTTGTACTCCTCACCTGGTTGCCACCACACACACACACACACACTTGACACCATCTGAACCAAATGAGTTTATCTTGGTCTGATCAGATCACTGGACATGGTTCTAGTAATCCACATCCTTAGTCTGTTTGTCTTCAGTAAACTGTTTGTGGACTTTCTTGTGCATCATTTTTAGACTTCCTTCTGGGATGACAGCAGTGCAGACCAATTTTATGCAGCGTGCGGCGTATGGTCTTAGCAGGGACAGGCTGACCCCACCCCTTCAACCTCTGCAGCAATGCTGGCAGCACTCATACGTCTATTTTCCAAAAACAACCTCTGGATATGGACGCTGAACACGTGCATGGAACTTCTTTGGCCGACTATGGCGAGGCCTGTTTTGAGTGGAACCTGTCCTGTTAAACCACTGTATGGTCATGGCCACCATGCTGCAGCTCAGTTTCAGGGTCTTGTCGATCCTCTTATAGACTAGGCCATCTTTATGTAGAGCAGCAATTATTTTTTCAGATCCTCAGAGTTCTTTGCCATGAGGTGCCATGTTCAACTTTCAGTGACCAGTATGAAAGAGTGAGATCGATAACACCACATTGAACACACCTGAGAGCTTGTAATACTAACTAGTCACATGACACCGGGGGAGGAAAAATGGCTAATTGGGCCCAAATTTGGACATTTTCAATTAGGGGTGTACTCACTTTGTTGCCAGTGGTTTAGACATTAATGGTTGTGTGTCGAGTTATTTTGAGGGGATAGCAAATTTACACAAGCTGTACGCTCACTACTTTATATTGTAGCAAGTGTAATTTCTTCAGTGTTGTCACATGAAAAAATATAATAAATTTGGGTGTACACACTTTTGGGAGATACATACATATACAATATGCGAGATTATATATGTATAGATATATATTGTGTAGCAAAGTCCTGAGGCCTAATGATGACCTCCAGAGTTAGGGACAGCCGACATCCTTCAGTGTAGAGTGGGTTACAAGGCATGATGGGTGTAATGTAAGATGAAAATGGTGGGCGCCAGACACTTTTTTTCAAATATAATTTTATTAAGCACCAATAAAGGGTAAGACCCTAAAATTACAACAGTGATATGAATACAGTTGTGGCTGTTAACATATTCAATATATAATAACAGTGAATACATTGCATTATCCAAATTCTGGATGGTATAAAAAAAAAAAATAGGGCATAGATTAACCAAACTACCATTGTAAAAGATATTCTTAATCTGACTATTGTATCATCGCCATGGGGTAATGGGGTCTTTCGTTTTTCCCTTTTTTCCTTAATAGTATCCAAAGACATGGTATGGACAGGAAGAAAATGGAAAACAGAATACGGGGGGGGGGGGGGGGGGGAGCAGAGAAGGGGACAGCCATGGTGTTAGACCATAGCAGAAGTTTATTAGTAATCTATGATCCTAAAAGAGTTTTCCCTTCGTCAGAGAGAATAAAGATGTTCCAAGGCCTTGTAGGCCTTAGCCAGGATTTTTGTGAGATGTAGCAGAAAGAATGCCGCATCATCTGGAATCTTGTAATTTGTGAATTTATGAATTATGCAGTGGACTTCTCCCCAGAAATTCCCTAGTTTTGGACAGGGCCAGAAGATGTGGAGCAGTGACCCCTCATCCTCTCTACAGCGCCAGCTGAAGTGGTGGCATAACACTTGTGCAGTCTAGAGTTGTGAGGTACCACCTGGTTAAAATTTTGAAATTTGTTGCTTGAATTTTGGTGCATATCGATTACTTAATTTCAAAGCTGATAACGTACTGTTTTTGTGTCTCAGAGAATTTGCGGTTGAGGTCTGTCTTCCATCTCCCCAGGCAGAATAAATGTGATTGTTCTGAGGGCCTGTTCAGTAGGGAGTACCTTTTGGAGAGTATTTGGGGTAAGAGCTTTGTTCCTGAGCAATACTCTTCAAAGGTCATCAGCTGATGAGAAAAGTTCTGAGGATTAGGGATAGAATGTAGAAAAGTGATGAAGTTGTGCTGCTTTCCAGAATGGCAGTTGGTAGGGATCCGTTAGGTTAATCAGCTCCTGGATGGAAGGCCATCTTCCCATAGTGACGAACCTAAAGGCCTGTTCATAGCCCCAGTCCCGTAAAAGAGAGTAATGTCTGCAGGTTGAAGGGCTGGTGTGAATCTTGGATGTCCAAGTATTGGGTACAGTGGTTAATCTTCCGTCGAGAGGGAGGTTTGTAAGGCAATGTGGGAGCTTTGTCTTAGGGTAGTCCCCATCAGCAGGTGGGATTTCATCTCTGGTGGCAGAGAGTTATAGCACCATAGCACGCTCTTCAGAGGTATTTTAATTTGGATTTTGCGTTAAGTCGCCAATCAAGTACTCGGCCCAGATGGGTAGCCTGATAGAATTTTTGGATTTCTGGCAATGCCAGACCTTAGTTCTGTTTTGGTAGTGACATTTTGGTCCGGAGGAGGCAAGGTTTTTTGTGAGCCTGAACAAAGCAGGTGAAAAGTGCTTGTACTCGCTTAAAAAAAAAAAAAAAAAAAAAAAAAAAAAAAAAAAGGGACGGCAGAATCTGAATGGGTAGAGTTTGGAACAAGTAAAGGTACTTTGGAAGGATGCACATTTTTGTGAGATAACATCTGCCAAACCATGAGTGTATTCCTTTATGCCAGTTCTCTAGGAGAACACAGGTTTAGTTTAATAGAGGTGGAAAGTTGAGATCGTATGTATGTGACAGGTCGGACGGAATGCATGCGCCTAGATATTTTAGGGCAGAATTTGTCCATTTAAAATGGAGGTTTAATTGCATGGGTAACCTGGTATGGGGGGGGGGGGTGCAAGGGGATTACAACTCCCAATTTCTGAGATTTGGAGAAGCTGATCTTCAGGTTTGAAAGGGTGCTGTATATGTCGAATGCCCGAAGGAGGTTTGGTAGTGAAATCGTGGGGTTTGTTAAGGAGAAAAGTAAATCATCTACATAGGCTGATATTTTACACTGGGAATTACCTACTAGTAGTCCTTGTATGTCTGGGTTCAGTCTGATATTAACGGTTCTAAAAGACAAGGAACGGTTCTAAAAGACAAGCCAAAAAGAAGGGGCGATAAAGGGAACCCTTGCCTTGCTCCACTCCCAATGGAGAAGGGGGCAGAAAGTAGGCCATTTGCTTTTACTTGAGCTGTTGGATTA
Organism: Lithobates pipiens; assembly: GCF_037356315.1. Lineage (NCBI taxonomy): Eukaryota > Metazoa > Chordata > Amphibia > Anura > Ranidae > Lithobates > Lithobates pipiens. Next base: position 562,954,613 of record NW_027507758.1, on the reverse strand, counting down.
GAGTAAATCCCACTTATCCAGCCAAGCATTCCTTCCAAGGCCGATGTGTCGGAGTACTGAGAACATGAAGTTCCAGTTCACTTGATCAAATGTTTTTTCTGCATCGTTACTTAAGACACATGGGGGTCCCTTAGAGGTCGCTACATGGAGGTAGTTAAGGACTTTGATGGTGTTGTCTCTTGCCTCCCTAGTGGGGATAAAGCCCACCTGATCTAAAAGTACTAATTTCTGGAGGTGCCGAGCTAGGCGGGTCGCTAAGATCTTAGAGAACTGTTTCAAGTCAATATTTAAGAGTGAGATGGGTCAGTGGTAGAGATTATTGGTTGGAAATGCGAACGTGACACTCTGCTGGTAAGGGTAACGGTGCAAGAGCCCGCAGTAGCCCCGCCGGATGCGTGCCGTGAGCCCCCAGACACGCAGACTCGAAGAGATTGGCTCTCGGTGACCAGCAATTGAGAAAGAAGCACGGTAGACGCGGGTTACGGAATGGCTGAGTGGCAGGCGGCATTGCACACCCCATACAGGAACCGCCGGGAGCCGTTGGAATATCCGAGGTCCGCCCAATTCGATCGGGTAAGAAGCCCTTTGTGTTTCGTGGCAACAACAAAACCATTGACTACCTCCTATGAGCTCATACTACACCCCCACCTGAATATCAATTCCATAAATCTATAAAGGACTGTCAAAATTAGAGATTGTGGATGGAGGTTGCACTATAGGTTTGAACTTAAACAGATCAATGGCTTAACAGAGACTTGTTTGAAATATCAAGGCAGATACAAGTGTACGTATTATGTGAAGAGACCTTCATAGGGGTGAAATACCGATATTTTTTAATCCCCAAGTTTAAGGTATTGAGCTGGCATCATTTTGTAACTAATGGAAGGTTCTACCTGTGATAACCAATTTGGCTGAACTACAAGAGCCAGTAGTGTTCTATGTGCTTTGTGTATTATCCTCCACTGATGCAGGATGATGGGACTATGAGAATTTCCTTTTTATTTTCTGTTTTCCTCCTGAAGGTTAATTACATGTGCTTTTAGCCCAAGGACATCAGGTGGAGGTATAAGAGATATCTCTCTCCCACTAGGGGGGGCGATAAGAGGAAAACGCTGCGATACATAGAATCAGGAAGCCTAAATAACTATGAAGGGTTGTCCCCAGAGAGGGACGGACCCCAAGAGTGCACGAGAGAATTTAAACACCAGCTCAATTCAGAAATACCTTAAGGACGGCAATTTAAAGAGCTCAGGAATGGGAAAAAAAAGAAGGAATTGGAGAAGCAAAGGGTATAACAGGAAAACAAATCCAGGGAGGAAACAGGCTTAGAGGGGTCATGTGCACTAAACGAGCCTGTTGAACAAGGGGATATGGCACAAATCCCCACAAAAATAGAAGTGATGGAAATGTTTAGCAATTTAGAAACTTCAATTAAATCAGAAATTAACAGCGCAAGGATGGATATGGCCCATTTGCTAAGGAGGATACTACTGGAAAACAAGTGCAAGAAATAATGGGACTTAAATCTCAAGTGGAGGCTCTGCAAATTAACCAGAAATATCCTATAAAAGTTGGAAGCGCAGGAAAACCAAAGTAGACGCCAAAACCTACGCATCAGATCCCTTCCTGAACAGCAAGGGGAGGATTTGACGCAAAAAATGAAAAAGATATTTAACCCTATCTTAGGTAGAGTAGGAGAGGCTCTAAAAATAGACCGAGTCCATAGGATCAGGAAACCTCTGGGGTTGAGAGAAGGGATACCTCGAGATGTTATTGTTAAGTTTTATGCTTATGAGCATAAAAATAAGATTTGGAGCAAACTTAGAGGAATACCCCCACTACAATTTGAAGGAACTGAGATTCAAGTTTTTTCCGATTTGTCAGCAGAGACACTCACTCGGAGACGAAAATTGAAACCCCTCTTAGACTCTTTGAGGGCGGCAAATTTAAAATATAGTTGGGGTTTCCCGCCATCGCCATTAGTTTATAAAAAAGGGAGGACAGCCTGATTGAGGTTTCTAGACTATCTACAAGAGTTTTGTAAAAATATTTGGACATTCCAGTCCCTAGCATTCTATGAGCGGATAAGGCAGTACAAGTTCCCTGGATAAACTTAATATAAAAATCAAGATAGAATTAAATTTTTTGACATATAATGTCAAGGGACTTAATTCCCCGATTAAGAGACTTAAGATCCTCAGAGAAATTAAACAATGACAGGTCGATGTGTTTTTTTATTTTTATTTTTTCTACAAGAGACTCATCTTACGCAGGAAACCAATATAAAAATATAGTCAAAAGACTTCCCCACTTGGTACTATAGTGACTCCCCCATAAGGGGAGCAAAGGGGGTGGCAGTCGGGTTCTCGAAGGAAATAAAATTCAAGGTACTAGACAGAGTGTCCGACCCGGAGAGAAGACATATACCCTGGCCAACCTCTACTGCCCAAATAAAAACCCGACAAGATTTTTGAAGCACGTGCTGAACCAGTTGGAGGGTTTTAAGGCAGGAGAGTTTATCCTAGCGGGGGACTTTAACTTCGGCCTGGACCCTATGATGGATAGTACGTCCCGTGCGCAGGGGACGAGTAAAGTTCAATTAAAAGAGATAAAACTCAAACTGCATCAATGTCAACTGATATATATTTGGAGGGTAAAACATGCTAAGTCTAAAGATTATACCTTCTTCTCCCCTGTGCACGGGACTTACTCAAGATTAGACTATATTTTCATAGAATGCTGGATCAAGTGTGGGAAGTAAAGATCGAAACAATGTCATTATCAGATCATGCCCCGGTATTTATGAAGATGAGGATTCCGGGGACTCAAAGAGCATAGTTTACATGGCGGTTAAACAAAAGTCTGCTACAGGAAGAGGGGACAGCTGAAGTACAGAAATAAATTGGAGTTTTAATTTCTTGTATAATGATGCAGGGGAAATCTCGGCAGCCTCCCTATGGGAAGCACATAAGGTATACATTACAGGGATTCTCCTCTCCATAGGGGCAAGAAAAAAGAAAAGGGAAAAAACATTAAGAATCCCACAGAATAATTTTTTAGACTAGAACAAGAACATTAAAACCATAGGGGTCATCAATAGGAGTTTTTTCATGCATTGGTAAATAAAAGAGAAGAGCTTAATGACATTTTGGAGCAAGATTCTAGGAAGGAGATTAATAGAATTTTACGAGATAAGTACGGTATCATTGGGGAGATAAATCAAGTAAACATGTGTCCAGGTTGGTGAAAAAGAAAAGGGAGGATAACTTAATCAAATTAGAGGAAGGAAAACTCTCAAAATAATTTCATTTCTTGGACAAAAGACATTAAAGTACCTAGGAGTAAGGTTAACTGATACCTTGGAGGAAAACCTATCTGTTAACTTATATACCTTTATTAGACGATATAAGAGGAAAAACGATCAAAAAGTGACAACTAGCCCCCTGTCGTGGTTTGGGCGAATAAATTAGATAAAAATGATAGCTCCTAAAATCCTCTACAAATTTCAGATGCTCCCCATATCAATCCCGCAATCATTTTCTAGAACTTAAACCACTTAACAGCGGGCCCATAGCCGAATGACGGCTACAGGGCGGTTGTTGAACTCTGAGAGGCCGTCATATGATGTCCTCCCAGAATTTCGGGTGCGCATCCGTGACCACCGGGTCCATAGGACCCGGCGCATCACGGATCACGGTACACGGCCTCTCATCGCGGCCATTTACCATGTGATCACTCCGTCAAATGACAGAGTGATCACTTGTAAACAAACCCTCCCCTCTCTGTACCGATTGGTACAGCGGAGGGGGAAGAGATCGGTGTCAGCAGCGCTGTGGGTTGGATCTGCAGTGCCCACAGTGCTGCTCACTGAAAATTAACCCCTCAATTCCCTGCCATTTTTTCTATTTTTTTATTTTATTTCAGGCTTCCTAGCCTAGAGGTGAGATATGGGGTCTTATTGACCCCATATCTCACTGTAAAGAGGACCTTTCATGCCATATTCCTATTACAAGGGATGTTTACATTCCTTGTAATAGGAATAAAAAGTGATCAAAATTTATTTCTGTGGAAAAAAATGTCAAACTAAAATAAAGTAAAATTAACAATAAAAAAAATAAAAAATTATTGCGCCCCTGTCCCCATGTGCGCCCATGCAGAAGCGAACGCATACGTAAGTCCCACCCACATATGAAAACGGTGTTCAAACCACACATGTGAGATATCACTGCCAATGTTAGAGCGAGAGCAATAATTCTGGCCCTAGACCTCCTCTAACTCAAAACATGTAACCAGTAAAAAAATTAAAAACGTCCCCTATGGGGATTTTTAAGTAGCGACGTTTGGCGCCATTCCACGAGCGTGTGCAAATTTGAAGAGTGACATGTTAGATATCTATTTACTCAGCGTAACTTCATCTTTCACATTATGCAAAAACATTGGGCTAACTTTACTGTTTTTTTTTTTATTTTTTTAGCACAAAACCGTTTTCCAAAAAAACACGGTCGAAAAATTGCTGCGCAAATACCGTGCGTGATAAAAAGTTGCAAGGACCACCATTGTATTCTCTAGGGCTAAAAAAACAAATATAATGTTTTGGGGTTCTATGTAATTTTCTAGCAAATAAATTATGATTTTTACATGTAGGAGAGAAATGTCAGAATTGGCCTGGGTGCTCCCAGCATGTTGGGCCTCTATATGTGGCCACGCTGTGTAAAAGTCTCACACATGTGGTATCGCCATACTCGGGAGTAATAGCAGAATGTGTTTTGGGGTGTAATTAGTGGTATGCATATGCTGTGTGTGAGAAATAACCTCATAATATGACAATTTTGTGAAAAAAAAAAGGGAAAAAAAAAAAAATCTTGATTTTTCAAAGAATTGTAGGAAAAAATTACAATTTTAAAAAACTCATCAAGCCTCTTACTAAATACCTTGGAATGTCTTCTTTCCAAAAAGGGGTATTTGGGGGGTATTTGTACTTTTATGGCATGTTAGGGTCTCAAGAAATGAGATAGGCCATCAGTCCTTCAGGTGTGATCAATTTTCAGATATTGGCACCAAAGCTTGTGGACTCTATAACTTTCACAAAGACCAAATAATATACACCAATTTGTACTTATTTTTACCAAAAATATGTAGTAGTATAAATTTTGGCCAAAATGTATGAAGAAAAATTACTAATCTGCTAAATTTTATAACCAAAACGAATAATTTTTTTTTTTTTCTTTTACAGAATTTTCGGTCTTTTTTTCTTTCATAGCACAAAAAATTAAAAACCCAGCGGTGATTAAATACCACCAAAAGAAAGCTCTTTGTGTGAAAAAAAAAAATGACAAAAATTTCATATGGGTACAGTGTTGCATGACTGAGTAATTGTCATTCAAAATGTGAGAGCACCGAAAGCTGAAAATTGGTCTGGTTATTAAGGGTGTTTAAGTGCCCAGTGGTAAAGTGGTTAAAGGGTATAATATCTTGCTTTATATGGCGCAATAAGGAAAAAATAAAAAAAGTGTCCTGATGTTCATTAGGGGCATATAATGTTGCTACAGTAATTTGCACTTCACCTATAAGTCCCTTGTTAAACACAAAGCATCTGATCTTGGATAACAGCTTGGCATTGCCATGGTAGGTTACTGGATAGTAGTATAGACACCCCTTTGGTTATGGCTGCAGGGTTAGTGTCAAGGGGGGGGGGGGGGAAGTATCTTTTTTTGAGAATTGGAAGTTTATCATTTTTAAAATGAGTTTCCTGTATAAAGGCCACATCAGCCTGAGAACTCCTTAGCTCATTTAATAGCATGCATCTTTTTTCAGTTATATTCAGACCTTTTGCATTTAATGACACCACTTTTATGAAATACATTGCCATGTTATCAAGGGGAGAGGGGGAGGGGGGGAGGGGGGTGGATGGGAAGGAGAAGGAGGATGGAGATCACAGAGAAGGAGGGTGGAGAGGCAAAGTGAGTGGTGCTGGAGAGGGAGGTTAGAGGGGAGGAAGAGGAAAAGTTATCTAGGTGGAAGAGGGGGGTTAAAAAGAGAATACAGCTCAGAACAGAACGTCCTGAACTAACTAAATATGCAAGTAATAAACTTATTATATCATAGCACGACCGGTAATCCAGCAGTGTACGCTAGCCTACTTGGGGGAAGGGATAGTCAGTGGCCCATAAGAGAGGACCTGACCCTTCCATCCACCCCAGTAGAAACAGAAGTGTAAAACGAAGCAAAGTAAATACTGATAACATGAAGAACTCAAACCTTATTCAAAAAGCCAAATGCATGAGATAAACCTATAACGTCATCGGGTCACCCTGCACTAGGGAGGGTTACCTACAGGGTGCAGCGTGTCACCCGAGAGCTGCACTTCAACTAGCAGAGTCTATTTAATCCCCAAAGTTTGGCATTTAGCTCTTGTGGCGTTTTCCAACAATCTGAAGCTCACTGCTCGGGGACCATTTTATCTACCCATAGGTTTAGTTGGATTTATATGACTCTGTGGTACTCGAGGCTCCTTAGGTGTATCGAGTGTCCCCTCAATTTATGCTCAGGAGCATAAGACCGTCCCGTCCCGTCCCCCTCAAAACAAAAAAAGTGCTGGGAGGCAGGGACAACCAAGCTGTTTCTGCACCAATTGGCCTCTAAGCCCCCCCCCCCCCCCAGTCCCATTTAGGATCCAGAGGAGATGAGCTCCAAGTCAAGTGGGTCATACGCCCATCGTCCCCACCTGCCACTCGCAGCCCCCGTATCAACTTGTATACAGGCCCATCCCACCATTCCCTTTCTTGGGAGATGACCCCCGAAAGGGATGTTGGAGCACCCCCTCCATGGTAGCCCCCACGGTGTAATAATAAACTCCACTCAATGTGCATCATAATAACAAGCCGACACATTGCATAGTATTGTGCAAGTTAAACCTTAAAGAGTAGTGGCAGTGTTCAAGCACAGACAGGAAAGTTAAGGCTGCACATATCCAGGCACAGTGCTGGGGTAGTTCCATTCAGCCCATTGAGGTATGGGAGACGTCTGAAGATGGCAGGTGTGTGAAGGGGGATGCTTCTTCGCAACTAATACATCAGGGGTCAGGGTTTCTATGCCCAATACAGGCCAGTAGCTGGTATGGCATCACCTTCCATGGTTATGGAGTGAGCAGCAAAAACTCGCTCAATGAGAAGGTGGGGTCAGGGCAATCATGCCACGCTTTGGAGCCGGGGAGGTGACAGTGCGCCACGGGTGAGAACTAGCCTTGCATCAAACAAACAAAAACAAAATTCAACAGTTCAGTGTCAGTTCAAGAGCTGAAAGTTAAGTGTTGTAAAGGGGCTCAACTAGGCACAGAGGGTTACATGGAGAGGGTAAATGGCACAGAGTATGTGTCAATGCGGAATATGTTGGCTGCAGCAAATGGTTACTCACGCCTCCCTGGTCACGGAATGAGAGCCAGCCAGTCCGGGACCACGATCGGCTCCGCTGCCAGGAAGACAAAGAGGGCTGGTAAGGATTCTGGCAAGTGAAGGAAGAAGGAGCGTTGGTTTTTCCAGAAGGTGAGCGATAGTGGGAAGCCCATCGGTATGTGACCTCCAGGCTTTTGGCTAGGTCTAGGAGCGGTTTCAGAAGGGCTCGGACTTGCAGCGTTGCCCTGGAGAGGTGTGGCAGGATCTCGACCGCTGCGCCGTCAAATTCCAAGTCCCCTGCTTCCCATGATTTGCGTGCTATGTCCTTAGGAGCATAGTGATGCAGTCGGCAAATCACATCTCGGGGTCTGGAGGGGTTGTTCAACCGGGGGCCCAGGGCTCTGTGTATCCAGTCAAATTCCATCCGATCTGGGAGTAGTTCACCTACTACACTCTTGAATGTATCTGTACTCGGGGCTGCTAGGTTTGCTGGGCCCGTAGCTTCTGGTAGGCCACGGAGCCACAGATTGTTCCTCCAGGTCCAGTCCTCCATCTCCTCCATGTGCAGCTGTAGATCCACCACTGCTGCTTTGAAGTGCCTCTAGAGCTGACACTCTCTGGTCTATTGTGGACACAGAAGCCTCCCCTGCCGTGAGTCTGGTGGCCAGGTTCTGGAACGCTTGCTTGACGGTGCAGATTTCCTTCCTGTGAGCTGCTTCCACGCACCCCACCAGGGCCTCAAAGATGGCTTTCGCTGGCAGATCTTGGAGAATAGGTTTCAGTTCTGCGTCTGCTCTGTAAGTCAGGGGTAGGTGCGGTGAGAGTTCCTTGGGTCTGTCGATGGAGCAGGCAGGGTGTTGGGGTAGATCTCCAGGCTTAGGGACCCTGTAGGGGAGGCAGGAGAAGCAGGCGGGTCGAGGCCCAAAGAGTGTGGTGCATGTGTGTCCGCCATGTTGAATTCTGGGGCGTTAGACTGGGAAAGTTGCAAAAACTGCCGAATCTCATCTGGAGATGGGACAACTTGTGTCGAATTTGTGGTCTTCTTGTTCCGTTTAGCTGTACGCTTCTTGGATGGGAGAATTATGTGAGAAATGGGAGGTACGCAAGTTGGGGTAGATAGGAAACGGTCAGGAGCTCAGCTCGTGCACGTCTCTACTCGGCCATGTCCAGACCATGCCCCCTGCCAGAAACTTTTTGAATGCAAAGAGATTTATCGTCTCAAACAGAACTGTAGGAGAGAGGGTTAGGGCCAGGACACCCTTAGGTAGATGCAAAGATAATTAGCAGAGGATGTCTATAGGTAGACAGCTATACAGGTGAAATCCTCCAGCCAGACACCACTTCTATATGAGGACCGCTGTCTCCTATGGCAAAAATCTTGTAGCTGTTACGAACGGTAAAGGTATTCAACTATCTACAACACAAATAGTTCTCTTTACCCCACATTCACTCACTGTGGGTCTTCACTCAATGAGCTCCCAGTCTCTCACTCGACTTCAGATCCCCTGAGCTCTTTCACTGCAGCACTCAGTATCTTCCTCAAGCGTCACCCCCTCTTCACTGTTGGGTCCCTGGCTTGGCACTCACAGATACTCTTCAAGCTGCACCCCTGCTGACAGGTTAGATACCTGGCTTGGCACTCCACAAGAGTTACTTCTGCTGTCCCGCAGGCAACTTGGAACTTGCTGAAGTTTTTCCAGTTCTTCACCATCCCTGGCTGGCAATAAGTCTGCTCTGTTACTGGCTTCATCTTACTCACAATGGTCTCTGGTGGCAAGGTGGATGGCCCCTTAGTGGCGACAGCTTTCCTTCTACCCTTGACCATGACTGGTTCCCCGGCCGGCATGACTGCTGCTTCTGGTTTGACTACAAGGCCGCAGTCCCAAACCTATCCTGCTTCTCGATAGGCCCTCAGACAGCCTAGCAGCTAGATGTCCCCAGGATAGGCCTTAGGTTTTGGTGAAATCAAATGACCTCCTAACAATTGGCCAAGGCAACTAATCGCTTGGCAAATAAATTTAATAGCAACCCCGCCTAAACATCCGGGTACTACATATGTATGTACATACACACATACATATATGAAAAACACATGCGAACATCAATTTTATACCACATTTACACTTGGGGACAGTAAAAATTGGTGTTGAAACAGTTTGTGCCCCTGACTGCCCACCTTAAGCTTACATGAGGGCCAGAGGGGATGGTACATATGTTGTGGCCGTGATGCTTTTCAGCCACCAAAAAAATAAAAAATAAAAATAGGTAAGAAGGATGCAAGGATATGCAGTAGCCCCACCAAACTCAACCTGTTCAAGTGAATAGGGCCACAACGCAATTGCAAGTAATTTAGCATGGTGATGTGGACTTTCAGAGGTTAAAAAAGGAATCCAGGCGGTGACATATCTTCTCCCAGCCTCCTGTCAACTGCCTTCTGAAATTCATTCCACTGCAGATAACTTTTCAGAGGTCAACGCAAGGGTAAAAGATCCCCACCAATACACTCAAAAACTGTAAACAAGAACCAAATAATAAAGCTCACACCAAACCCATATAATCTTGCCAGTATAAGTTGTCGATCACAGAAAAAGTGGGCTTGTGAATTTCCCTGAAAATTTGATTCAGGAAGACAGGTGGGCTGGCATTTAGTGCAATTCTGGTGTTTTTCAACCTAGCAAAGTTCTGAGTACCCAGTGATTGTTCCTCTGCCAATCACTGACCATCTTACCTTGGATTTTCCAGTGTTTTATCATCACCAGCAAACTGAACTGTAGGGTGCTGGCTGTAGTCTCGGTTCCAGCCAAAAAAAGTTCAAATACAGAAATCAGCAGATTCTCCTGGCAGAACTCGCTGTTCCTCACATCTTTTTCCTGCAATTTAGAACCAGAATTGTGAGTTTTGGTCTGTGCGAGACTTGAGTATGAGCATTTTGTTCCCCAGCAGCACCTATAAGACTCCCTGTCAGATTTATAAAGCAGGGAGACCAGAAGCCCTGGGTACCAAATGGATGAATGTAGCATTAGGCTAAACTAATACAAGCCAAAAAAAACGAATTTTTTAAAGTTATAAAAGGCCAGTGTGTGTAAAAAGTTTGTATAGTCTATATCCTTTAGATTTCTCAAAACTAATATGAGGTCAAACCTAAAAACTTTCAAGTTGTATGCAATCAGACAGGCCCTTGCACTTCACAGTTAAAAGGTAAAAAAAATTGTATAAGGCCAGCTTTTTTTTTAATTTTGTTACTATTTTCAGCATTTCAGAAAATTCCAAACATTATCTTGAAACATATACAATGTAGTTCATCTTATCAGTTCCCGTCCTCCCCCTTACCAATAGTGAAATGGGGGAGGGGGCGGGAACCACACAAAAAAGGAAAAGAAGAGGGGAAAAAGGAAAGAAAAAAAAATCCAAAAAAAGGAAGAAGGGGGAGGTTGGGGGACCTACGACAAATGTAAATATACCATATAGAACTATTGGGGAACTACCGTATAAAATCCGCCAGAGTAGCAGTTTGAGAAGCTCTGGCAGGTTTATTGTGAACAGAGAAAATAGTGTTCTATATTTTCTAAAGACTTGATAATTCTAAATCTGTGCCAGGAGAAGTATTGGGCAGGACGGAGCCTTCAATCCTGTGTTCATGCTTTGCTAATTGCTGGCAGCCTGTGTGAGTGCACACATATGCAAGGCCAGTACAAGCTCGATGCGAGTTACTACAGTGGCAGGTGTAATTTATATTATAATATATATATATATATATATATATAATCACTTTATTCAAGTTAACATTTTCATTATTACAATTTTTATTTTTATACTGTGACCAGCGCAATACCATACTAATGCTGTACTACTCTGGTGAGGGGATCAGGATTTTTTTCTTTTTGTAAGCACATTATAATTGCTTATAAGTGTGATAATCACTGTTATAAGCAAACATTTTTTAAAAACGAAATCCATTCTGTGTGTACCATAGTACACACGGAATGGTATGAATGGAAGCCATTCATTGTACAAATTGCCATGTGAGCTACTGTGATTGGTCACAGCGATCACATGGTACCAGCAGCGGCCTGGTACACTGATCTGTCATCTGCTGTGTCCAGTGGACACAGCGGATGATGATTCACGCCATGGTGTACGATCCTAGGAGGATGTCAAGACATTTACTCAGGATGGGAGAGCTCCCGCTCAGCCTATACACCAATAATGGCTGAGCAGGAGGTGGTTAAGTTATTCAGGTGCAAGTGCTCCTATACCTCTAACTGGGTGCGTCAGTGGGGATCGAGCAATATTAAGAGTCATGTCAGAACAGAGGACATATCAACATCATCGGTGCCTGTGGGGGCAAGTGCTACACCATGACTAGAGCCTGAAATGGCTGAAATTGGTGAGATTTCCCCCATTTCACCCAATGGCTGAGATATGTTATGCTGGATTTTAGCCCATAAAGGATTCAATAGAGGATCTTCACTATGGCGCTAACTTTGTTTGAGATGTTCTTCACTGGGTGGATTGCAGTGGCTATAGTTTGTGCACTGGTGTCTCATCTACTGAACTGGGAATGGGGTAGAATGCAGCTCATTGCCTTTGAAAAGTTTGTGAATGGGTGGTAGTACCATGGGTTGGAGGCATGAGAGCGACAATAGAATGCATGCATTACTGAAGCACTGCTCTTTAAATCTAGGAGCAATCGCTATAGTACACTTTAGGTGTGTATTCTAGATACTTTTGCAGATGATTATGGAACTTGAGCAAGATGAGCATGGGCAATAGGTATTGGGAGAGCTAGAGGGGGGGGAGGGGGGGAATAAATAAAAAATCTTGGTCTGGCTAGAATCATCAGAAAAGTGCTAGAGGGTCACACAAGATAGACAGAACGCAAGTGAGGGGTCAAAACCAGCCAACCAAGAATGGGACAAAGAAGGTGAGCTGAAAAATAGTTGAGCCAAGGGCCAATAGCTATCCTTCCTGGAAACTTCTCGGCTAGGAACAGACTGGCTAGGCCGCATTCCATCCCTCGAGACAGACACTGTCGGTGCATACGAGACCTGCTGCTACACTGTTCGCTGCCTGCACCATACTGGGGGTGCACCTGGTCGGGTTGACCTCCCTTGGGTAGTTGTGCTTGCCTGAACTACAATGCAGTTCTGCTATTGCCTCTGAACTGAGTGTTACTACCATTGCACCCTGCTGCACCTTCATTGGCAAAACTCAGTCCACGTTGGAAAGGAAAGGCAGAAACATGAAGGATCCAACCACTAGAGAATAATACCCACATAAAATTTGGCATCACAATCTAAAATTTTTGTAGTCGGCTTTTTCATTCTTGTTTTTTCTGCAATTCATTTTATAGTTTTGAACTTGCTGTAGGGCGATTTGTAGGTACTTCATGTTAACATCCATCAAAAGATATGTAAAAATAAATAAAAAAAAAAAAAAAAAAAAAAACAGAAAAAGAAGAAAAAAGGAGTAGCAGCAATAATGTCCTGAACTAAAAATCATGGCTGGAGTTTCACCTTAACTTAACCAAGGATAGTTTATCTATGACTGTACTGCATGAAATATATGTTAACCAACACTGTAGTTGTGTGTTCAGGTACCATTCTAAATAAATGGCACAGCAATATGCTGCAGCTTGTGCATATTGTACTGCACATTATCAAAAAGTACAAGCCTAAATGGACCATCAGCATAAGAGTATTTATTGGCACTTTACACTATAACCTTATGTACACAGCATCCCATTACCTTGTTGGCCTGAATGAGGAAGCTGTCTATGAAGTCTCCAGGGGAATCTAGATCCAGGGATCTCCTGTGGGAGTCAATTTCCTCACGTATAAAAGATTTCACATGCTCGCAGTCTGCAAATACCTTCTGATGGGGACCAGGAACACGCTTCATTAAACTGTCAAATGCAGCATATGCCTTAGGAGGAAGAGGAGAAAGATTAGGTGCTCTAGTTTTGAACATTTATTCTTAAAGTAAACATGAGCCCATACTATGTACAGTAGTTATGTATTTTAGCTATCAGTAAATAAGCTTTAAAATAAATCCTGACTTCTGTAGCTGAAGGTAATATGGAAAAATGAATGCCCAAAAAGACTCTGAAACCACAGATCATTTTATTTATCTGACAGAAGGAATTTCATACTCCCAATTCTGTGGGACTTTCCTAGAATATAAAAAACTAAAATAAAAATTCAGACGACCCATATATCTTTGCCAAACTCCGTAACTGGAAATTGGAATGCTTGTACCAGCACCTGCCTCCACACCCATGTACACATTGCCAGGCAGAGTGATTTTCTGCACAATAGTATGTGCATAGTTCCAGTAATGACCTTGCTGCATAGGAACCAACATGGGACACAAAACTGCATGCAAGTTTATGCTACTTTTCTGTCTCCCACTGGCCACCAATATTTGGGGGTGGGGGGAGGGGGTCACTAACCTCCAATGCATAAGGATTGGGGTAAAGGTGGCTATACACTTGTTTTAAGAACGTTCATTTGCTTTTCTAATAGTGATGTCAGATTGATTTGTTTTCGACTGCAGTTTTTGCAGAAGCAGGACGGCAATTTTTTCTTTAACGACAAGAGTCACGTCAAACTTCTGCCATGACGGTGGAACCTTATGTAAAAGGATATAAAGTTTTTATGAACGCAAAACTCACCAATACATTTTTTAGCACCACATCTCAAAATTAGATAATAAACCAATGGATATAATGGGGACTTTATAAGTGTAAATCAAAGAAGATATCAAATATAATGTATAAAAGATTTTTTTTGAAAGCCAAAATAAGAATTCAAGTATAAAAAAACATGGAACAAGAAAAAGGAAATATAGCAAAAGCAAATGCAGTCAATTACAACATTAGCCACACAGCAAAAGATGATGCACTTCCCAACATGTTTCGCCCATATGATGGACTTCCTCAGGGGATGCTGGTCACTTGCAAGATACAATGCCTTCTATATCTCCTACAAGGGGACCAAACACTGCTGGGATAGTTAGATGCATTAGCTGCCTCAAGGCAAAACATGCGCTACAGGTGACCATAGATGGTAAAAAAAAAAAAAGACCAAAAAAGCAGACTCAGCAGCTAGCTTGATATCGAGGGCCAAAAACTCCCAATGTTCTGATCCTTTATAGAGTATCTAAATACAAGGTGCTGTGTGTGTAGGTCCCTCAATTCCCACCATGGGAATCATCTTTTGCTGTGTCGCTAATGTTGTAATTGACTGCATTTGCTTTTGCTATATCTTTTTTCTTGTTCCTTGTTTTTTTTTTATACATGAATTCTTATTTTGGCTTTCAAAATAAAAGAATTATTTTATACATTATATTTGATGTCTCCTTTATTGATTCGCACCTATAAAAGTCCTCATTTTGTCCATTGGTTTATTATGTAAAATGCACTGACCACTAAACAGCACCAGGTGACCCATCCCTTCCTGTTTCCAACACAGAGAGTGGACCTTGTGTTTGAGAACTGCAAAGGCCTGTAGAAGAAGTCCTTTAGAACCCCTATACAGCGGTCTCCCTTATTCTGCCTTCTGTATCAGCTGAGTTCCGAGGTGCACTCTCATAGAGGAGGACTCAAATTTCACTAAAGAGTGGCAACTCCTACTGTCCCCAGGAACTGATGCTACCCGTTATGTACCATACCTTAATAAGACCTAATGCAGAGACTACAATACACTGCTACTTTAACCAGTGAATTTATTTACTCTCAGAGCATTTTTAACCACAAAAGGAGAATCTCCAGACTCTGCTCCATTCTCAACCTGTACTACTACACGCCATACTACTGCCATTACTATTTAGGTACTATGTTGGACAAGAAAATACAGATGCATGGGTGTTTAAAAACTCACAAACCATTAGCACCATGAGGAGAGATCTGTCCTCTGCTATGAAGACTTCCAATTCCAACCCCAGCAAGGATGAACAAGGTCAAAGAGTGTAAATGTGTTCTGGAAACCCTCCCCTCAGCATATCACAGAGTACTTTCCTAAACTCCGAAGCTTTAGATGACAATTCAGACATACCTGAACAATATCATGACATCTTCTAGCCACTTCAGCCCTGAAATTTTACTTTCCTTAATGTCCAGGCCCTTTTTTATGATATGACACTACGTTACTTTAACTTAAAATTGCGTGGTCGTGTGACACTATTAAAAAATAAAATAAAAATCGATGCCCTTTTTTACCCCTCAAAATAGAGCTATCTTTTGGTGGTATCTGATCACCTCTGTTTTTTTTTTTTTTTGCGCTATAAACAAAAAAAATGACCGACAATTTTGAAAAAATAAAAATAAAAAAAAATCGAAATCTCTTTCATCAATTTAGGCAAATATTTATTCAGCTGCATATTTGGGACTATCTGAATGGTGAACTGCTGAGCTTGGTCTTGGATCAGGCAGCAGAGCAGGTCTGGGTGCACACCTGTGCAGTGACATTGTGACACACATCAAGCATGGCTTTTGTTCACACGCCCCACTGCCCGATCTGAGGCCAACCACAGCAGTTCACTATTCCGCTGGCTTTATGACTCACTTGCACAGTTCAGAGGCTGCAACAAGTGGATATTATTTAAAAGCCTTTTCTCGCCAGCTGCTTAACACACCAAGCACCAAGGTGCAAAGGTGTGTGTAAGGGGACACTGATGGAAGGCGACATTGGGTGCTCTGCTGCAGGGTGGCACACTGGGGGACTCTGCTGCAGGGTGGCACACACGCATGGCGGCCATCTCCAAGTCTGGGGGCCCCATAATCTCCTATTGCCGGGGGCTCCATGAATTGTCAGTCCATCCCTGCTAAGGTAAGACACATGGATCATTGTCCCTGCTTTCCGGGAACACAGGTTCCATGCCTTCCCTACTGACAAAAAGGCACATTGCCATTCTGCTTGTGTATTGAATGATCGGTGGGTGTCGGCAGACAGAGTTTATGGTACCCGCTGATTGGCTCCCGCTGTGCAACATCACAGTGGGAGCAAACCACCGGCGGTGCACTTTCACGCCCACTACCCGGAAGTGCGGGATCACAAACACACACGTGAGCCTGCACGCAGCCGCCGCCCTGTAGCAGAAAAATTGCTATAGGGTGGTCGGCAAATGGTTAAACTTGACTATGCAGCCATGTTTACCCACTTAGAAAAAAACACTGAAAAAGGGAAAAATAAATAAATAAATAAAGTCACAGCATTGAGGGATGACCTCGGACACTTAATCATGTGCCAACCCACTCTTCAAAGCATCAGGGTATCTTCAATACAATGTTACTACCATGAAAAGGAGTAGACCGATGTATGGAGGTTCCTGTAGTTTTTTCACAATTTTGAAGGAGCCACGTGTCAACGGATCTTGCGAGACAAGTGCTACAAAAATGGCAGGGTCCAAACCCACTTATGTATACTCTAGAAAATCAGATATGATATAAAAGACACAGATGGGGATTCCCATTTTCTTTACTCATATCTACAGGGGATAAGACAAAAATCCTCTGAACTAGATGATCACCCATCTCTCGATCATGCAGATCCTCACTCCTGCACTTCGATGATGCCTTAACCCCTCTCCAATCTCCCTTGTGCTTTTGTAGCAATGCATTATTTTGAAAGTTTAGCAGGCACCATTTCAGAAAGTCACATAGTGACAACTATTTACATGCTTACTTGTGATTCATCCGATAAAGAACTCAAGCTGATACAAGGGATAATCATCTGCCTGGGGACACAATGTGGCCCTATAGAATTAAAATGCCTGCTAAGGCAGATGTATTTTTACACTGGCGTTACGAGCCATTATTGTTTATGTTGCTAATTTGACATCTGGATGGCAATTTTGTATGCAAGTTGTTTTCTTTTAAATAAATGTGGAGTTAAGGGTATATTGCATTATTTTTCCTAAAGAGTTTTGTGGTTTTATTAATTATAAATGTAAATAAACTACATTTTGTAGAATGTAAATATGGGAGTGAAGGCCAAGCGAGTCAAAAAAAATAAAAAAAAAGTAAAAAATGGAATGCCTTCCATTTAACACCGTCGTTTGGAGCCGGGATGAGCTCCCTTCCTAGCCTTGACTCACAGCAGTGGACACAGGACTAGCACTCCTCTAAGCCTGAGTGGCTCACACTACTTTGTTTTTGGTTTTATAAAAAATGAACTACTCTATAGTGCTATAGTCTTTGCTGCGGTTAGTTGCAGGGTTGCCACCAGTCCAGTTTTGACCCATACAGTTCAGGTTTTGAATGATGTATCTGGGTTTCCCCTGTCTGAGACCCGGACACCAGGGCCGCTGACAGGGGGTACTAACAGGCCTCTAGGGGGCCCAAACAGCGGGGGGGGGGGGGATTAGTGCTGTGGGGGACAATTACAGAGGAGAGAAAGGGACGAAAGCCGCCAGGTAGCTGCTGGTACAGTCGTTTTTATTGAATTAAATGTTTAAAAATAATATGTATTGGACTCAGAGCGGTAGGCATATCACTATCTAAGTGAAGTCCACTGCCAGCATTCTCTTGATTCACACTGCTGTGATCACTGAAGGAAGCTGGTACAAGGATAACCTGGGATGCCGTGACCGTCATCAGAGCATTTCAGAGGCTTAACCACGCCTTCAGAGGCTGACAGTTCACTGGAATTTCATGCAGCTCTCTGTACTGGCTTCCTACAGCGATTCAGTGTTAACAGCCGCATTGATCAGGATATGGCAATGGACTTCATCTAGACTGTGATATGACTACTGCTCTGACATTTGTGAGTGCAAAACATAGTTTTTAAATATTTAACTTAAGAAACTACTGCACCAGTGGCTACCTGGAACCTCTCTTCCCTTTTCTCTCCTCTGTAATTGTTCCCTGCCCTGCCGATCCCCCTGCTGTCAGGGCCCCCCTACAAGAGACCCAGTGGTAATGGGTAAGCATAAAAGATTAGTGCTCGATTTTTTCATTGCAGCAGTAGGAGTGGGGATTTTTGATGAAAGGGCAAAGCGGGGGGAGATCAGGCTTACCTGTAGGTACACTGAATACCTCTTAAACCTGCACCGTTTGAGAGATATTCACATTTCATGCAGCCGCTGACACCACCGGCGCATTTGTTCTCTGAAGGGCATGGCAGCAAGACAATTTCAGCAAGGTTTTATCAAACCTGCTGCAGTTGCGGCTCATTCTTTGTTAGAGTTTCCCCCCCTTTTACTCCCTTTCCCTTTTCGTTCTAACCCTGAAAAGCAAACACCTTGAGCATCTATGGCATAAAAACTAAATCCCAGTAAGACATCACCCAGTATAAATCTGCCCTCCAAAAATATAAACTTCCATCTCCGTACTGTCAGACCTATTTTATCACTCTCTTCTGTTTTTAACTATCTACTTTGTTCTTCACTGCTTCCACCCACTAATAGTGATGGCCGAACGGTTCGCCCGGCGGTCGTTTCGCGGCGAATTTCCGACTTTCGCCGTCCGCGGGTTCGAACGCCTTTTTCCGTCGTTCGCCCCGGCGGACTTACGTGTTTAATGTATACAAGAACTTTAACCTTTCGTGACACGTTTATCATGTGTTACAGGACAACCAATTGAGACATGACAGCTCATGGACACTTGGACATTCCCCCTAACCTATAAATACACCCGATCCGGTGGCCATTTTACATTCTTTCTTCTGTCACTGTAGGGAAAGGATCCTGTGTGGAGTAGGGACAGAGAAAACGCTAGCTATTTGGTACACAAAAGTTCTTTTCAGGACTGGTATAGGTGTTAGGTCAGCAGCCTGAGTTTCTTTTGTCAGTTTAGATAAAGGGACAGAGCGCTGTATGCTGCTATTTTAGGGACAGCTCAGCCAGATTAGTCTTTCTTCATCATCATCATCATCATCATCATTAGCTGTTACTATCAGGTCCACAAAAGAGCTGTTCCAGCTAATCGTTCCAGCCTACTCTTTTTTGCCAATTTGTATAGGGACAGGCAGGAAGCAGTGTGTCAGGCAGTGAGGATAATTTTAAAGACTTGCTGTTACTATTAGTTCCACAAAGGTTCTTTTCAGGACTGGTATCAGTGGTACGGTAATAGGCTTGTACACGTATAATATTCTTTCTTCCAAATATAGAAAGAATATTATACTTGACTGCTGCCCTTCTGCTGCAGTCTGCTAATCATTCACAACTCACTTGTTCCACAAAAGTTCTTATAAGGACTGGTAACTTGGTCTGTCTAGGGTGCTACGGTACATAGGCTTGGGTGCGGTACAGTCTGCTGTTCTGTAAGGACCGCTATCGGTCCACAATAGATAGGGTTGCCGTGCACTACTGCTGACCGCTGCCCTATACTGCAGCAGTCCTTCAGCGGTATAGGGACTGACGCACAGTCTGCTAAACACTAATACACAACCTGCTTGGTCCACAAAAGTTCTTATAAGGACTGGTAACTTGGTATAGGGTGCTACGGTACATAGGCCTGAGTGCGTTACAGTCTGCTGTTCTGTAAGGACCGCTATCGGTCCACAATACATAGGGTTGACGTGCACTACTGCTGACCGCTGCCCTATACTGCAGCAGTCCTTCAGCGGTATAGGGACTGACGCACAGTCTGCTAAACACTAACACACAACCTGCTTGGTCCACAAAAGTTCTTATAAGGACTGGTAACTTGGTATAGGGTGCTACGGTACATAGGCCTGAGTGCGTTACAGTCTGCTGTTCTGTAAGGACCGCTATCGGTCCACAATACATAGGGTTGCCGTGCACTACTGCTGACCGCTGCCCTATACTGCAGCAGTCCTTCATTGGTATAGGGACTGACGTACAGTCTGCTAATCACTAACACACAACCTGCTTGGTCCACAAAAGTTCTTATAAGGACTGGTAACTTGGTATAGGGTGCTACGGTACATAGGCCTGAGTGCGTTACAGTCTGCTGTTCTGTAAGGACCGCTATCGGTCCACAATACATAGGGTTGCCGTGCACTACTGCTGACCGCTGCCCTATACTGCAGCAGTCCTTCAGCGGTATAGGGACTGACGCACAGTCTGCTAAACACTAACACACAACCTGCTTGGTCCACAAAAGTTCTTATAAGGACTGGTAACTTGGTATAGGGTGCTACGGTACATAGGCCTGAGTGCAGTACAGTCTGCTGTTCTGTAAGGACCGCTATCGGTCCACAATACATAGGGTTGCCGTGCACTACTGCTGACCGCTGCCCTATACTGCAGCAGTCCTTCATTGGTATAGGGACTGACGTACAGTCTGCTAATCACTAACACACAACCTGCTTGGTCCACAAAAGTTCTTATAAGGACTGGTAACTTGGTATAGGGTGCTACGGTACATAGGCCTGAGTGCGTTACAGTCTGCTGTTCTGTAAGGACCGCTATCGGTCCACAATACATAGGGTTGCCGTGCACTACTGCTGACCGCTGCCCTATACTGCAGCAGTCCTTCATTGGTATAGGGACTGACGTACAGTCTGCTAATCACTAACACACAACCTGCTTGGTCCACAAAAGTTCTTATAAGGACTGGTAACTTGGTATAGGGTGCTACGGTACATAGGCCTGAGTGCAGTACAGTCTGCTGTTCTGTAAGGACCGCTATCGGTCCACAATACATAGGGTTGCCGTGCACTACTGCTGACCGCTGCCCTATACTGCAGCAGTCCTTCAGCGGTATAGGGACTGACGCACAGTCTGCTAAACACTAACACACAACCTGCTTGGTCCACAAAAGTTCTTATAAGGACTGGTAACTTGGTATAGGGTGCTACGGTACATAGGCCTGAGTGCGTTACAGTCTGCTGTTCTGTAAGGACCGCTATCGGTCCACAATACATAGGGTTGCCGTGCACTACTGCTGACCGCTGCCCTATACTGCAGCAGTCCTTCATTGGTATAGGGACTGACGTACAGTCTGCTAATCACTAACACACAACCTGCTTGGTCCACAAAAGTTCTTATAAGGACTGGTAACTTGGTATAGGGTGCTACGGTACATAGGCCTGAGTGCGTTACAGTCTGCTGTTCTGTAAGGACCGCTATCGGTCCACAATACATAGGGTTGCCGTGCACTACTGCTGACCGCTGCCCTATACTGCAGCAGTCCTTCATTGGTATAGGGACTGACGTACAGTCTGCTAATCACTAACACACAACCTGCTTGGTCCACAAAAGTTCTTATAAGGACTGGTAACTTGGTATAGGGTGCTACGGTACATAGGCCTGAGTGCGTTACAGTCTGCTGTTCTGTAAGGACCGCTATCGGTCCACAATACATAGGGTTGCCGTGCACTACTGCTGACCGCTGCCCTATACTGCAGCAGTCCTTCATTGGTATAGGGACTGACGTACAGTCTGCTAATCACTAACACACAACCTGCTTGGTCCACAAAAGTTCTTATAAGGACTGGTAACTTGGTATAGGGTGCTACGGTACATAGGCCTGAGTGCGTTACAGTCTGCTGTTCTGTAAGGACCGCTATCGGTCCACAATACATAGGGTTGCCGTGCACTACTGCTGACCGCTGCCCTATACTGCAGCAGTCCTTCAGCGGTATAGGGACTGACGCACAGTCTGCTAAACACTAACACACAACCTGCTTGGTCCACAAAAGTTCTTATAAGGACTGGTAACTTGGTATAGGGTGCTACGGTACATAGGCCTGAGTGCAGTACAGTCTGCTGTTCTGTAAGGACCGCTATCGGTCCACAATACATAGGGTTGCCGTGCACTACTGCTGACCGCTGCCCTATACTGCAGCAGTCCTTCATTGGTATAGGGACTGACGTACAGTCTGCTAATCACTAACACACAACCTGCTTGGTCCACAAAAGTTCTTATAAGGACTGGTAACTTGGTATAGGGTGCTACGGTACATAGGCCTGAGTGCGTTACAGTCTGCTGTTCTGTAAGGACCGCTATCGGTCCACAATACATAGGGTTGCCGTGCACTACTGCTGACCGCTGCCCTATACTGCAGCAGTCCTTCATTGGTATAGGGACTGACGTACAGTCTGCTAATCACTAACACACAACCTGCTTGGTCCACAAAAGTTTTTATAAGGACTGGTAACTTGGTATAGGGTGCTACGGTACATAGGCCTGAGTGCAGTACAGTCTGCTGTTCTGTAAGGACCGCTATCGGTCCACAATACATAGGGTTGACGTGCACTACTGCTGACCGCTGCCCTATACTGCAGCAGTCCTTCATTGGTATAGGGACTGACGTACAGTCTGCTAATCACTAACACACAACCTGCTTGGTCCACAAAAGTTCTTATAAGGACTGGTAACTTGGTATAGGGTGCTACGGTACATAGGCCTGAGTGCAGTACAGTCTGCTGTTCTGTAAGGACCGCTATCGGTCCACAATACATAGGGTTGCCGTGCACTACTGCTGACCGCTGCCCTATACTGCAGCAGTCCTTCATTGGTATAGGGACTGACGTACAGTCTGCTAATCACTAACACACAACCTGCTTGGTCCACAAAAGTTTTTATAAGGACTGGTAACTTGGTATAGGGTGCTACGGTACATAGGCCTGAGTGCAGTACAGTCTGCTGTTCTGTAAGGACCGCTATCGGTCCACAATACATAGGGTTGACGTGCACTACTGCTGACCGCTGCCCTATACTGCAGCAGTCCTTCAGCGGTATAGGGACTAAGAGTTTTGTCACAGGGTGATTTAAAAAATGACAGGCAGAGGAAGAGGCAGGCCCTTCCGCAGGGGTGGTAGGGGTAGGGCAGGAGCAACAGCCTTGAGCCAAAGTGGGAAGTTGCAGAAGGTGCGTTCAATTACTTTAAAGGACGCACCAGACTTGGTTGAGTGGCTCACTCAGCCTTATTCTTCTGCACCCTCCTCATCCTCTCGATCTGCACCCTCTTCTTCACTCTCTGCTATGTGCACCCCCAAAGACACTACCACCAACAACACCACCACCACCACATACCTTCCGCTTGAGTGCAAATGGGGGCCTTCATGCTCCAGTGTTTTAATAGGGACCCCCGTATAAAAAGCATGAGGGTCAAGGACCAGTACTGGGTGGCAACGTACTTAGATCCCCGGTACAAACACAAAATGGCGGAAATGTTACCGCCGTCGCAGAGGGCTGTCAGAATGCAGCACTTCCAGGCCTTGCTTCGAGAAATGCTGCATTCTGCTTTTGCGTGCGCTGGCAGAGGAGCAATTCCCACTCCCAGAGAAGGATTTGCGGGTACCAATCCAACAGCACCTGCAAGAAGAGGCCGGTTTGAAGATGTGTTGGTGACTTCGGATATGAGGTCATTCTTTCAGCCGACCCATCGACAGGTGTCATCCGGATCCAGCATCAGGGAACGCCTAGACCGTCAGGTGTCCGACTACATTGGGTTAACGGCCGATGTGGACGCTCTGAGGAGTGATGAACCCCTAGACTACTGGGTGGGCAGGCTTGACCTCTGGCCAGAGCTTGCCCAATTTGCAATCGAACTGTTGGCTTGCCCCTCATCCAGTGTCCTGTCCGAAAGGACGTTCAGCGCAGCAGGGGGGATTGTGACCGATAAGCGTACTCGCCTAGCTCACGACAGTGTTAACTACCTCACATTTCTAAAAATGAATGAGGCATGGATCTCGGAGGAATTCAACACATGTGATCAGTAGACCATGTATATGTCTATAAACAATTTTTGGAATCAAGCACACAGACCTTCTTAATTCATTTGGCTCACTTCCCTGACCCAAAAAAGCACACCGTACTATATGCCCCTACCCTCCTCTTTGAAGAGGTTGAGCGGTGTCATATTTCTACTGGGGCTGCTTATTATGAGGGGTTCCCACCATCCCTGTGCTGTGCTGACTTCCTCCTGGGTGTTCTTATTATGAGGGGCTCCCACCATCCCTGTGCTGTGCTGACTTCCTCCTGGGGGTTCTTATTATGAGGGGCTCCCACCATCCCTGTGCTGTGCTGACTTCCTCCTGGGGGTTCTTATTATGAGGGGATCACACCATCCCTGTGCTGTGCTGACTTCCTCCTGGGGCTGCTTACGGTGCTGCTGTCAGCGCTGTATGTCACGGAGCTGCTGTCAGCGCTGTATGTCACGGAGCTGCTGTCAGCGCTGTATGTCACGGAGCTGCTGTCAGCGCTGTATGTCACGGAGCTGCTGTCAGCGCTGTATGTCACGGAGCTGCTGTCAGCGCTGTATGTCACGGAGCTGCTGTCAGCGCTGTATGTCACGGAGCTGCTGTCAGCGCTGTATGTCACGGAGCTGCTGTCAGCGCTGTATGTCACGGTGCTGCTGTCAGCGCTGTATGTCACGGTGCTGCTGTCAGCGCTGTATGTCACGGAGCTGCTGTCAGCGCTGTATGTCACGGAGCTGCTGTCAGCGCTGTATGTCACGGAGCTGCTGTCAGCGCTGTATGTCACGGAGCTGCTGTCAGCGCTGTATGTCACGGTGCTGCTGTCAGCGCTGTATGTCACGGAGCTGCTGTCAGCGCTGTATGTCACGGAGCTGCTGTCAGTGCTGTATGTCACGGAGCTGCTGTCAGCGCTGTATGTCACGGAGCTGCTGTCAGCGCTGTATGTCACGGAGCTGCTGTCAGCGCTGTATGTCACGGTGCTGCTGTCAGCGCTGTATGTCACGGAGCTGCTGTCAGCGCTGTATGTCACGGAGCTGCTGTCAGCGCTGTATGTCACGGAGCTGCTGTCAGCGCTGTATGTCACGGAGCTGCTGTCAGCGCTGTATGTCACGGAGCTGCTGTCAGCGCTGTATGTCACGGTGCTGATGTCAGTGCTCTGTATTACGGTGCTGCTGTCAGTGCTCTGTATCTCCTGCACCCTCTTGTTTGCCTACCCTGGTCCCTGACCTTCCCTCTCCTCCATTGCCTTCATTAGCTCCATAGTCCTGAATTGTCAGAACAATTTCCCAAATAAAAAAAAAATGCTTGTAGTTATCGATCCCAAATTCACCTCATACATGTATTATGCTATTGTCCAGGTGGTGGGACTACGTGCTACCCCCTAATAATTACCCCGTGGCCGCAAATTCGACCTAAAGGTTTGCGAAATTCGCCTCCCATTGAAGTCAATGGAGCCCGCGGCGAACGGTCGTTTTCGCGAACGTTTGTGCCCGTTCGCGTTTCGCGTTCGCGAAACGTCCCGTCGGAAGTTCGTCCATCACTACCCACTAACTCCCTCACTACCCAGGAGATTGCAAATCACTTCAAAAATAAGAGATTCAATTCATCTTCACTGTACAGAAAACGCCCCTATCTGAAATTCCATGTCCACCTGCAGATAGAAGACTTACCTCTTTTGACCCTGTTAACAAGAAAAAAAAAAAAAAAAAAAGGCTGCTTATTTTGTTTTTCTTATGCACACCTAACCATCTGCTCTCTGGACCCTGTTCCCTCCACTACTACGGTCACCCTCCTATGCCATCTCATGTAGCACCCTCAAGGTTACTAGGTGATGTAAATTTAGTTTGTCTCATTGGTAGGCAGGGGTTCATTTGTGTCCCGACTGTGCTGTGCTTCAAGGGCTCTTTCTTTGCTACCGCCCCCTATTTTCTGAAACTCTGGATACTTCTAGAATCTAGTGGGTGGAAGAGCAGAGACTGCAGCCTGAATATTTATGAAGTTTCCACCAATCCCTGGAGAGGCGTGTCCCAGATGGTGGGGAAACAACCGATAAATACCAAAAGTCCAGGGTCTAATCATGTGGAGGGGACCCCTGTACTGGGGAGCTCTGCCCCCTGAGGCAGAAGGAAGCCTAGGAGAGAAAGCAAGCGGGAGAGACACAGAAGCTGGAAGCCTCATGCCAGTGACCAGTCTCAGCTAGGCTTAGCTGACAACATCCTGGAATCCAGGACCCAGCCTGTGCAGCAGTGCTTCAGTGCATCAGCTACCTTGATCCAAGGAGTCTCTTAAGGGACTGTGTAAATAGCTTCCATTTCAACATACCCCAAGGCTACAGAGAGGACAGTAAGATGCAATACATGATATGTCCATGATCAGGGGAAAGCTTAGAGCCAGCACAAAGCTGCCAGAATCACCCCAAATTTCTCTAGATTGGGACAGTAGTAGCCAGGTGCATTGGTAGTCCCACCAGGAAGTGCACCTGCAACTTCAGTTTGGAATCTTTTTGTTGCCATTTTAGCTCCACCACTACTCATATGTGGGCAGCACCATTGGAGTTAAGCAGCCAGAGACAATAGCAAGTCCTCAAGCGTTTTGTTTAACCCCTTCAGATCCGCAATATCCAAACAAAAACTCGCTGCTCCAGGTGAGACAGGAAGCCAAATAATATCACAGGTGCCCACCTCAGCTCGTTTCCGCATACAATCAACACTGAAAAAATGGCTGCATTCCAAGATCCATCAAAATTCTTATTTAATAACGAACATCCCAAGTGTTACAGACAGTACAAATAGTAGACGCGTCAGATGCGCTTATTCATTACCAATAATTGCCAGAAATAAATAAGTGCACTGATGCGTCTACCATTTGTACTGTCTGTAACACTTGGGATGTTCGTTATTAAATAAGAATTTTGATGGATCTTGGAATGCAGCCATTTCTTCAGTGTTGCCCTTCAGATCCGTACTGTAGCCGAATGATGGCTACAGTGCAGATCTGCTTTGCCGGGAGGCAAATTTAGTAACAAAATATAAAAGCGGTTTTGTCTTTTATTTTTTTTATTTTATTCAGTCTTTTTTAATATGTTTAAATGAAAAATAAAAAAACATTTGTGGTTAAAAAAGGAAAAAAAAATAAATAAAAGATAAAAATGTAATTTGGGTACAGTGTTGTATGACCGCGCAAATGTCATTTATTCAAAGAGTGACAGCACTAAAAGCTGAAAATTGGTCTGGGCAGGAGGGGGGTTGAGGTGCCCAGTATGCAAGTGGTTAAAGTTCTTCATTTCTGGGCATCCCATGAACCCCTAATCCCTGTTCATACCTTTAAAACAAACAAAAACCGAATTCCCTGGATGGATTACTGAGCCTTTGAAGAGTGTGGAAATTCATGTTGCTTGTCTGTGTGGGGGAAGACCCAAAAATCCAGCAGCCCTTGCAGGGGTTGTGTTACTCTTATACCCTCAACTCAAATCTTCAATCTCTCCTTCTCTAGTGGCATCATCCTCAACCCACTAAAAATGTGCATTGGCCACCCCTATAATCAAAAAGCCCTTGCTAGATCCCACCAATCGCAACAACCTAAGGCCCAGCCTCCTTGCTCCTGTTTACCTTCAAACTCATAGAATGCCTAGTCTAAAACTGCCCAAACCACCACCTCACTAACAACCTTCTTCACCCCTTTTAGTCTGGAATTCGTTTGCAACACTCCACAGAAACTGATCTCCTAAAACTTGTTAGACTTACTAACTGCCAAAACCAATGTTCACTACTCTGTACTTTTACTCCAAGCCCTTGTAAACGCGGTCGGATATTCTGACGGAAAATGTCTGATTGGACCGCGTTGTCAGATAATCCAACCGTGTGTGGGCTCCGTCAGACTGTTTCCGTCGGAATATCCAACCAACAAAGTTTTAGAGCTGGGCTATAAAATTTTCCGACAACATGATCCAATCAGACTTTGTATGATCGTTTGTAGAGAATTCAGATCGGACAAAGTGCCACGCATGCTCATATCAAATTCCTAGACCAAAGCTATTGGCTACTAGCCTGAACGTAGTCCCGTCGTAACGAAATAACGTCAACATGTTCTGAACGATCGGATTTTCCGACAACTTTGTCCGACCGTGTGTATGCAACACCAGTTTCGGACAAAATCCGTCAGACAAAATCCAACGGATTTGGTTGTCAGAATGTCTGATTGTGTGTATAAGGGCTTAGACCTCTTTTCCAGTTCTCCTCTTACATATTTCACTGCACCTTCAGTGTCACTTAACACTCCCTCTCATCCCTATCAGGTCACATTAGAACCTTGTGTTCCTATTCTGTAAACGCACCAGCAGCCAAGAATGCAAGGTCATAGCACTAGCCCAATGTCTCATCAATTAGTTCTAGAATGGAAGAATCTAAAAATTTAAAAAAATATTAATCGCCGCTAGAGAGTTGCAGTGTATACACAAGATTTGGCCACAACTCACAAAATCATACTGGGAATAATGCAACCAAGAAATCTTTTACAGTGACATTTGATGGCTTTTGTCCTATTAATCAAAACCTACTAGAACTGTATACTTGAAGCGACATAAAACAGGATGCATTTTAGACCAAACCCCATGTAC
The DNA here is from genome assembly GCF_037356315.1 of Lithobates pipiens. Taxonomy (NCBI): domain Eukaryota; kingdom Metazoa; phylum Chordata; class Amphibia; order Anura; family Ranidae; genus Lithobates; species Lithobates pipiens. Next base: position 562,925,999 of record NW_027507758.1, on the reverse strand, counting down.
TTTGCTAATTCACTGTACCCCGAAGCCAATTGGAAAACCATCAAAAGGTCTTATTCTATTCCTCTCAAAGCTGTAAAAAAAAAAAAAAAAAAAAAAAAAAAAAAGAAGAGAAGAGGTCTATTGTATTGTACACTGGAGGCAAACATTTGCAGCAACAGAATGAAAATAGCGGTTAAAAGGTGGACCAGTATAAACTACAGTAGATACAGATTTCAAAATTTATCAGATTTTGGCATATTGGCTGGCATTTAAATCTACAAATACTGGGTGACCTCAGACAAGTACCTGCAGTAACTATATTGTATTTTCTACTTGTAACTCCATAGCTCTATAAACAACTGGCAGCAGATAGTAAAGTTCTGGACTTTTTTCTCGTCTGAACACCATCTGTCATGTATATAAACCATAAGCATTTATTCTATTTATTTTGAGGCCAGTATGTCCATGGTTTCTTTGGTTCCCATACTCCCTACCCTCCCTTTTCTTACCTAACCTTTCCAACCCCTCATGCTCGTACTTAAATAGTTCAAGTAAATTTTCACTATGATTGTTATTTTTGTAACTATTTTCAGCCTGTGTGCACTTAATACTATGTTACATTTTACATTGTACTACTTGTACAATTTCTCTGGAACCCAAAAACTAAAAGGGGGAAAAAAAATAAATAAAAAATATACACTGACCACTCCTAGTGGCCTTCGGGAAAAATTAAAGAAATTGTAGACGATGGAGAGAAATTTCAAGAAGGTCTCATCCTCATAGTCCCAGCGCCGTCCGAACACCACCAAGTTTATCACATTGTTTACCGCACGTCCAAGAACCGTGTGAGGATTAAAAATGTTACCTGGGGATGCAAGGCATAAACATTTATACAACATGGAACCTCATCACTTATTTTCCTTTTGGCTAGAATCAAGTGCATTATCTGTTCTTGTCAATGTTCAATGTTCAATAGGGTTGCTCCATCATTCTGGCCTTTTGGCAGGAATGGCTGGATTTATAATATCCCTGCTGGTGTGATGGGTTCCTGAAGACACTTCTGCATGGGAAGGAAACTGAATTAAGCATCTACAGGTAAAAGTTTGGAGGGCAGTAGTACTTCCTTGGTGTGGAGAGGCCTAAAGGACCCAGTGATTCCTGGTTTAAGTGGGGTCATCTGGTCTAGCTGAGGGCTGAAAAAGTCAGAGAGCCTGCAGTGATAAACGCCCCCTTGGAGTGCCAATCCAGGGGTGCCGGAGTAACACTGTGGGTTTGGGACCCCATTCTTTGAAGCTGCACTAGGCCACGATACCCCTAGCTTCTCTTTTGCACTATGCAACATGGGCTAGGTCTTTCGACTGAGGACTGGGCAATTTATCCTACTTAATGTTCACTTGCTAGGTTTCCATGTTTCTAACCTATTACATTTTTAAACACAGGAAGGCTTGGCCTGGCCGTTACATCATGACATGCCAATGATTTCCTGCATAGCAGACACTCATAATCTTACTGCTCATATCCTCTATAGCCTTTATTAGGTGGTGGGATTCCTCTTGCACTCGCTCCTCCATTGATCGCTTCCCCATTCCAAAATTCCTTAGTGTTGTTACAGCAAACCGTCTAACTTGCTGCCAGCGTTCGCCATTGGTGGTCATAATACCTAAATATGGAAGAAAACATTGATATTGTAATATCCATCTTGCTCTCCCCATCGGCAAATATAGGCATGGAACCCTGAGGAAGGGTCTGTGTGCCTCTGCCCCCCCCCCCCCCCGGGCCCGGGATTGAGCCACTAGCCACAGCAGCAAGAAGAGTAGCTCCCCTCCTTCCCCGTCAGCATCCGATACAGAGGAAAGAGCAGCTGCAGGCTCTCCACCCCACCCCCCTTCTCATGCAGCTAAACAGATTAGTGCTTTTCAGATGAAGCTGTCTGCTCTGTTCCCAGTTCCATTGGCTGAAGAGGGAGGACCACTCACATGGGACCAGTAAGTGCACACAACCTTGCCTATGATGTGGACCAATCACTGTGTCAGAACTATTGTGAACAAATAGCTACATTAAAAGGGGTTGTAAAGGTTCGTTTTTTATTTTCTAAATAGGTTCCTTTAAGCTAGTGCATTGTTGGTTCACTTATCTTTTCCTTCGATTTCCCTTCTAAATGTTTTTTTTCTTTGTTTTCTTTGTTTTCCTTGTCTGAATTTCTCACGTCCCGTTCCTCCTCAGTAAGCTGTTCAGTAAGCTGTTCTGGCTGACTAACCACCACTCGGATGATGGTGTGAAGTTCACTGAGGAGAACCCGGAAGTGAGATATTCAGACAAAGAAAAAAAACATTTAGACGGGAAATCGAAGGAAAAGGTAAGTGAACCAACAATGCACTAGCTTAACCACTTCAATACAGGGCACTTAAACACCTTCCTGCCCAGACCAATTTTGAGCTTTCAGCGCTGTCGCACTTTGAATGACAATTGCGCGGTCGTGCTACACTGTACCCAAATGAAATTTTTATCATTTTTTTCCCACAAATAGAGCTTTCTTTTGGTGGTATTTGATCACCTCTACGGTTTTTATTTTTTGCGCTACAAATAAAAAAATACCGAAAATTTTGAAAAAAAAAATGTTTTTTTTTTGTTTCAGTTTCAAAACTTTGTAAATAAGTACGTTTTCTCCTTCACTGATGGGCACTGATGGGGCTACACTGATGGGCACTGATAAGGCAGCACTGATGGGCACCAATGAAGTGGCACGGATGGGCGACACGGATGGGCGACACGGATGGGCGACACGGACGGACACTGATAGGTGGCACAAATTGGCACTGATAGCTGGCACGGATGGGCGGCATGGATGGGTGGCACGGATGGGCACGGATAGGCGGCACAGGTGGGCACTCATAGGCGGCACAGGTGGGCACTCATAGGCGGCATTGGTGTTATACTATAGTAATGGATGCCAATCAGTGCCAAACAATAATGCATGCCAATCAGTGATGCCCATTGTGGGCACTGATTGGCATCCATTATGGGCACTGATTGGCACCCATTGTGCTGACTGGCATCCCTGGTGGTCTAGGGAGGATTATGACCTTTATTACCTTTTCCCTGGTGGTCTGGTGGCGTCCCTGGTGGTCCAGTGTGGGCATCCTCGGGGGGGGGGGGGGCTGTGCTGATAATCGATCAGCACAGACCCCCCCTGTCAGAGGAGCAGCCGATCGGGCTCTCCTCTACTCGCGTCTGACAGACGCGAGTGAGGGAAAGCCGATCACCGGCTCTTCCCATTTACACTGTGATCAGCCGTGATTGGACACGGCTTATCACATGGTAAAGAGTCTCCGTCGGAGACTCTTTACCGAGATTGTAGTTGCCGGGTGTCAGACTGACACCCCGCAACAATGATCGCCGCGATGCGTGCCCCCGGGGGCGCGCAGCGGCTCATAATCCTGATCACGTCATATGACGTCCGGTCAGGATTATGAAACCACTTTGCCGCCGTCAATTGCCTATAGGGCGGGCGGCAAGTGGTTAAAGGAACCTATGTAGAAAGTAAAAAATGAACCTTTACAACCCCTTTAATAAATTTCATATGGAGATAAAAAAAAAAAAAAAAACACGCCTCAGAACAAAAGGTTAAAGCGGAGGTCCACCCTAAAGTGGACCTTCCGCTCATCGGAACCCTCCCCCCCTCCGGTGCCACAATCGGCACCTTTCAGGGGGGAGGGGGGTGCAGTTACCTGGATAATCCAGGTAACTGCACCCACTTCCGGGATAGCTCTCTGCGGAAAGGGGCGTAACTTACGCCCCTTTCCGCAAGTGCCCGCCCCTTCCCGCAAGTGCCCCGCTGCCTGCTGGGAAACACACAGATCCCAGAGGCAGCGGGGACCGTCCTCATTGCGCAGCGCGGCTCGCGCATGCGCAGTAGGGAACCGGGAAATGAAGCCGAAAGGCTCCATTTCCTGATTCCCATACCCAAGATGGCGGCGGCAGCACTCGAGTGTCGATCTAGAGATCGGCTTCGGGTGCCGACATCGCGGGCGCGCTGGACAGGTAAGTGTCACTATTTTAAAAGTCAGCAGCTGCAGTATTTGTAGCTGCTGGCTTTTAAAAAAATAAAATAAAAACGCGGAGTCCCGGTGGACTCCCGCTTTAAGCTCAGGACACTCACATAAGCCTTCAACCAAGCACATTCTGTGTTTAACACCATGTTGGAGGTCTATGGACAAGCTTGCTTACAGAACTGGGTATAGAAAAAATGGTTTAGGATTTATTCAAACATCTGGGGTAATAAATTGGCCTGATGTTTACAAGAAGGTGGAGTGTGAAGGCACTAGGTTTATTCAAATAAACTTATGGATGCAAATGACTGCAAATCTAGTTATCCAATGTCTAAAAGCTATGGCTTCAGCTTTAAGATAAAACACAGAGCAAAACCCCCCCATAGTAGGTGTTTTTCTCTCCAATAACAATTTCACCCATCTCAGACATCATTTATAATATACTGTATGGACACTATAGAACAAAGATCCCATTATGAATATTAACATACATATTGATGTACAAGCTCCTTGGTCCCTAATATGCCAAAAGGGAACTATGCAATGTTTGTATATATATGTATGATAATATTTTACTAAGAACAGCATCATCTCTGCATATGTCTAAAAAGGTGTATGAATATAATATTATAACCTTACGTATTATATCTCATTAAATCGAGGCAAGTCATGATTTTATTGTCTGCTGGCATAGTAATATCATTTAGGTACAGAATCTCACAAAAGTTAGTACACCCTCACATTTTTGTAAATATATATCTTTTCATGTGACAACACTGAAGAAATGACACTTTGCTACAATGTAAAAAGTAGTGAGTGTACAGCTTGTATAACAGTGTAAATTTGCTGCCTCTCAAAATAACAACACACAGCCATTAATGTCTAAACCGTTGGCAACAAACGTGAATTCACCCCCAAGTGAAAATGTCCAAAATGGGCCCAATTAGCCATTTTCCCTCCCCGGTGTCATGTGACTCAGTGTTACAAGGTCTCAGGTGTGAATGGGGAGCAGGTGTGTTAATTTTTATTTTTTTTAATTTTTTTTTACAAACAAGGGTGGTCCTTGTGAAAACATGGTATTGCACATTACACTGCAAAATAGGAAAGACAGCATTTATGGACGATTCCCAAGACTATCATGGGGGGAGAGGAAGAGGCCCATTTTATTTTAATATTTATTTTTTAGCATAGAAAAAGAAGAAAGACCAATAACTTGGTGAACCATGGTCTCTGATCATCATCCTGAATGCCTAATAAGGCCAGTTCAGCCGACATCGAAATTGACAACTGTAAGCGGATATTAATACACTCCACGATTGCAGTCCAGTAATGCACCAATTGGGGGCAAAACTGGAACATGTGAATATATGTGCTATCAGGGGATTGACACCGTGTACAATTCCGTGAACGCTGAGGGTATATCCTAAGCAGTCTTTGAGGCGTGTAATAAATTCTGTGCAGGAACTTTGTTTGCAGCAACTTGTCCCTGGAGGAAATTACCAACTTGAAACTATCCTCAAACCAGTCCTCCCAGGTCTCCCTGTCCAAACTGGGGATATCAGTCCTCCACTTTTTCCACAGTGCATCCATTTTGGGCGAGTCTACACTAAGAAGAGCTAGATATAAAACACAGAAAGGGGTTTATCTAAAGATTCCTGTGCTAGCAATCCCTCGATAGCATCAGCTTTAAGACTAGGGGCAGTGGGAAATTCTGCTTTAGCTGCGTGCCGCAGCTGGTAGTATCGGAGGGCCATCCATGCCGGGAGTCTATATTTAGCCACAAGGTCTAGAAAGGAGAGCAAGTCCCTTGTAGGCAAAATATCCTTCAGCACCTTCATCTCAAACCGGGCCCACATTTGTGGATCTGTAAGCATTCTAAAGTGAGTAAGGGAAGGGTTCCCCCCATAATGGGCAAAAGGGGGACCGCAGGTTAGGGCAAAGGAACCACCTTCTAGCCACTGAAGATACTTGTAAAGTTATTTTAGTGGGAACTGGGAGGGAGGGATACAGGGCTGGACTGGCCTACTGGGAGATTTCCCGGTAGGCCGCCTGCCCTGGGTCCGCTTTTAGTAGCGGCTGCAATGCTCCCCTCTCTCCTGCGGATCACGGAGCTGGCTGGCTCTGTGTGTTCGGCGGCCGCGCTGTAACATGGTCCCGCCCCCCAGACCGACTTGTGTGATAGTCTATAGAATCAACTTTCCGCCTATCACACCAGCCGGTCTAGGGGGGGCGGGGCTGTGTTAGTGCGGCCACCGAACACAGAGCCAACTCTGGGATCCGGAGGAGGAGGAGATGCTGTCTGTACAGTCCGCCCTGTGTGCCTGGATAGGAGGATCAGCAGGGGGGGTCGCATATAGAGGAAATTGGCTTTCTATATTCCTCCATGCAGCCGCTGAATTCTTGCAGGAGGGACAGGAGAAGAATTGAGCATTCAGCGACTGCATGGAGGAATATAGAAAGCCAATTTCCTCTATATGCGTCCTCCCTGCTGATCTATGCCGATTCCCTGCTTCCCCTCCTAGCCAACTTATTTTACTGCCCCCCAGTTCACCTTGTGATCCCTGACCCCCCGTTGACCTTGTGCTACCTGCCCACCCTCCTCCAGTTAACCCTGTGCTCCCTGCCCACCCCCCCAGTTCACCTTGTGCTCCCTGTCCCCCCAGTTCTTTCCTCCCCACCACACAGTTCTCTCCACCCGTGTTTTCTCCCCCCCAATGCTCTCCAGCTCTCATCGCTCTCCAGCCCCCACCCCAGTGCTCTCCAGCCCCCCCATTCTCCCCACCTCTGTTCTTTCTGGCCCACCGGTGCTCTCAAGCTCCACCCATCGCTCTCCAGCTCCCCCACGTGCTCTCTACCCCCATGCTCTCCCCCCTGTTCTTTTTGGCTCCCCCCCAAGCACTCTCCACTCCCCCCTCCCCCCTCCATTTTGCCACCACCCATGTGCTCTTCAACCCCACCAGTGCTCTCTGCCCCCCATAGTGCTCTCCAGTCCATGTTTTCCATCCCTGTTTTTCTGCACCCTCAGTGCTCTTCGCCACCCCACACTCTTAGCCCCCCCAATGCTTTCGGCCTGCTGTGCTCTCCACCCCTTTTCTTTTTTGCCCCCCCGTGCTCTCATGTCCCCCCCAGTGCTCTCCACTCCCCACCCTTGTGATCTCCACTCCCCCTGCTCTTTGCAACAACACACCATCCCACAGACAGGGACTGCAGCCTAGGACATGGGGCACAAGAGGGGCTGCAATGATGAGCAGAGTGAGGCTACATTTATGGGCACAGTGAGGCTGCAATGGTGGGCACAATGAGACTGCATTCACGGGCAGAGTAAAGCTGCATTTGGTGGGCACAGAGAGGCTGCATTGGTGGGCACTGGTGAGGCTGCATTGAGCTCTTGCATCAAGTCTGCAGTCTCTGACCATCTCCTGTATCGTGTCTGTAGTCTGAGGGAGTCTGGAGAGGATTCAAGAGTGGGAGCGCCGCCAGGATAGGGGTCATGGGAGAAGTCAGACATGTGTGGACTGTAGAGAGGAGACTATAGATTTAAACCAGAGACACCAAGCTGGAGCCGACTGACTGAGCCATGCACGGTGCACCTGAGAGAAGGTCAGTGACAGCATCTCCAGGCCAGTCTGAAGAGGGAGGAAGGTCACTGATGTAAGGGGGGAGTGAATATGATAACGTAAGGGGGCACTGATACCCTTATATTAGCAACCCACCACCCTTACCTTAGTGTATTTTTCTGCAGAAGGTGGTCCCCCTCCACGTTCTGACCCCACTTTAAGCAGAGCAGTTAGTGGAGCATGGTCCGAGATACCTCTAGAAAGGATCTCAGCAGAGACCACCCTCCGCTAAAGAGCAGAGGAGGAAAAAGCCAAGTCTATGCGGGACAGGGTCCGATAAGTGGTAGAAAGGCAGGTATAGTTTTTATCCGAGGGGTGAAAATGGCACCAGACATTAGTCAAATGAAAAGAAAGAAGCCCACTGGGAGAGACCTGATAGGATAGGACCAGACATTACCAAATTAAAGTCCCCAACAATAAGTACATTGTCAACATTATACTGAGTAATATCATGCATCAACAAGTGGAGTATGGCAACATCCACTGGGGGAGGCAAATAGATACCCACAATCACATAGGGAACCTCTGCAATTAATGCATGCATGATCACATTCCTACCCCTGGGTCAGAATTCACCGCCATAAGCCAAAAGGGCAGGGATCTGTGCACCAGTATGCCAACACCCCTAGCAGAATTAGAATAGGAAGCATGATAGTGTGCATGGACCCATGCCTTAATATCAGGATTCAGGACCCCATGAAGGGAGTTGCATTTCCGTAAATAGTTAAATACCAGTGAATGTTTAATAACAGAATTGAGACCTCCAACATTCCACAATACTGTAAACTTAGCCATATTTGAGATAGAGGAAGGAATAAAGGATGTAGGAATTCCATGAAGCCCTGAACCCCACCTTACTAGGGAAGTACCCTATGTCTATATGTCCACAGCGAACAATTAAACTGTTGAAAAGGGAGATAGTGGCACACCTGAACGTTGGATGGATGTCATTGAGTGAGAGCAAAAAAAGACCAACAAAATATAGAAAAAACAAAAACAAACAAAAAAAAAAAAAACACACACACGCACACACACATAAAAACATTGAACAAGTCCAACCACGGTCAGCTATGGCCTATCAACCCCACCTCCCACCCCCGAACATAGGCACTTAAATCCCAAACTTAGGTTTAAAGACTAACAAACATATGAGGTGGTGTAACCAGACTAGGACATTCTCAAAGCCTCAGAGACGTGAAGATGATATATTGTATGAGGCACAAAAGTGAACCATCCAGAGATGCTGGAGTCCTGTGTATAAAAGCAGTTTTTTTGTTTTTCCCTTTTTCATCTGGGTGAGCAGGGGTGTCTGTTGCAATAAAACAGGGAACATAAAAACCAGTAAGGCTTGCAGTGAGGGTAAGTTCTTCCAAGAGTCACAGTGATCACAGAGTATAACATTAATGCAAGGGGGTAAAACCCCCAGCCACCCCACTAAACGTCCCTATCCAGCAACGGGGCTCAAGGGACAACAAAGACCATGAGGCAGTCTCAGGTAACTTGTCAGGAATCACCCTTCCTCTGCAGCGTCCCAGAAGGAGTTGCCCCTAAAGGCAGGGGAAGATGAGAATGGCATAAAGTTCTCAAGCGCCAAAATCACTATGGAGGCTATGTTTCCAGCCATGCACTGGCATCCTTGGGGTTAGTAAAGAATCATGAAATAAAAATGTAGCGCTAAACAAACATTAGACTCAAAAATTTTAAGTGAGTATAAGTGACCTATACTCAAAAAAGGGAAAGGTATTGCACCAATTATAAAATGGGTGCAAACAACAATATGTGCAGAGTATAATCCCTGGTGCTATATAGATACGACAGTGCATAAACAATGTACTAACAGTGGGGTCACATGACGTGGATCCTGAAAAGTAAACTATTGACAGTTCATCAATCTGTACACAAGTCCACTTGTATGGAGAGAGAATGACCAATCTTCTCAAATGGACTTTGAATCAAGGTACCAAGGAGACACGCCACGACAATCTGTTAGTCTGTAGAAATATCTGTAGATGCAACAATCTGAGGGTATAAGATGGATACGCTTACCAAAACAGTTGGACCCGCATGAAGTACCACAATGGGTTGAAAGAGCTTGTAATCAAATGGGATTGTACTCCAGCCTCTGGAAGGAAGGGTCATGATATGGAAACCTCTTGAGAGCGTCCACGGTCCCAAATGAAGATAGGTGGATTGGATAATTACCAACCAGTGATTCCCATACTCAAGGGTGGCGGTATCTCAGGAAACCAATATATCCCACTTCCAATTCAAGGGTTCATGCAGGTAGCATATAACAGAAAAAAAAAAAAAAAAAAAAAAAAGGAGGAGGGCTCCAGATGGTGTAGGTAAAAAAAAACGATTGGTTTTAATAAAAAATACGTATTATACAAATATAAAAAGTGATCACAAAAGAACAAATAAACTAAGAAAAAAGCAATATGGGGTGCAAGTAATGCTGCACAAAAGTTAGTAAAGAATCGCAGTTTCACGGTCAGCCACCAGCAGCTTCGCCAGGAACAGGATGCTGTACCTGATGCCTTTTAAAGTGTAGAGCAGCCTTGATGGTATCAAAGGAGCCATTGGGTCTCCACGGTGTAGTCTGGGAACAGGAGCTTGATGTTGCAGTAAGGCAACTCTCCCACCACTCGAGCCGCCTGCATCAGTTCATCCCCATCTCAAAAATTACGCAGCCGGAGAGAGGGTGCAAGGTGGGGCTCCCTCCGGGCCAGGCCTAAGCAGGACATGGTGGGCCCTCTCCACTGTGAAATATGGTGAAAGCTGGGCCGCAGGGAGTGTAGCATTTCCTCAGTAAAGACTGTGGGATTCCGGGCCTCTATCCTCTTTAGGAGGCCCACAATACAGAGGTTGTTTCTATGGAGCCAGTTCTTGGCATCTTCCGCTCTATATTCCAGGGCCCTTACCTCTGATTTCCCGGATGGAGGCAGCGTGGTCAGTCATGGAGTCTTCCACATCCCCAATGCGTTGCGAGCCTGGTACGGATCTCGTCCAGGTCTTGCTGAATTAATCCCACATCCATTTGAACTGCCTCTATCTTGGGAGATAAACGCGGCCTAACAGAAAGTGATAGCTGCTGAACTAATGCTAGGCGAGCTCTTCCTTTCGCACAAGCCACTGCTTGCTCGTAAAAGAGAATAATTGGGTTATCGCTTGTGGCTGTCATCCCAGAAGGAAGGTTCTTCTGAAGATGATACACAAGAAAGCCCACAATTTGCTGAAGACAAGCAGACTAAGCACATGGATTACTGGAACCACCTCCTGTGGCCCAATGAGACCAAGATAGAAGTATTAGGTTCAGATGGTGTCAAGCGTGTGTGGCAACTTTCAGGTGAGGAGTACAAAGACAAATGTGTCTACATTCAAGCACCGTCGTGGGAGTGTCGTGGTCTGGGGTTGCATGAATGCTGCCGGCACTGGGGAGCTACAGTTCATTGAGGAACTATGAATGGCAATATGTACTGTGACATACCGAAGCAAAGCATGACCCCCCCTCCCTTCAGAGACTGGGCTGCAGGACAGTATTCCAACATGATAAAAAAAAAAAAAACACACCTCCAAGACGACCACTGCCTTGCTAAAGAAGCTTAGAGTAAAAAGGTGATGGACTGGCCAAGTACATCTCCAGACGAAAACCTTATTGAGCATCTGTGGGCAGGGCTGGACTGGGACAGAAATTTGGCCCTGGACTTCATCCAGACAGACCCACTTACATTTTGAGTATCCCATCAGCACTCCCTTACATCAGAATGTTCCATTACCAGCCCCCTTACATCAAAGTGTCCCATCAGCAGCCCCCTTACATCAGAGTGGCCCATCACCAGCCCCCTTACATCAGAGTGGCCCACTGAGCCATCGGCCCACTGGGAAACTCCCGGTAGTCCCGATGGTCAGTACATGCCTGTCTGTGGGGCATCCTCAAAATGGAAGGTGGAGGAGCGCAAGGTCCCCAACGTCTCCAGAGGCAACCTGTGAAGTTCTAGGGAACTCCATCCCCAAGAGGGTTGGCAGTGAGGGAAAATAATGGTGGCCACACAAAATATTGACACTTCGGGCCCAATTAGGACATTTTCACTTAGGGGTGTATTCACTTTTGTTGCCAGCGGTTTAGAAATTAATGGCTGTGTGTTGAGTTATTTTGAGGGGACAGCAAAACGTACACCGTTATACAAGCTGTACACTCACTACTTTACATTGTAGCAAAGTAATTTTTTCAGTGTTGTCACATGAAAAGATATAATAAAATATTTACAAAAATGTGAGTGTGTATTCACTTTTGTGAGATATTGTACATGTAGTAATCTGATTCAGAAATATACGATATGTAGAAAAAAAAAAAAAAAATTAAATAAAAAAAATAATATACATATATATATATATATATATATATATATATATATATATATACACACATATACATACATACACACACACACATACACTAAGGGCGCATCACTGGTGGCGAGCGATCGTGACACGGAGAGGCAGAACGGGGAGATGCCTATGTAAATAAGGGCAGGGATTTACTGCTCAGTGATCGGGAGCAGTGATTTCTGCCATGTTCTAGTGAGCCCATCTCCCCTACGGTTAGCACACACTGAGGGAACACATTTACCCCTCGATCGCCCCCTAGTGTTTAACCCTATTCCCTGTCAGTGACATTTACAAAGTAATTTTAAATCGTTGTATAAATGTCAGTGTTCCCAGAAAAGCGTCAAAAGTGTCCAATCTGTCCTCCTCAATGTCGCAGTCAAAAAAAAGGGAAAAAAAAGAAAAAAAAAAGAAAAAAAAAAAAAAAAAAGGACTTAGACTTACCGGTGATGGTATTTCTAAGAGCCTTTCAGGACAACCCTGGAAAGAGCGCAGCTCCACCCCTTTTTTCAGGAAACACTTGCAGACCTTTAAATGGATCACTAAATTGAACTCGCTGGGCCTCAATCTGTCCCTCTGTAATTGGATCCTGGACTTTAACTGGAAGACCTCAGTTCGTGTTGGCTGCAGCATGTCGAGCACTACCACACTGAGCACGGGTGCCCCACAGGGATGTGTGCTCAGTCCACTGCTCTTCACACTGCTGACCTACGACTGTACTGCCAAGTTCAGCTTCAACCATATCATCAAGTTTGCGGATGACACAACTGTGGTAGGTCTCATCAGCAACAATGATGAAACGCTCTACAGAGAGGAAGTGGAACAACTGGTTAAATGGTGTAGTACAAACAACCCGTTCCTAAATGTAAACAAAACTAAAAACGGAGATTGTGATGGATTTCAGGAGAAATTCTGTTGATCACTCCCCACTGACCATCGACAACTTGACTGTGGAGAGAATAAGCAGTATTAAATTCCTGGGAGTGCACATATCAGAGGATCTTACCTGGACAACTAACATCACGTCACTAACTAAGAAGGCACAACAGCGCCTATATTTTCTCCGCCACCTTAAAAAAGCCAGTTTCCCTCCATCCACCCTTACTACATTCTATAGGGGAACCATTGAAAGCGCGCTGACCAGCTGCATCATTGTCTGGTATGGGAACTGCAGTTCTGCTGACCGCAAAACCCTGCAGCTGCTAGCAGAAAAGATGATTGGTGTCTCTCTCCCCTCCATCCTGGACATTTTCCATACACGATGCTCCAGCAAAGCTAGTAGTAGTGTGAGGGATCCTACCCATCCCTCCCACAGTCTCATTCAGCTCTTGCCATCAGGTAGAAGGTACCGCAGTATCAAAACCAGGACTGAGACTGCTCAACAGTTTTTACCCCCAGGCTGTGAGAGCCCTCAACTCCAATCCTCTTTTACAACCTATAAATTGTAACCAGGAACGTCTCACGTCCCCCTTTTTAATCTTGAATATGCACTAGACAGACACTTTTATAAACACTTGCTGCTACAAAGACTTTTGGAAACATAGTATATGTACAGTTATGTAGTTCCCAGATATGTATAGGTTATTTTATTGATGTTTTTTATTTTCTGTATATTTTATAATTATGTTTAATTTGTATGTAGCACCGTGGTCCTGTGAGATACGACATTTCGTTCTACTGTATGTTCTTATATGTAGTAGAATGACAATAAAGTTTGACTTGACTTGACTTGAAATCCCTCCTCTTCCACCATGGCTTCAGTAAGGCTGCTTTCACACTGGGGCGGGAGCAGCGTCGGCGGTAAAGCGCCGCTATTTTTAGCGGCGCTTTACCGTCGTTTTAGCGGCGGTGTGCGGGCGCTAGCGGGGTGGTTTTAACCCCCGCTAGCGGCCGAAAAGGGGTTAAACCCGCCCGCAAAGCGCCGCTGCAGCGGCGCTTTGCCGGCGGTATTGCCGCGGTGTCCCATTGATTTCAATGGGTAGGAGCGGTGAATACACCGCTCCTTCACCGCTGCAAAAAGATGCGGCTAGCAGGACTTTTTTCACCGTCCTGCCAGCGCATCGCTCCAGTGTGAAAGCCCTCCGGCTTTCACACTGGAGTTAAAGAGGCCGGTTTTTTTCAGGCGTTACACAGTCGCTATTTTTAGCGCTGTAACGCCTGAATACCGCCCCAGTGTGAAAGCAGCCTTATTGTGGCCTCCGGCATACTGGAAAATAAAGCACAGAAAAACCACAAACAACCATGATAGATACTTATACCAATTCTAAGCTAAATGAAGGGAGGGAAACTAGGGGTTGTCATGAAAGGCTCTTATTTAGACTTACCGGTGACGGTATTTCTAAGTCTAAGTCTTTCTCAAATCGCCTTTCAGGACAACCCTGGAGAGGATAACCGAGACGCTTACCTTAGGGTGGGACTACTGCCTGCAGCACCTTCCTGCCGAAGGCCTGAACGGCAGCTGACAAGTCCAACCTGCGGTGTCGGAGAAAGGTCAAATAGCCCTCTCGGCCCAGGACACTGCCGTTGCTCTCATGGAATGAGCCGCAATCCCTGAGGGAGGTATTTCTCCTTTAGTTCTGTAGGCCTCTGTAATTGGCCCTCTGAGCCACCTACCCAGAGTGCTTTTACACAGGAGCTTTTTCTCCCTCCTGACTGTATCTGACAGTACCCTATGGACTGGAAAAACCCTAGACTTGGTGTCGTCCAGGCCCTGGTACATCTCATCATGAATTGACAACTGGACCTTCTCTTCTTGGACATCCAACGTTGTGTAAATTGCTTTCAGAAGGTTGTCCACTTCCTCCAAAGATAACTTATACTTGGAACTACGGCTGTCATCTTCCTCTTCCACCTCATCCTCTGAATCACTGAGGGAAGGAAGGAAGAGTGCTTGCCCCCTTGTCCTCCGAGTCCAAATCCTCCTCATATTTGGAGGTAGATGCCTTAGGACTTAGTGGTGGTTGCAGACTACAGTCCGGACCTGCTGGACTCTGGACCCGCAGTGTCTTAACAGAGCTCAGGGAACTTGCAAGCTCCCGAAATTAGGAAAAAAAGATCCCTGTACTGTTGGAAGGATTCCTCCTCAACCAGCTACTTGACACACAATCTGCATAAGGCTTTTTGCCAAGATTCACGCAGTGGATTCTTGCATGAGGGGCATTTCTTCAAGGCCTGGCGGATTTGAACGTTTTGCTTTCCCAGAGATAGTTTCCTAAAAGACAGATAGATGATGTCTTACTGCCACTTTAACAACTGAATAACGCCATCCATGGTGCTTCCCACAATCACCAGCAAATAGAAGAAAACCAGCCCTCAGAGCCCCCAGTGCGACCACCAATAGACTACAGATCCAAGAGAAGTTACCTCAGAAAACTGTAGCGGCAGGCTCCCCAAAGGGAGGTAATAGACAAGATCATGCAGCCTATAAGGAGAAGAATAAAGAGCACTGCTGTTCCCCTCTTACCTGGGCCTGACCGGTGCCTGTGCACCTCCACCGTCGCCGACGATCCCTCCATTATGCAGAGAGCGCAGCAGGGAACAGAAACCAACAGACACATTTTTAAGCTTCCCAGAAAAGGAAACACCGGCGTAAGGACCGGCCCCCGGGCCACTGCGTTCCAAATGACTGGAACCACTCGTCGTTCTGCCTGAACAGGAAGCCGCATCACTCGCCACCTCGTCACCCCCGCCAGGGAGAACGTCCGGAAGCCTACCAGCGTGAGCACGCGAAAAACAAAAAACAAAAAAAATTTAAATTAAAAAAAAAAAATCGGAGCTCCGGACATTCGGACACCTCAACCTCCTGTCGGCCACTGCTCCCCTGAGCTGGAAAAGGCTGGGGGCTCCAGAGCACCCTCCGATCGTACCGGGAGGGAGCTGGGATGGTCATACGCTGTTGCACAGCACCTAACTGAGGGTAAGGCCTTTCAACTCCACCCTGGAGAGAACGCAGCCCTATGGTTCCCGCAAGTGCTTCCACCATGGCGGAGGAAACACAATAACTGAAGCCATGGTGGAAGAGGAGGGATTAAAAGGTCTGCAAGTGTTTACTGAAAAAAGGGGCGGATCTGCGCTCTCTCCAGGGTTGTCCTGAAAGGTGATTTGAGGGGAAAAAAAAGCAATAATAAAAATACCATAAATCTATCCCCTATTTTGTAACTTTTCCATAAACCAATAAATATATGCTTATTGCGATTCTTTTTTTTTACCAAAAATATATATTAATACATAGCGCCTTAAACTGAGAAGGAAATTCGTTTTTTAAAATATTTTGGGGATATTATAGAGAAAAGTAAATGTAGTTTTCTCATAAATGTCTTTTTTGTTTATAGCGCAAAAAATGAAAAAACCCCAGGAGGTGAACACCATTAAAAGAAAACTATTTCACAATTTAAGTCACATCCTCCCGCCGTCCCCTCAGTTCTTCCAGAGCACCTCCGGCCAACTGGGGAGATGCAAGAACACGTCAAACATACCAACTTTTTATCTTACCCGATGGTCTCATGCGATGAGTTTCCAAAGATATCCAAAACCCTGGGTGGGTACCGGTGCTGTCCTGAAAGACTCCTGGAAAAGGATGTTACCGGTAAGTAACTCAGCTTTTTCCTAGTCCGTCTTTCAGGACAGCTAGTGTAGAGATTAAGCAAGCACCTTACCTTAGGGTGGGACTACTGCCTGCAGCACCTTACGACCAAAGGCTTGGTCCTTGGCTGACAGAAGATCCAATCTGTAGTGCTTCATGAACGTAGAAAAACTGGACCACGTCGCAGCTCTACAAATCTGTTCTGGAGAAGCACCAGCCCACTCTGCCTGAGAAGTTGCCACTGCCCTGGTTGAGTGTGCCCTGATCCCAACTGGGGGTTCTAACCCCCCTATGAGACAAAAGGGCTATCTCAAAAGACAGGGTTACTCCAGAAGGTACCCTATAGAGCAAAGAGAACACTAGGGACTTGTAAAAATTGAGTGAAGAGAAGTAGAATAATGCAAATGTAGTGTAATGGACATGTAGTAGAAACTCTACATACTCACTCACAGGGGCGTTTCTTAATGAATAGCAAAGTCTTTGTGTAATATGTGAATCAGTAAAGTCTGTCTTCCTTCAAGGCATTTCAAACGTACTTTCAGGAGTAGAAATGGAAGAATCCTTCGTCCGTTCAATAGTTGGTTTATTTTTCAGAAAGACAAGATTGACATCTGGTAATATATGGCATGGTGATGGCTTCAGAAGGAGGAATGGGTCATCTGATCTACATTCTCCAAAGTGTAGAATCCTTTCTCTTCCCACCGATCCTCCCTTTCCTATAACCCTACTCCATTCTTATACTGTTTCAAGATGTTATGTCAGCATATCCTAATAACACCCACATTTGCATATATACCCAATATGGTTCAGTCTATAGATAAGTAACATAACTCCACCCATTGTCCTGACTAGTAACTCAAAATATAAATACCTACTCAGCAAATCCCCTCCTCCCTATATGATCTGCTGTTGTGTGACCTTCAGAAACCATCACTTACAACCGAACATATAACTTACATATATTTTCAGAAACCCTTATCACTTTAAAATATTAATTACCTCAAAAACTTCTAACATATTCCCCCTCAATGCACTATAATCAACAAATAAGTGCATTCATCTTAAATAATAAAATGTTTGATTCTCTTTTTTCCAATACAATAAACATTAATACAATACTCATTAATACATTTTAGTGAGTCAGATATTGTACATAAACATTTTCAAAAATTCTGAGAGGTTTCTATGAAAATGTTTTAAATATTTCATTACATTGAGAAAGTATAAACTATATTTAATTTTAATTAATTCTCCATCTAAATCATGTAATATTAAATATTTTCTTCTTTCAACTTTATAAATGTATTTAACTTCTTGTGAAACTCTTATAACTTTAACCATATCATATAAATATTTTATGGATAATCTATGATCTTGCTTTAAAAATGATCTTCTTTTCAAGTATATTGTTCCATTATATGACACATTCTCTATGTGTTTTCTTATCTGTGAAACCACTGACCTACTGACCTTTAGTCAAACTCTGGTCATAAAGAACAACTGGTACCAAAATTACATTCACACAACTTAAATATTACCTAAATCACTCACACTTCATTTTATGGCGCCCTTTCATACACATTTTAAATCAATTGCTCCAGATGTACCATAGCTAATCACTGGATCAGATAAACCAGAAGTAATTTTCCGACTAAAAACACTTGTCATAATTTTTCACCTTTTTTTTTTTTTTCCCCATTTCTTCCTTAATTTATAAAATCGTTTCATTCTAACCATAATACAGATTTGAAACAAAAAACATAAAAACTTTCCCATTAGTTGATTGTCATATTTTATATATTCTATCATTCTATTTATTTTTCAATTTATTTATCCATCTATCCATGACCAGCAAGCAACTTTTTCTATTTTTTTTTTTTAAACATTCCAAAATTATTTAAATTCAACAATAACTTTGTTTAGACACATTGAAATCCTTTTCTTCATATACTCTAATTATACCTTTTTGTCTTTCCTATTATCTTATTACTATCATCATTATTCAGATAACTTATAAAAAAATTCTTATGAGAAGCACATCCTAACTCCCCCTCACATAATGATCGACCGATCAATATGTCGCTTTTGATGCAAGTCCATATGAATAAATCATTGAAATTCAACAAAAAAATGATAGTCCTTAATAGCATAATCAAAAAATAATAATTTTTTTGAAAAAACAAGAAATAGTAACAAATAGAAATGTAGTTATGCTGTTGCATTGTCATGGAAGATTTTTAAAAAACTAAATAAAAAAAATAAATAAAATAATATAGTTTTCTTTACATTTAGAAACGAAAGATAGATCTATAAAAGAAAATGAAAACAAGTATCAAATTCTTTTAAAAATTATGTTTTCCTAAATAATTTTCATTAATCAATGTAAACCATTTTAGAATGATAATCCTTTCTGGGTTTACCCATTTTATTCTTATTTTTACCAATTATTTTTACCAATACTTTTGAAACAAAAAACTATAATCCCAATTTACCTTAAAAATAACAAAATAATCTTCCCAACTGATATCCCAGTTGACATCTCTGTTGACATCCTTGGTAGCTTCAGATCTATAATTATTAACCATAACTTTAGCTACTGGAATAAATTACTAAACATACTCATTAGAAGTAGAAATCTCATTCAAGACATCATTTCTTTTTAAATTTAGCAAAGGCCTAGCCATGTTTTGTGAACAAACTTCTGAAATACCTATTCCTGTTTGCAAAATTTGCATCCACACTACTTTCTCTACAACAGATTATATAAAAAAACTAAGTATGCTAATCTCAAAAGACTGTCATTATCTCAAAAAGTTAACAAACCCTATGTTTAGAAAATAATAACGTTTTTAAACTAAAACTATAGCAGGTAAATACGTCACCCAATATTTACCTTTATCATCTTAACCAATACTATTCATACGTTCTACAATACCGGAGTACTTAAGATGATAAGAAACAAAAACTTTACTAAACCTAAAATTAGCATACATGTCCTTTACTACCTGTCCTATAAAATGTTAAATCATTAACTAATTCCATGGTTTGAAATCCAACCCCAATAGAATATGACATAAGTTCACAACAACTTCGTTTTTATAAAAAATATTATTTTTTCTAGAATTACCTCAATTTATCAAAAGAAACATTAACTAAAAAAAAAAAAAAATCCTTGTAATCCTCCTTTAGCAAGTGAAAAAACTAATATAATCAATCAATCTATATAGATTTGCCAAATCCCTCAATACTTTATAGTATCAGGTTAGGCCTCTTTCACTTTAGATAATTCTATAAACAAATAAAACAATTTTCAGAAGTTTGATGACAAAGTGTTCCAAAATGAGTAGTTCAAAATTTTTATAAGCTAAAACAAAAATCAATCAATCAGGTACCTGGATATGCAAAAATAAATATTTTCATTTAAAAATAACTATCCATTATTATTGTAATCCAATTATTTTTACAATAAATTTTGTCTTTTATCAGTCTGTACTGATTCTAACTAAGACAACAACATGTCATAGTCCCCCTCTTTATCCTGTGACTAATATTAAATCTTCTAAAAGAATAATCTTGCCAGATTACTGTTTTTTTCTCTACACTGACAATTTATTTTAATTTTGTAAAAGAACATTCATTTAGGTTGGGCTTTCCTAAATATTCTGTTTCTGAAAGAAATTTAATCATGTTGAAGTTTCTTTTCAGAACCCAGCATTCCCCTCATACAGTATGATTGAATGAACCACACCTGCTCTGTCACTGACTGCTCACATGACAGTCTTAAATTCAGCTTTCAATGCGTCCACTAAAAGTTGAAAAAGTGACTTCTCATGATTAATTTACACAACTGTGGCTCTGTCCCTCACACTACAACTGATCTTTTTATCATTCAATTGCCATTAGACAAAGTTGTGTGTATTGACACCTCCTGTTTTCCTTGAAATAACACCTTTAGTGTAACATAAGATGTTTTTCAAAACAAATGGTGCTAAACCCACAATGTCTCAGATCTGTAGCATTGGACACTGCACCCTTAACACATTTATTTATAAATACCAATGAAATTGTCTCATCATACACTTAAGGGCCGGTTCACACAGCGAGGCGCGGCGAGGCGTCTCCGACTTGCCTCGCCGCGACCTGCGGGGACCTCAGCGGCGACTTGCAGAGGACTTCTGTATAGAAGTCAATGCAAGTCGCCCCCGAAGTCGCCCAGAAGTAGTACAGGAACCTTTTTTCTGAGTCGGAGCGACTCGAGTCGCTCCTCTCAGAACGGTTCCATTGTACAGAACGGGGGCGACTTGCGGGAGCGAGGCGAGGCGAGCCGTGTCGCCTCGCATCGCCTTGCTGTGTGAACCGGCCCTAAATGTAAAAATGACTGAGAGAGGTTTCTATATTTACCAAAAATACTAAATTTATAAGGGCTTTCTTCAGATCTTCAAATGTTTGTATATAAGTTATCTTTTGTTATTAAAAATATATTTGCCCTACAGTAAGCCTATATAATTCATTAAAATTTACTCAGACAGATACTTTGTCTGCAAAAATCTCAACGAACTCTCAAAAAAGTTATTAAGGCCTAAAAAATCTTATTTTTCAAAACAATTACTTTTAGTAAGTAATGATACCTTTTAAATATATATTTTCCTCATCAATGAACCCTCTTCCAAGTATCTGGAAAATTTAACACAAACATATATTGTGCTTTGATCCATAAAAGTGAAAAATGTCATGGCATGTCTGACCAGTCTGTAACTTGATCTGCATCTCTCTGTTGGTAATACACTCCTCGCATGTCACATACTCTTCAGAGAATGATCTGTTACTGACAGTCTTGGCTACCATGCTTTGTACACCCTACACTGTACAATTCGGTAACAATCTTGTTTCTCGTTTTTAAAATGTTTAACCTTTTTAACACTTTTTAAACATATTTTGTTTGTACATCTACGAAAAATCATGTACACCATATTATATGACTTTCCTGATTATAATAATGACAAAAAATTGTTTAGAAGACAATCTCGTGAAACTCACAGATTGGGTCCTTCCCATGATCTGTGATTGACCATTTCCCCCGAGAAAACTCCTCCCACAACAAAAATCCTTACTTTTACCAGAAATACTCATTTACAAGAACTTTTAACAATAGTTATTTTTTTACAATTTTTTTAGATTGAACAAAAACTTTCATATTTTAATATTTTCTCTGGGTAACCTTAAGTAAATTAGAACAATTTACTACTTTTAATTTAATAACCAAATCCAAGTTTGGAAAAATTGCTCAATCCTTAACTTATTATATCCTTTAACCAAATCTTTAAACATCATGTTTTTTCCATAATCTCAATTTCATACAGTTCTTTCCACAATCTTAATCAATATGTTTTTCTCTGAAAACTTTTTTCAGGGCTTAATACATAAAGATATACATGCAGCATTAAACGTAATTTTCTTCTTAACCACTTCAATACCGGGCACTTAAACACCTTCCTGCCCAGACCAATTTTGAGCTTTCAGCGCTGTCGCACTTTGAATGACAATTGCGCGGTCATGCTACACTGTACCCAAATGAAATTTTTATCATTTTTTTCCCACAAATAGAGCTTTCTTTTGGTGGTATTTGATCACCTCTGCGGTTTTAATTTTTTGTGCTACAAATAAAAAAATACCGAAAATTTGGAAAAAAAAAATGTTTTTTTGTTTCAGTTTCAAAACTTTGTAAATAAGTACGTTTTCTCCTTCACGGATGGGCACTGATGGGCACTGATAAGGCGGCACTGATGGGCACCAATGAAGTGGCACTGATGAGGTGGCATTGATGGACACTGATAGGCGGCACTGATAGGCGGCACTGATAGGCGACACGGATGGGCGACACGGATGGGCACCGATAGCTGGCACGGATTGGCATGGATGGGCGGCACAGATGGGTAGGCGACACAGATGGGCATTGGTAGGCGGCACAGATGGGCATGGGTGGGCACTGATAGGCGGCACAGGTGGGCACTGATAGGTGGCACAGGTGGGCACTGATAGGTGGCACAGGTGGGCACTGATAGGTGGCACAGGTGGGCACTCAGCGGCACAGGTGGGCACTCATTAGCAGCACAGGTGTTATACTGTACTAATGGATGCCAATCAGTGCCAAACAATAATGCATGCCAGTGATGCCCATTGTGGGCACTGACTGCCATCCATTATGGGCACTGATTGGCATCCATTGTGCCTGACTGGCATCCCTGGTGGTCTAGGGAGGATTACCTCTGCTGGGCATCCCTGGTGGTCTGGTGGCGTCCCTGGTGGTCCAGTGTGGGCATCCTCGGGGGGGGCTGTGCTGATAATCGATCAGCACAGACCCCCCCCTGTCAGAGGAGCAGCCGATTGGCTCTCCTCTACTCGCGTCTGACAGACGCGAGTGAGGAAAAGCCGATCACCGGCTCTTCCCATTTACACTGTGATCAGCCGTGATTGGACACGGCTGATCACGTGGTAAAGAGTCTCCGTCGGAGACTCTTTACCGAGATCGTAGTTGCTGGGTGTCAGACTGACACCCCGCAACAACGATCGCCGCGATGCGCGCCCCCGGGGGCGCGCAGCGGCTCATAATCCTGATCACGTCATATGACGTCCGGTTAGGATTATGAAACCACTTTGCCGCCGTCTATTTGTAATAGGGCGGGCGGCAAGTGGTTAATGAACTTCTTTACACTCTGGCATAAATTAATTAATTACCTTACTACTGCATGTATTCCTATACTCCATACATATGAAATATATCAATTTCCCGATCATACTGAGAATTACTTCTGAGCCTAGAGATGTTAACCATTGCCATATTACCCTTTTATATTAACAAACACACTCACCCCTTGTTAGTATGATAGTCCTGTGTGTACTTAAAATAAAACAAGAGATGAATAATGTCCCTTTAACTTTGTTGTTCGTTGCTTTATCTTCCTT